>NW_026647137.1:0-370944 GCF_950295315.1 Erinaceus europaeus | reverse complement strand
TTACAAGTGGTGCAGAAGTGCTGCAGGTGTTTCTCTCTGTGTCTCAAACTCTCTCTCCCTCCCTTCCCTCTCAATTCCTATCTATTTATTCCAGTGAATAATCAAGAAAATAGAAAGTAATAAAAGAAAAAGGAAAAGGAAATATGCCACGACTTCAAATGGGCTACTCAGGAAAATGCTTTCCTTGTTAAGATCCTCACAGCATTCCATATGCAGAAAGGCAAAGACACCATGTATTTTTTAACACAGATTTTATATTTATTTATTTGTTTATTTATTTAGGTGCTTACTCACTTTTGTTATTGTTGAATTAATGTTTTACATTTGACATTGACTAAGGATCTGACACCAGGGGTCTCCAGTAACCCTAGATGGTACTCTCCCTCTACAAAACCGATCCATTGACCTGTCCATCCATCCATCCACCCATCCATCTATCCATCCATCCATCCATCCATCCATCCATCCATCCATCCATCCAGCAGTCAACCAAGCTAAGTACAAAAGGAGATCTCTCCTTGAATGGTGAAGAGAATCAACGATGCACAGGTAGGTTGCAAAGGGGCCAGTTTGGCTGAATAGGGCAGAGAGGCTGAACCAGGGAATGTGTTGGGGCGTGTGGGTTTGGGTGGAGTGAGCCGGAGACCCTGTGAGCTGGGTCACATTAGGGGCAGGCAGGGGGTGGAAGGGGATGCGAACAGCTGTCACTGGAGAACCATCACAAGTGCTGGAGCTGGTGAGCAGGGCACCTGGAAGAGAGGACAGACAAAGGAGAGAAGCAAAGTGCAGAGGAGAGGAGAGGGGAGAGGATGGTGAGGACAGGAGAGGACAGGAGAGGACAGGAGTGGAGGGGACCTGAGAAACCTACCTGGACAAAGGCAGCATACAGACATCCAGGAAGGCAGGCAGGCATGCAGGCAGCTCTGGCCTGGGCTCCCTGGATCCCGGGCACACCTCCACCTGTCTTCTCTTGGCTGCCAGCCCTGAGGTCCCTCTTCGGTCAGCACTGTCTTCCCATCCTTCCATCCCTCTGTGCCAGGGCCCAGGCGTCTGGGCGCTGTTGCCTCTCCTAGTGGCAGGGCAGTTGGGCTACCCAGTGCCAGTGTGGCCAGCACAGATTGCCAGGGGCTAGGACATCACAGAGGGCTCCTGTGGTTGCTAGGCTACGGGGACCCTGCCCATCCAGTTGACCAGCAGCCATGACCCCCACGCTGAACTTGACCTGAGGGGTGGTGGCCAGCCACCAGAGCCAGAGCCCCAGGGCAAAGCAGGTGCTAGTCGGCCGGGCCAAGGGGCTATGGGCAGATTGGTGTGTGTCTGGGCATGGGGCTGGCATCTGACAGCCCAGGGCTGGGGACCAAGGTCCGCCAGGCCCCTGTCCCACCATGTGCACTGACACACAGTCTTGCTGACTGACTGACAGTTCCCGCCCCAGAGATACCCACACCAGGTCCCTGGGTGCCCTGAGCTGCCCCTGAGGGTTGCTGGGTGCCTGCCTGGACACCTGCCTCCGTAATGGAGGCCTCTATTAATCCCGTTGCCTACTGACAGCTGCCCTCCTGCCCCTCCTACTCCTCCTCCTCTTCTTCCTCCTCCTCTTCCTCCTCCTCCTCCTCCTCCTCCTCCTTCTCCTCCTCCTCCTCTACCTCCTCCTCTTCTTCCTCATCCTCAGAGGGACTCAATCAGGGCCCTTGGCCTAGGCAAGCCAGGGCTGCTGCTCTGGCTGCTGCAGCTTCTATCCAGTGGGTGGGTGCAGGAATCTGTTCCTGTCAGTCCCTGATTCCTGGGACCTTCCATGCCTCCAGCTCCCCCCACTCTCTAGTCCATACCCCTCCTCAAGGATGCCCCCTTTCCCCTTGCCCTCTGTCCCCCAGCTCCCCAACTAACATCTACTGTGTGCTTCCCTGTGCTACTTTACTGCCACCCTGCTTCTGCCCTTCAGCCCTGAGGGCCCAGGGCCAGCCCAGCTGCCATCTCACCATCCAGAGGGGGACCTGCCCTTACCCCCTGCCACCACACCCACACACACAGCCCTGCACACACTCACGGGCTCCCCTGCCTGTAGCCTGCCTCTCAAACAGTCTCCTTCTGCCCCCTAGCCCCCTTACAGCCTGTGCCACGGCCCCCCACAGACACCTGGGCATCAGCAGCGCAGACATGCAAACAGCTCCCCTCACCCCCACTCCATTTGCTCCAAGGTTGTCAAGAGTCTTTTTTTCATGCTGTAGGGAAGGGAGTTGAGACAGTCCAATGTCCTGGGGAGCAAGAACTGCAAACAGTCCATCTACATTGTAACATTTGGGTCTCCTGCCGCCCAATCCCTAGTGTGCTGTGCAGACCTTTGACTGGCAAAAACACCCCATCTGAGCGTGAGATATGGCTGGGCTAGTGGCTCTTTCTGTGGACTAAGAGACAGACAGACAGAGTTTTCAGGTTCAAAACCTATACTTTCCAGAAGATGGTCATTCACTTCGGTTTAAAAAAAAAAAAAAAAAAAAAAAAAAAAGGCTTTTTATTTTTTTCGCCCTGCCTGGGTAACCTGTCTGCTGCCAGTTTCAAAGTGAAAAAAGGGAAAAATCTTTTTTGGAGGGAAAAGGACCAAAATGCAGGCAGGTGGACTCCGTGGAGGGTGGATGAGGAGTTGCTCCTGCCCTGGCACTAGAGCCCCAGCTGCTGTTCCAGGTGCTCTCTGATACCAGAGATCTCCGTGTGTCGTGTCATGACACTGTCTCCAGCACTGACCCTCAGGATAATGAGGATTCAAAACGAGGCAGGTCATATTGCCTTCAAAAGTAAATCCAGGGAGGTTTGGCGGTATGTCAGAGGGTTAAGGGCTTGTGGCGCTCACGAAAAGGGGACAGGTGGAAGGATCTGGGGTCTGGCCCCCAGACCGCCACCTGCCGGGGAGTCGCTTTACAGGGGGTGAAGCAGGTCTTTAGGAGTTCTATCTTTCTCTCCCACCCTGTATTTCCTCTGCTCTCTCCTTTTGTGTCTGTCAGATGCAAGGTCAGTAACAACAACAACAACAACAACAACAATAACCACCACAGTGACCAAGCAACAAGGGCAGCGAAAGGGGAAAAAATGGAGTGCAGGAGCTGTGGATTATTCGTGGTGCAGGCACTCAGCTGTGGCAATAACCCCTTGAGGCAATCAATCCATAAATGAAGAAGTAATACAGGTAACAGAGACTTATATGTCCCAGTGTGTTTCCACTGAGTTAATGTAAATGCACTTTTAATTACTTCTTCATTTATGTATTACCTTGCCACGAGAATTTCTTTTCATTGCTAAAAAAAAGTGCCCCTTCAAGGGTACCAGGTGGTGCCACACCCAGTTAAGCACTCATGTTACAATGCAGGAGGACTGGGCTTCAACACCCTGGTCCCCACCTGCCAGGGGAAATCTTTACAAGTGGTGCAGAGGTGCTGCAGGTGTTTCTCTCTGTGTCTCAAACTCTCTCTCCCTCCCTTCCCTCTCAATTCCTATCTATTTTTTCCAGTGAATAATCAAGAAAATAGAAAGTAATAAAAGAAAAAGGAAAAGGAAATATGCCACGACTTCAAATGGGCTACTCAGGAAAATGCTTTCCTTGTTAAGATCCTCACAGCATTCCATATGCAGAAAGGCAAAGACACCATGTATTTTTTAACACAGATTTTATATTTATTTATTTGTTTATTTATTTAGGTGCTTACTCACTTTTGTTATTGTTGAATTAATGTTTTACATTTGACATTGACTAAGGATCTGACACCAGGGGTCTCCAGTAACCCTAGATGGTACTCTCCCTCTACAAAACCGATCCATTGACCTGTCCATCCATCCATCCACCCATCCATCTATCCATCCATCCATCCATCCATCCATCCATCCATCCATCCATCCATCCAGCAGTCAACCAAGCTAAGTACAAAAGGAGATCTCTCCTTGAATGGTGAAGAGAATCAACGATGCACAGGTAGGTTGCAAAGGGGCCAGTTTGGCTGAATAGGGCAGAGAGGCTGAACCAGGGAATGTGTTGGGGCGTGTGGGTTTGGGTGGAGTGAGCCGGAGACCCTGTGAGCTGGGTCACATTAGGGGCAGGCAGGGGGTGGAAGGGGATGCGAACAGCTGTCACTGGAGAACCATCACAAGTGCTGGAGCTGGTGAGCAGGGCACCTGGAAGAGAGGACAGACAAAGGAGAGAAGCAAAGTGCAGAGGAGAGGAGAGGGGAGAGGATGGTGAGGACAGGAGAGGACAGGAGAGGACAGGAGTGGAGGGGACCTGAGAAACCTACCTGGACAAAGGCAGCATACAGACATCCAGGAAGGCAGGCAGGCATGCAGGCAGCTCTGGCCTGGGCTCCCTGGATCCCGGGCACACCTCCACCTGTCTTCTCTTGGCTGCCAGCCCTGAGGTCCCTCTTCGGTCAGCACTGTCTTCCCATCCTTCCGTCCCTCTGTGCCAGGGCCCAGGCGTCTGGGCGCTGTTGCCTCACCTAGTGGCAGGGCAGTTGGGCTACCCAGTGCCAGTGTGGCCAGCACAGATTGCCAGGGGCTAGGACATCACAGAGGGCTCCTGTGGTTGCTAGGCTACGGGGACCCTGCCCATCCAGTTGACCAGCAGCCATGACCCCCACGCTGAACTTGACCTGAGGGGTGGTGGCCAGCCACCAGAGCCAGAGCCCCAGGGCAAAGCAGGTGCTGGTCGGCCGGGCCAAGGGGCTATGGGCAGATTGGTGTGTGTCTGGGCATGGGGCTGGCATCTGACAGCCCAGGGCTGGGGACCAAGGTCCGCCAGGCCCCTGTCCCACCATGTGCACTGACACACAGTCTTGCTGACTGACTGACAGTTCCCGCCCCAGAGATACCCACACCAGGTCCCTGGGTGCCCTGAGCTGCCCCTGAGGGTTGCTGGGTGCCTGCCTGGACACATGCCTCCGTAATGGAGGCCTCTATTAATCCCGTTGCCTACTGACAGCTGCCCTCCTGCCCCTCCTACTCCTCCTCCTCTTCTTCCTCCTCCTCTTCCTCCTCCTCCTCCTCCTCCTCCTCCTCCTCCTCCTTCTCCTCCTCCTCCTCTACCTCCTCCTCTTCTTCCTCATCCTCAGAGGGACTCAATCAGGGCCCTTGGCCTAGGCAAGCCAGGGCTGCTGCTCTGGCTGCTGCAGCTTCTATCCAGTGGGTGGGTGCAGGAATCTGTTCCTGTCAGTCCCTGATTCCTGGGACCTTCCATGCCTCCAGCTCCCCCCACTCTCTAGTCCATACCCCTCCTCAAGGATGCCCCCTTTCCCCTTGCCCTCTGTCCCCCAGCTCCCCAACTAACATCTACTGTGTGCTTCCCTGTGCTACTTTACTGCCACCCTGCTTCTGCCCTTCAGCCCTGAGGGCCCAGGGCCAGCCCAGCTGCCATCTCACCATCCAGAGGGGGACCTGCCCTTACCCCCTGCCACCACACCCACACACACAGCCCTGCACACACTCACGGGCTCCCCTGCCTGTAGCCTGCCTCTCAAACAGTCTCCTTCTGCCCCCTAGCCCCCTTACAGCCTGTGCCACGGCCCCCCACAGACACCTGGGCATCAGCAGCGCAGACATGCAAACAGCTCCCCTCACCCCCACTCCATTTGCTCCAAGGTTGTCAAGAGTCTTTTTTTCATGCTGTAGGGAAGGGAGTTGAGACAGTCCAATGTCCTGGGGAGCAAGAACTGCAAACAGTCCATCTACATTGTAACATTTGGGTCTCCTGCCGCCCAATCCCTAGTGTGCTGTGCAGACCTTTGACTGGCAAAAACACCCCATCTGAGCGTGAGATATGGCTGGGCTAGTGGCTCTTTCTGTGGACTAAGAGACAGACAGACAGAGTTTTCAGGTTCAAAACCTATACTTTCCAGAAGATGGTCATTCACTTCGGTTTAAAAAAAAAAAAAAAAAAGCTTTTTATTTTTTTCGCCCTGCCTGGGTAACCTGTCTGCTGCCAGTTTCAAAGTGAAAAAAGGGAAAAATCTTTTTTGGAGGGAAAAGGACCAAAATGCAGGCAGGTGGACTCCGTGGAGGGTGGATGAGGAGTTGCTCCTGCCCTGGCACTAGAGCCCCAGCTGCTGTTCCAGGTGCTCTCTGATACCAGAGATCTCCGTGTGTCGTGTCATGACACTGTCTCCAGCACTGACCCTCAGGATAATGAGGATTCAAAACGAGGCAGGTCATATTGCCTTCAAAAGTAAATCCAGGGAGGTTTGGCGGTATGTCAGAGGGTTAAGGGCTTGTGGCGCTCACGAAAAGGGGACAGGTGGAAGGATCTGGGGTCTGGCCCCCAGACCGCCACCTGCCGGGGAGTCGCTTTACAGGGGGTGAAGCAGGTCTTTAGGAGTTCTATCTTTCTCTCCCACCCTGTATTTCCTCTGCTCTCTCCTTTTGTGTCTGTCAGATGCAAGGTCAGTAACAACAACAACAACAACAACAACAACAACAATAACCACCACAGTGACCAAGCAACAAGGGCAGCGAAAGGGGAACAAATGGAGTGCAGGAGCTGTGGATTATTCGTGGTGCAGGCACTCAGCTGTGGCAATAACCCCTTGAGGCAATCAATCCATAAATGAAGAAGTAATACAGGTAACAGAGACTTATATGTCCCAGTGTGTTTCCACTGAGTTAATGTAAATGCACTTTTAATTACTTCTTCATTTATGTATTACCTTGCCACGAGAATTTCTTTTCATTGCTAAAAAAAAGTGCCCCTTCAAGGGTACCAGGTGGTGCCACACCCAGTTAAGCACTCATGTTACAATGCAGGAGGACTGGGCTTCAACACCCTGGTCCCCACCTGCCAGGGGAAATCTTTACAAGTGGTGCAGAAGTGCTGCAGGTGTTTCTCTCTGTGTCTCAAACTCTCTCTCCCTCCCTTCCCTCTCAATTCCTATCTATTTTTTCCAGTGAATAATCAAGAAAATAGAAAGTAATAAAAGAAAAAGGAAAAGGAAATATGCCACGACTTCAAATGGGCTACTCAGGAAAATGCTTTCCTTGTTAAGATCCTCACAGCATTCCATATGCAGAAAGGCAAAGACACCATGTATTTTTTAACACAGATTTTATATTTATTTATTTGTTTATTTATTTAGGTGCTTACTCACTTTTGTTATTGTTGAATTAATGTTTTACATTTGACATTGACTAAGGATCTGACACCAGGGGTCTCCAGTAACCCTAGATGGTACTCTCCCTCTACAAAACCGATCCATTGACCTGTCCATCCATCCATCCACCCATCCATCTATCCATCCATCCATCCATCCATCCATCCATCCATCCATCCATCCATCCATCCATCCAGCAGTCAACCAAGCTAAGTACAAAAGGAGATCTCTCCTTGAATGGTGAAGAGAATCAACGATGCACAGGTAGGTTGCAAAGGGGCCAGTTTGGCTGAATAGGGCAGAGAGGCTGAACCAGGGAATGTGTTGGGGCGTGTGGGTTTGGGTGGAGTGAGCCGGAGACCCTGTGAGCTGGGTCACATTAGGGGCAGGCAGGGGGTGGAAGGGGATGCGAACAGCTGTCACTGGAGAACCATCACAAGTGCTGGAGCTGGTGAGCAGGGCACCTGGAAGAGAGGACAGACAAAGGAGAGAAGCAAAGTGCAGAGGAGAGGAGAGGGGAGAGGATGGTGAGGACAGGAGAGGACAGGAGAGGACAGGAGTGGAGGGGACCTGAGAAACCTACCTGGACAAAGGCAGCATACAGACATCCAGGAAGGCAGGCAGGCATGCAGGCAGCTCTGGCCTGGGCTCCCTGGATCCCGGGCACACCTCCACCTGTCTTCTCTTGGCTGCCAGCCCTGAGGTCCCTCTTCGGTCAGCACTGTCTTCCCATCCTTCCGTCCCTCTGTGCCAGGGCCCAGGCGTCTGGGCACTGTTGCCTAACCTAGTGGCAGGGCAGTTGGGCTACCCAGTGCCAGTGTGGCCAGCACAGATTGCCAGGGGCTAGGACATCACAGAGGGCTCCTGTGGTTGCTAGGCTACGGGGACCCTGCCCATCCAGTTGACCAGCAGCCATGACCCCCACGCTGAACTTGACCTGAGGGGTGGTGGCCAGCCACCAGAGCCAGAGCCCCAGGGCAAAGCAGGTGCTGGTCGGCCGGGCCAAGGGGCTATGGGCAGATTGGTGTGTGTCTGGGCATGGGGCTGGCATCTGACAGCCCAGGGCTGGGGACCAAGGTCCGCCAGGCCCCTGTCCCACCATGTGCACTGACACACAGTCTTGCTGACTGACTGACAGTTCCCGCCCCAGAGATACCCACACCAGGTCCCTGGGTGCCCTGAGCTGCCCCTGAGGGTTGCTGGGTGCCTGCCTGGACACATGCCTCCGTAATGGAGGCCTCTATTAATCCCGTTGCCTACTGACAGCTGCCCTCCTGCCCCTCCTACTCCTCCTCCTCTTCTTCCTCCTCCTCTTCCTCCTCCTCCTCCTCCTCCTCCTCCTCCTTCTCCTCCTCCTCCTCTACCTCCTCCTCTTCTTCCTCATCCTCAGAGGGACTCAATCAGGGCGCTTGGCCTAGGCAAGCCAGGGCTGCTGCTCTGGCTGCTGCAGCTTCTATCCAGTGGGTGGGTGCAGGAATCTGTTCCTGTCAGTCCCTGATTCCTGGGACCTTCCATGCCTCCAGCTCCCCCCACTCTCTAGTCCATACCCCTCCTCAAGGATGCCCCCTTTCCCCTTGCCCTCTGTCCCCCAGCTCCCCAACTAACATCTACTGTGTGCTTCCCTGTGCTACTTTACTGCCACCCTGCTTCTGCCCTTCAGCCCTGAGGGCCCAGGGCCAGCCCAGCTGCCATCTCACCATCCAGAGGGGGACCTGCCCTTACCCCCTGCCACCACACCCACACACACAGCCCTGCACACACTCACGGGCTCCCCTGCCTGTAGCCTGCCTCTCAAACAGTCTCCTTCTGCCCCCTAGCCCCCTTACAGCCTGTGCCACGGCCCCCCACAGACACCTGGGCATCAGCAGCGCAGACATGCAAACAGCTCCCCTCACCCCCACTCCATTTGCTCCAATGTTGTCAAGAGTCTTTTTTTCATGCTTTAGGGGAGGGAGTTGAGACAGTCCAATGTCCTGGGGAGCAAGAACTGCAAACAGTCCATCTACATTGTAACATTTGGGTCTCCTGCCGCCCAATCCCTAGTGTGCTGTGCAGACCTTTGACTGGCAAAAACACCCCATCTGAGCGTGAGATATGGCTGGGCTAGTGGCTCTTTCTGTGGACTAAGAGACAGACAGACAGAGTTTTCAGGTTCAAAACCTATACTTTCCAGAAGATGGTCATTCACTTCGGTTTAAAAAAAAAAAAAAAAAAAAAAAGGCTTTTTATTTTTTTCGCCCTGCCTGGGTAACCTGTCTGCTGCCAGTTTCAAAGTGAAAAAAGGGAAAAATCTTTTTTGGAGGGAAAAGGACCAAAATGCAGGCAGGTGGACTCCGTGGAGGGTGGATGAGGAGTTGCTCCTGCCCTGGAACTAGAGCCCCAGCTGCTGTTCCAGGTGCTCTCTGATACCAGAGATCTCCGTGTGTCGTGTCATGACACTGTCTCCAGCACTGACCCTCAGGATAATGAGGATTCAAAACGAGGCAGGTCATATTGCCTTCAAAAGTAAATCCAGGGAGGTTTGGCGGTATGTCAGTGGGTTAAGGGCTTGTGGCGCTCACGAAAAGGGGACAGGTGGAAGGATCTGGGGTCTGGCCCCCAGACCGCCACCTGCCGTGGAGTCGCTTTACAGGGGGTGAAGCAGGTCTTTAGGAGTTCTATCTTTCTCTCCCACCCTGTATTTCCTCTGCTCTCTCCTTTTGTGTCTGTCAGATGCAAGGTCAGTAACAACAACAACAACAACAATAACCACCACAGTGACCAAGCAACAAGGGCAGCGAAAGGGGAACAAATGGAGTGCAGGAGCTGTGGATTATTCGTGGTGCAGGCACTCAGCTGTGGCAATAACCCCTTGAGGCAATCAATCCATAAATGAAGAAGTAATACAGGTAACAGAGACTTATATGTCCCAGTGTGTTTCCACTGAGTTAATGTAAATGCACTTTTAATTACTTCTTCATTTATTTATTACCTTGCCACGAGAATTTCTTTTCATTGCTAAAAAAAAGTGCCCCTTCAAGGGTACCAGGTGGTGCCACACCCAGTTAAGCACTCATGTTACAATGCAGGAGGACTGGGCTTCAACACCCTGGTCCCCACCTGCCAGGGGAAATCTTTACAAGTGGTGCAGAAGTGCTGCAGGTGTTTCTCTCTGTGTCTCAAACTCTCTCTCCCTCCCTTCCCTCTCAATTCCTATCTATTTATTCCAGTGAATAATCAAGAAAATAGAAAGTAATAAAAGAAAAAGGAAAAGGAAATATGCCACGACTTCAAATGGGCTACTCAGGAAAATGCTTTCCTTGTTAAGATCCTCACAGCATTCCATATGCAGAAAGGCAAAGACACCATGTATTTTTTAACACAGATTTTATATTTATTTATTTGTTTATTTATTTAGGTGCTTACTCACTTTTGTTATTGTTGAATTAATGTTTTACATTTGACATTGACTAAGGATCTGACACCAGGGGTCTCCAGTAACCCTAGATGGTACTCTCCCTCTACAAAACCGATCCATTGACCTGTCCATCCATCCATCCACCCATCCATCTATCCATCCATCCATCCATCCATCCATCCATCCATCCATCCATCCATCCATCCATCCAGCAGTCAACCAAGCTAAGTACAAAAGGAGATCTCTCCTTGAATGGTGAAGAGAATCAACGATGCACAGGTAGGTTGCAAAGGGGCCAGTTTGGCTGAATAGGGCAGAGAGGCTGAACCAGGGAATGTGTTGGGGCGTGTGGGTTTGGGTGGAGTGAGCCGGAGACCCTGTGAGCTGGGTCACATTAGGGGCAGGCAGGGGGTGGAAGGGGATGCGAACAGCTGTCACTGGAGAACCATCACAAGTGCTGGAGCTGGTGAGCAGGGCACCTGGAAGAGAGGACAGACAAAGGAGAGAAGCAAAGTGCAGAGGAGAGGAGAGGGGAGAGGATGGTGAGGACAGGAGAGGACAGGAGAGGACAGGAGTGGAGGGGACCTGAGAAACCTACCTGGACAAAGGCAGCATACAGACATCCAGGAAGGCAGGCAGGCATGCAGGCAGCTCTGGCCTGGGCTCCCTGGATCCCGGGCACACCTCCACCTGTCTTCTCTTGGCTGCCAGCCCTGAGGTCCCTCTTCGGTCAGCACTGTCTTCCCATCCTTCCATCCCTCTGTGCCAGGGCCCAGGCGTCTGGGCGCTGTTGCCTCTCCTAGTGGCAGGGCAGTTGGGCTACCCAGTGCCAGTGTGGCCAGCACAGATTGCCAGGGGCTAGGACATCACAGAGGGCTCCTGTGGTTGCTAGGCTACGGGGACCCTGCCCATCCAGTTGACCAGCAGCCATGACCCCCACGCTGAACTTGACCTGAGGGGTGGTGGCCAGCCACCAGAGCCAGAGCCCCAGGGCAAAGCAGGTGCTAGTCGGCCGGGCCAAGGGGCTATGGGCAGATTGGTGTGTGTCTGGGCATGGGGCTGGCATCTGACAGCCCAGGGCTGGGGACCAAGGTCCGCCAGGCCCCTGTCCCACCATGTGCACTGACACACAGTCTTGCTGACTGACTGACAGTTCCCGCCCCAGAGATACCCACACCAGGTCCCTGGGTGCCCTGAGCTGCCCCTGAGGGTTGCTGGGTGCCTGCCTGGACACCTGCCTCCGTAATGGAGGCCTCTATTAATCCCGTTGCCTACTGACAGCTGCCCTCCTGCCCCTCCTACTCCTCCTCCTCTTCTTCCTCCTCCTCTTCCTCCTCCTCCTCCTCCTCCTCCTCCTTCTCCTCCTCCTCCTCTACCTCCTCCTCTTCTTCCTCATCCTCAGAGGGACTCAATCAGGGCCCTTGGCCTAGGCAAGCCAGGGCTGCTGCTCTGGCTGCTGCAGCTTCTATCCAGTGGGTGGGTGCAGGAATCTGTTCCTGTCAGTCCCTGATTCCTGGGACCTTCCATGCCTCCAGCTCCCCCCACTCTCTAGTCCATACCCCTCCTCAAGGATGCCCCCTTTCCCCTTGCCCTCTGTCCCCCAGCTCCCCAACTAACATCTACTGTGTGCTTCCCTGTGCTACTTTACTGCCACCCTGCTTCTGCCCTTCAGCCCTGAGGGCCCAGGGCCAGCCCAGCTGCCATCTCACCATCCAGAGGGGGACCTGCCCTTACCCCCTGCCACCACACCCACACACACAGCCCTGCACACACTCACGGGCTCCCCTGCCTGTAGCCTGCCTCTCAAACAGTCTCCTTCTGCCCCCTAGCCCCCTTACAGCCTGTGCCACGGCCCCCCACAGACACCTGGGCATCAGCAGCGCAGACATGCAAACAGCTCCCCTCACCCCCACTCCATTTGCTCCAAGGTTGTCAAGAGTCTTTTTTTCATGCTGTAGGGAAGGGAGTTGAGACAGTCCAATGTCCTGGGGAGCAAGAACTGCAAACAGTCCATCTACATTGTAACATTTGGGTCTCCTGCCGCCCAATCCCTAGTGTGCTGTGCAGACCTTTGACTGGCAAAAACACCCCATCTGAGCGTGAGATATGGCTGGGCTAGTGGCTCTTTCTGTGGACTAAGAGACAGACAGACAGAGTTTTCAGGTTCAAAACCTATACTTTCCAGAAGATGGTCATTCACTTCGGTTTAAAAAAAAAAAAAAAAAAAAAAAAAAAAGGCTTTTTATTTTTTTCGCCCTGCCTGGGTAACCTGTCTGCTGCCAGTTTCAAAGTGAAAAAAGGGAAAAATCTTTTTTGGAGGGAAAAGGACCAAAATGCAGGCAGGTGGACTCCGTGGAGGGTGGATGAGGAGTTGCTCCTGCCCTGGCACTAGAGCCCCAGCTGCTGTTCCAGGTGCTCTCTGATACCAGAGATCTCCGTGTGTCGTGTCATGACACTGTCTCCAGCACTGACCCTCAGGATAATGAGGATTCAAAACGAGGCAGGTCATATTGCCTTCAAAAGTAAATCCAGGGAGGTTTGGCGGTATGTCAGAGGGTTAAGGGCTTGTGGCGCTCACGAAAAGGGGACAGGTGGAAGGATCTGGGGTCTGGCCCCCAGACCGCCACCTGCCGGGGAGTCGCTTTACAGGGGGTGAAGCAGGTCTTTAGGAGTTCTATCTTTCTCTCCCACCCTGTATTTCCTCTGCTCTCTCCTTTTGTGTCTGTCAGATGCAAGGTCAGTAACAACAACAACAACAACAACAACAATAACCACCACAGTGACCAAGCAACAAGGGCAGCGAAAGGGGAAAAAATGGAGTGCAGGAGCTGTGGATTATTCGTGGTGCAGGCACTCAGCTGTGGCAATAACCCCTTGAGGCAATCAATCCATAAATGAAGAAGTAATACAGGTAACAGAGACTTATATGTCCCAGTGTGTTTCCACTGAGTTAATGTAAATGCACTTTTAATTACTTCTTCATTTATGTATTACCTTGCCACGAGAATTTCTTTTCATTGCTAAAAAAAAGTGCCCCTTCAAGGGTACCAGGTGGTGCCACACCCAGTTAAGCACTCATGTTACAATGCAGGAGGACTGGGCTTCAACACCCTGGTCCCCACCTGCCAGGGGAAATCTTTACAAGTGGTGCAGAAGTGCTGCAGGTGTTTCTCTCTGTGTCTCAAACTCTCTCTCCCTCCCTTCCCTCTCAATTCCTATCTATTTATTCCAGTGAATAATCAAGAAAATAGAAAGTAATAAAAGAAAAAGGAAAAGGAAATATGCCACGACTTCAAATGGGCTACTCAGGAAAATGCTTTCCTTGTTAAGATCCTCACAGCATTCCATATGCAGAAAGGCAAAGACACCATGTATTTTTTAACACAGATTTTATATTTATTTATTTGTTTATTTATTTAGGTGCTTACTCACTTTTGTTATTGTTGAATTAATGTTTTACATTTGACATTGACTAAGGATCTGACACCAGGGGTCTCCAGTAACCCTAGATGGTACTCTCCCTCTACAAAACCGATCCATTGACCTGTCCATCCATCCATCCACCCATCCATCTATCCATCCATCCATCCATCCATCCATCCATCCATCCATCCATCCATCCATCCAGCAGTCAACCAAGCTAAGTACAAAAGGAGATCTCTCCTTGAATGGTGAAGAGAATCAACGATGCACAGGTAGGTTGCAAAGGGGCCAGTTTGGCTGAATAGGGCAGAGAGGCTGAACCAGGGAATGTGTTGGGGCGTGTGGGTTTGGGTGGAGTGAGCCGGAGACCCTGTGAGCTGGGTCACATTAGGGGCAGGCAGGGGGTGGAAGGGGATGCGAACAGCTGTCACTGGAGAACCATCACAAGTGCTGGAGCTGGTGAGCAGGGCACCTGGAAGAGAGGACAGACAAAGGAGAGAAGCAAAGTGCAGAGGAGAGGAGAGGGGAGAGGATGGTGAGGACAGGAGAGGACAGGAGAGGACAGGAGTGGAGGGGACCTGAGAAACCTACCTGGACAAAGGCAGCATACAGACATCCAGGAAGGCAGGCAGGCATGCAGGCAGCTCTGGCCTGGGCTCCCTGGATCCCGGGCACACCTCCACCTGTCTTCTCTTGGCTGCCAGCCCTGAGGTCCCTCTTCGGTCAGCACTGTCTTCCCATCCTTCCGTCCCTCTGTGCCAGGGCCCAGGCGTCTGGGCGCTGTTGCCTCACCTAGTGGCAGGGCAGTTGGGCTACCCAGTGCCAGTGTGGCCAGCACAGATTGCCAGGGGCTAGGACATCACAGAGGGCTCCTGTGGTTGCTAGGCTACGGGGACCCTGCCCATCCAGTTGACCAGCAGCCATGACCCCCACGCTGAACTTGACCTGAGGGGTGGTGGCCAGCCACCAGAGCCAGAGCCCCAGGGCAAAGCAGGTGCTGGTCGGCCGGGCCAAGGGGCTATGGGCAGATTGGTGTGTGTCTGGGCATGGGGCTGGCATCTGACAGCCCAGGGCTGGGGACCAAGGTCCGCCAGGCCCCTGTCCCACCATGTGCACTGACACACAGTCTTGCTGACTGACTGACAGTTCCCGCCCCAGAGATACCCACACCAGGTCCCTGGGTGCCCTGAGCTGCCCCTGAGGGTTGCTGGGTGCCTGCCTGGACACATGCCTCCGTAATGGAGGCCTCTATTAATCCCGTTGCCTACTGACAGCTGCCCTCCTGCCCCTCCTACTCCTCCTCCTCTTCTTCCTCCTCCTCTTCCTCCTCCTCCTCCTCCTCCTCCTCCTCCTTCTCCTCCTCCTCCTCTACCTCCTCCTCTTCTTCCTCATCCTCAGAGGGACTCAATCAGGGCCCTTGGCCTAGGCAAGCCAGGGCTGCTGCTCTGGCTGCTGCAGCTTCTATCCAGTGGGTGGGTGCAGGAATCTTTTCCTGTCAGTCCCTGATTCCTGGGACCTTCCATGCCTCCAGCTCCCCCCACTCTCTAGTCCATACCCCTCCTCAAGGATGCCCCCTTTCCCCTTGCCCTCTGTCCCCCAGCTCCCCAACTAACATCTACTGTGTGCTTCCCTGTGCTACTTTACTGCCACCCTGCTTCTGCCCTTCAGCCCTGAGGGCCCAGGGCCAGCCCAGCTGCCATCTCACCATCCAGAGGGGGACCTGCCCTTACCCCCTGCCACCACACCCACACACACAGCCCTGCACACACTCACGGGCTCCCCTGCCTGTAGCCTGCCTCTCAAACAGTCTCCTTCTGCCCCCTAGCCCCCTTACAGCCTGTGCCACGGCCCCCCACAGACACCTGGGCATCAGCAGCGCAGACATGCAAACAGCTCCCCTCACCCCCACTCCATTTGCTCCAAGGTTGTCAAGAGTCTTTTTTTCATGCTGTAGGGGAGGGAGTTGAGACAGTCCAATGTCCTGGGGAGCAAGAACTGCAAACAGTCCATCTACATTGTAACATTTGGGTCTCCTGCCGCCCAATCCCTAGTGTGCTGTGCAGACCTTTGACTGGCAAAAACACCCCATCTGAGCGTGAGATATGGCTGGGCTAGTGGCTCTTTCTGTGGACTAAGAGACAGACAGACAGAGTTTTCAGGTTCAAAACCTATACTTTCCAGAAGATGGTCATTCACTTCGGTTTAAAAAAAAAAAAAAAAAAAAAAAAAAAAGGCTTTTTATTTTTTTCGCCCTGCCTGGGTAACCTGTCTGCTGCCAGTTTCAAAGTGAAAAAAGGGAAAAATCTTTTTTGGAGGGAAAAGGACCAAAATGCAGGCAGGTGGACTCCGTGGAGGGTGGATGAGGAGTTGCTCCTGCCCTGGCACTAGAGCCCCAGCTGCTGTTCCAGGTGCTCTCTGATACCAGAGATCTCCGTGTGTCGTGTCATGACACTGTCTCCAGCACTGACCCTCAGGATAATGAGGATTCAAAACGAGGCAGGTCATATTGCCTTCAAAAGTAAATCCAGGGAGGTTTGGCGGTATGTCAGAGGGTTAAGGGCTTGTGGCGCTCACGAAAAGGG
The DNA here is from genome assembly GCF_950295315.1 of Erinaceus europaeus. Lineage (NCBI taxonomy): Eukaryota > Metazoa > Chordata > Mammalia > Eulipotyphla > Erinaceidae > Erinaceus > Erinaceus europaeus. Next base: position 354,421 of record NW_026647137.1, on the reverse strand, counting down.
GACAGGTGGAAGGATCTGGGGTCTGGCCCCCAGACCGCCACCTGCCGGGGAGTCGCTTTACAGGGGGTGAAGCAGGTCTTTAGGAGTTCTATCTTTCTCTCCCACCCTGTATTTCCTCTGCTCTCTCCTTTTGTGTCTGTCAGATGCAAGGTCAGTAACAACAACAACAACAACAACAACAACAACAACAATAACCACCACAGTGACCAAGCAACAAGGGCAGCGAAAGGGGAACAAATGGAGTGCAGGAGCTGTGGATTATTCGTGGTGCAGGCACTCAGCTGTGGCAATAACCCCTTGAGGCAATCAATCCATAAATGAAGAAGTAATACAGGTAACAGAGACTTATATGTCCCAGTGTGTTTCCACTGAGTTAATGTAAATGCACTTTTAATTACTTCTTCATTTATGTATTACCTTGCCACGAGAATTTCTTTTCATTGCTAAAAAAAAGTGCCCCTTCAAGGGTACCAGGTGGTGCCACACCCAGTTAAGCACTCATGTTACAATGCAGGAGGACTGGGCTTCAACACCCTGGTCCCCACCTGCCAGGGGAAATCTTTACAAGTGGTGCAGAAGTGCTGCAGGTGTTTCTCTCTGTGTCTCAAACTCTCTCTCCCTCCCTTCCCTCTCAATTCCTATCTATTTATTCCAGTGAATAATCAAGAAAATAGAAAGTAATAAAAGAAAAAGGAAAAGGAAATATGCCACGACTTCAAATGGGCTACTCAGGAAAATGCTTTCCTTGTTAAGATCCTCACAGCATTCCATATGCAGAAAGGCAAAGACACCATGTATTTTTTAACACAGATTTTATATTTATTTATTTGTTTATTTATTTAGGTGCTTACTCACTTTTGTTATTGTTGAATTAATGTTTTACATTTGACATTGACTAAGGATCTGACACCAGGGGTCTCCAGTACCCCTAGATGGTACTCTCCCTCTACAAAACCGATCCATTGACCTGTCCATCCATCCATCCACCCATCCATCTATCCATCCATCCATCCATCCATCCATCCATCCATCCATCCATCCATCCATCCATCCAGCAGTCAACCAAGCTAAGTACAAAAGGAGATCTCTCCTTGAATGGTGAAGAGAATCAACGATGCACAGGTAGGTTGCAAAGGGGCCAGTTTGGCTGAATAGGGCAGAGAGGCTGAACCAGGGAATGTGTTGGGGCGTGTGGGTTTGGGTGGAGTGAGCCGGAGACCCTGTGAGCTGGGTCACATTAGGGGCAGGCAGGGGGTGGAAGGGGATGCGAACAGCTGTCACTGGAGAACCATCACAAGTGCTGGAGCTGGTGAGCAGGGCACCTGGAAGAGAGGACAGACAAAGGAGAGAAGCAAAGTGCAGAGGAGAGGAGAGGGGAGAGGATGGTGAGGACAGGAGAGGACAGGAGAGGACAGGAGTGGAGGGGACCTGAGAAACCTACCTGGACAAAGGCAGCATACAGACATCCAGGAAGGCAGGCAGGCATGCAGGCAGCTCTGGCCTGGGCTCCCTGGATCCCGGGCACACCTCCACCTGTCTTCTCTTGGCTGCCAGCCCTGAGGTCCCTCTTCGGTCAGCACTGTCTTCCCATCCTTCCGTCCCTCTGTGCCAGGGCCCAGGCGTCTGGGCGCTGTTGCCTCACCTAGTGGCAGGGCAGTTGGGCTACCCAGTGCCAGTGTGGCCAGCACAGATTGCCAGGGGCTAGGACATCACAGAGGGCTCCTGTGGTTGCTAGGCTACGGGGACCCTGCCCATCCAGTTGACCAGCAGCCATGACCCCCACGCTGAACTTGACCTGAGGGGTGGTGGCCAGCCACCAGAGCCAGAGCCCCAGGGCAAAGCAGGTGCTGGTCGGCCGGGCCAAGGGGCTATGGGCAGATTGGTGTGTGTCTGGGCATGGGGCTGGCATCTGACAGCCCAGGGCTGGGGACCAAGGTCCGCCAGGCCCCTGTCCCACCATGTGCACTGACACACAGTCTTGCTGACTGACTGACAGTTCCCGCCCCAGAGATACCCACACCAGGTCCCTGGGTGCCCTGAGCTGCCCCTGAGGGTTGCTGGGTGCCTGCCTGGACACCTGCCTCCGTAATGGAGGCCTCTATTAATCCCGTTGCCTACTGACAGCTGCCCTCCTGTCCCTCCTACTCCTCCTCCTCTTCTTCCTCCTCCTCTTCCTCCTCCTCCTCCTCCTCCTCCTCCTTCTCCTCCTCCTCCTCTACCTCCTCCTCTTCTTCCTCATCCTCAGAGGGACTCAATCAGGGCCCTTGGCCTAGGCAAGCCAGGGCTGCTGCTCTGGCTGCTGCAGCTTCTATCCAGTGGGTGGGTGCAGGAATCTGTTCCTGTCAGTCCCTGATTCCTGGGATCTTCCATGCCTCCAGCTCCCCCCACTCTCTAGTCCATACCCCTCCTCAAGGATGCCCCCTTTCCCCTTGCCCTCTGTCCCCCAGCTCCCCAACTAACATCTACTGTGTGCTTCCCTGTGCTACTTTACTGCCACCCTGCTTCTGAGCTTCAGCCCTGAGGGCCCAGGGCCAGCCCAGCTGCCATCTCACCATCCAGAGGGGGACCTGCCCTTACCCCCTGCCACCACACCCACACACACAGCCCTGCACACACTCACGGGCTCCCCTGCCTGTAGCCTGCCTCTCAAACAGTCTCCTTCTGCCCCCTAGCCCCCTTACAGCCTGTGCCACGGCCCCCCACAGACACCTGGGCATCAGCAGCGCAGACATGCAAACAGCTCCCCTCACCCCCACTCCATTTGCTCCAAGGTTGTCAAGAGTCTTTTTTTCATGCTGTAGGGGAGGGAGTTGAGACAGTCCAATGTCCTGGGGAGCAAGAACTGCAAACAGTCCATCTACATTGTAACATTTGGGTCTCCTGCCGCCCAATCCCTAGTGTGCTGTGCAGACCTTTGACTGGCAAAAACACCCCATCTGAGCGTGAGATATGGCTGGGCTAGTGGCTCTTTCTGTGGACTAAGAGACAGACAGACAGAGTTTTCAGGTTCAAAACCTATACTTTCCAGAAGATGGTCATTCACTTCGGTTTAAAAAAAAAAAGGCTTTTTATTTTTTTCGCCCTGCCTGGGTAACCTGTCTGCTGCCAGTTTCAAAGTGATAAAAGGGAAAAATCTTTTTTGGAGGGAAAAGGACCAAAATGCAGGCAGGTGGACTCCGTGGAGGGTGGATGAGGAGTTGCTCCTGCCCTGGCACTAGAGCCCCAGCTGCTGTTCCAGGTGCTCTCTGATACCAGAGATCTCCGTGTGTCGTGTCATGACACTGTCTCCAGCACTGACCCTCAGGATAATGAGGATTCAAAACGAGGCAGGTCATATTGCCTTCAAAAGTAAATCCAGGGAGGTTTGGCGGTATGTCAGAGGGTTAAGGGCTTGTGGCACTCACGAAAAGGGGACAGGTGGAAGGATCTGGGGTCTGGCCCCCAGACCGCCACCTGCCGGGGAGTCGCTTTACAGGGGGTGAAGCAGGTCTTTAGGAGTTCTATCTTTCTCTCCCACCCTGTATTTCCTCTGCTCTCTCCTTTTGTGTCTGTCAGATGCAAGGTCAGTAACAACAACAACAACAACAACAACAACAACAACAATAACCACCACAGTGACCAAGCAACAAGGGCAGCGAAAGGGGAACAAATGGAGTGCAGGAGCTGTGGATTATTCGTGGTGCAGGCACTCAGCTGTGGCAATAACCCCTTGAGGCAATCAATCCATAAATGAAGAAGTAATACAGGTAACAGAGACTTATATGTCCCAGTGTGTTTCCACTGAGTTAATGTAAATGCACTTTTAATTACTTCTTCATTTATGTATTACCTTGCCACGAGAATTTCTTTTCATTGCTAAAAAAAAGTGCCCCTTCAAGGGTACCAGGTGGTGCCACACCCAGTTAAGCACTCATGTTACAATGCAGGAGGACTGGGCTTCAACACCCTGGTCCCCACCTGCCAGGGGAAATCTTTACAAGTGGTGCAGAAGTGCTGCAGGTGTTTCTCTCTGTGTCTCAAACTCTCTCTCCCTCCCTTCCCTCTCAATTCCTATCTATTTATTCCAGTGAATAATCAAGAAAATAGAAAGTAATAAAAGAAAAAGGAAAAGGAAATATGCCACGACTTCAAATGGGCTACTCAGGAAAATGCTTTCCTTGTTAAGATCCTCACAGCATTCCATATGCAGAAAGGCAAAGACACCATGTATTTTTTAACACAGATTTTATATTTATTTATTTGTTTATTTATTTAGGTGCTTACTCACTTTTGTTATTGTTGAATTAATGTTTTACATTTGACATTGACTAAGGATCTGACACCAGGGGTCTCCAGTACCCCTAGATGGTACTCTCCCTCTACAAAACCGATCCATTGACCTGTCCATCCATCCATCCACCCATCCATCTATCCATCCATCCATCCATCCATCCATCCATCCATCCATCCATCCATCCATCCATCCAGCAGTCAACCAAGCTAAGTACAAAAGGAGATCTCTCCTTGAATGGTGAAGAGAATCAACGATGCACAGGTAGGTTGCAAAGGGGCCAGTTTGGCTGAATAGGGCAGAGAGGCTGAACCAGGGAATGTGTTGGGGCGTGTGGGTTTGGGTGGAGTGAGCCGGAGACCCTGTGAGCTGGGTCACATTAGGGGCAGGCAGGGGGTGGAAGGGGATGCGAACAGCTGTCACTGGAGAACCATCACAAGTGCTGGAGCTGGTGAGCAGGGCACCTGGAAGAGAGGACAGACAAAGGAGAGAAGCAAAGTGCAGAGGAGAGGAGAGGGGAGAGGATGGTGAGGACAGGAGAGGACAGGAGAGGACAGGAGTGGAGGGGACCTGAGAAACCTACCTGGACAAAGGCAGCATACAGACATCCAGGAAGGCAGGCAGGCATGCAGGCAGCTCTGGCCTGGGCTCCCTGGATCCCGGGCACACCTCCACCTGTCTTCTCTTGGCTGCCAGCCCTGAGGTCCCTCTTCGGTCAGCACTGTCTTCCCATCCTTCCGTCCCTCTGTGCCAGGGCCCAGGCGTCTGGGCGCTGTTGCCTCACCTAGTGGCAGGGCAGTTGGGCTACCCAGTGCCAGTGTGGCCAGCACAGATTGCCAGGGGCTAGGACATCACAGAGGGCTCCTGTGGTTGCTAGGCTACGGGGACCCTGCCCATCCAGTTGACCAGCAGCCATGACCCCCACGCTGAACTTGACCTGAGGGGTGGTGGCCAGCCACCAGAGCCAGAGCCCCAGGGCAAAGCAGGTGCTGGTCGGCCGGGCCAAGGGGCTATGGGCAGATTGGTGTGTGTCTGGGCATGGGGCTGGCATCTGACAGCCCAGGGCTGGGGACCAAGGTCCGCCAGGCCCCTGTCCCACCATGTGCACTGACACACAGTCTTGCTGACTGACTGACAGTTCCCGCCCCAGAGATACCCACACCAGGTCCCTGGGTGCCCTGAGCTGCCCCTGAGGGTTGCTGGGTGCCTGCCTGGACACCTGCCTCCGTAATGGAGGCCTCTATTAATCCCGTTGCCTACTGACAGCTGCCCTCCTGTCCCTCCTACTCCTCCTCCTCTTCTTCCTCCTCCTCTTCCTCCTCCTCCTCCTCCTCCTCCTCCTCCTCCTTCTCCTCCTCCTCCTCTACCTCCTCCTCTTCTTCCTCATCCTCAGAGGGACTCAATCAGGGCCCTTGGCCTAGGCAAGCCAGGGCTGCTGCTCTGGCTGCTGCAGCTTCTATCCAGTGGGTGGGTGCAGGAATCTGTTCCTGTCAGTCCCTGATTCCTGGGACCTTCCATGCCTCCAGCTCCCCCCACTCTCTACTCCAAACCCCTGCTTAAGGATGCCCCCTTTCCCCTTGCCCTCTGTCCCCCAGCTCCCCAACTAACATCTACTGTGTGCTTCCCTGTGCTACTTTACTGCCACCCTGCTTCTGCCCTTCAGCCCTGAGGGCCCAGGGCCAGCCCAGCTGCCATCTCACCATCCAGAGGGGGACCTGCCCTTACCCCCTGCCACCACACCCACACACACAGCCCTGCACACACTCACGGGCTCCCCTGCCTGTAGCCTGCCTCTCAAACAGTCTCCTTCTGCCCCCTAGCCCCCTTACAGCCTGTGCCACGGCCCCCCACAGACACCTGGGCATCAGCAGCGCAGACATGCAAACAGCTCCCCTCACCCCCACTCCATTTGCTCCAAGGTTGTCAAGAGTCTTTTTTTCATGCTGTAGGGGAGGGAGTTGAGACAGTCCAATGTCCTGGGGAGCAAGAACTGCAAACAGTCCATCTACATTGTAACATTTGGGTCTCCTGCCGCCCAATCCCTAGTGTGCTGTGCAGACCTTTGACTGGCAAAAACACCCCATCTGAGCGTGAGATATGGCTGGGCTAGTGGCTCTTTCTGTGGACTAAGAGACAGACAGACAGAGTTTTCAGGTTCAAAACCTATACTTTCCAGAAGATGGTCATTCACTTCGGTTTAAAAAAAAAAAAAAAAAAGGCTTTTTATTTTTTTCGCCCTGCCTGGGTAACCTGTCTGCTGCCAGTTTCAAAGTGAAAAAAGGGAAAAATCTTTTTTGGAGGGAAAAGGACCAAAATGCAGGCAGGTGGACTCCGTGGAGGGTGGATGAGGAGTTGCTCCTGCCCTGGCACTAGAGGCCCAGCTGCTGTTCCAGGTGCTCTCTGATACCAGAGATCTCCGTGTGTCGTGTCATGACACTGTCTCCAGCACTGACCCTCAGGATAATGAGGATTCAAAACGAGGCAGGTCATATTGCCTTCAAAAGTAAATCCAGGGAGGTTTGGCGGTATGTCAGAGGGTTAAGGGCTTGTGGCGCTCACGAAAAGGGGACAGGTGGAAGGATCTGGGGTCTGGCCCCCAGACCGCCACCTGCCGGGGAGTCGCTTTACAGGGGGTGAAGCAGGTCTTTAGGAGTTCTATCTTTCTCTCCCACCCTGTATTTCCTCTGCTCTCTCCTTTTGTGTCTGTCAGATGCAAGGTCAGTAACAACAACAACAACAACAACAACAATAACCACCACAGTGACCAAGCAACAAGGGCAGCGAAAGGGGAACAAATGGAGTGCAGGAGCTGTGGATTATTCGTGGTGCAGGCACTCAGCTGTGGCAATAACCCCTTGAGGCAATCAATCCATAAATGAAGAAGTAATACAGGTAACAGAGACTTATATGTCCCAGTGTGTTTCCACTGAGTTAATGTAAATGCACTTTTAATTACTTCTTCATTTATGTATTACCTTGCCACGAGAATTTCTTTTCATTGCTAAAAAAAAGTGCCCCTTCAAGGGTACCAGGTGGTGCCACACCCAGTTAAGCACTCATGTTACAATGCAGGAGGACTGGGCTTCAACACCCTGGTCCCCACCTGCCAGGGGAAATCTTTACAAGTGGTGCAGAAGTGCTGCAGGTGTTTCTCTCTGTGTCTCAAACTCTCTCTCCCTCCCTTCCCTCTCAATTCCTATCTATTTATTCCAGTGAATAATCAAGAAAATAGAAAGTAATAAAAGAAAAAGGAAAAGGAAATATGCCACGACTTCAAATGGGCTACTCAGGAAAATGCTTTCCTTGTTAAGATCCTCACAGCATTCCATATGCAGAAAGGCAAAGACACCATGTATTTTTTAACACAGATTTTATATTTATTTATTTGTTTATTTATTTAGGTGCTTACTCACTTTTGTTATTGTTGAATTAATGTTTTACATTTGACATTGACTAAGGATCTGACACCAGGGGTCTCCAGTACCCCTAGATGGTACTCTCCCTCTACAAAACCGATCCATTGACCTGTCCATCCATCCATCCACCCATCCATCTATCCATCCATCCATCCATCCATCCATCCATCCATCCATCCATCCATGCATCCATCCAGCAGTCAACCAAGCTAAGTACAAAAGGAGATCTCTCCTTGAATGGTGAAGAGAATCAACGATGCACAGGTAGGTTGCAAAGGGGCCAGTTTGGCTGAATAGGGCAGAGAGGCTGAACCAGGGAATGTGTTGGGGCGTGTGGGTTTGGGTGGAGTGAGCCGGAGACCCTGTGAGCTGGGTCACATTAGGGGCAGGCAGGGGGTGGAAGGGGATGCGAACAGCTGTCACTGGAGAACCATCACAAGTGCTGGAGCTGGTGAGCAGGGCACCTGGAAGAGAGGACAGACAAAGGAGAGAAGCAAAGTGCAGAGGAGAGGAGAGGGGAGAGGATGGTGAGGACAGGAGAGGACAGGAGAGGACAGGAGTGGAGGGGACCTGAGAAACCTACCTGGACAAAGGCAGCATACAGACATCCAGGAAGGCAGGCAGGCATGCAGGCAGCTCTGGCCTGGGCTCCCTGGATCCCGGGCACACCTCCACCTGTCTTCTCTTGGCTGCCAGCCCTGAGGTCCCTCTTCGGTCAGCACTGTCTTCCCATCCTTCCGTCCCTCTGTGCCAGGGCCCAGGCGTCTGGGCGCTGTTGCCTCACCTAGTGGCAGGGCAGTTGGGCTACCCAGTGCCAGTGTGGCCAGCACAGATTGCCAGGGGCTAGGACATCACAGAGGGCTCCTGTGGTTGCTAGGCTACGGGGACCCTGCCCATCCAGTTGACCAGCAGCCATGACCCCCACGCTGAACTTGACCTGAGGGGTGGTGGCCAGCCACCAGAGCCAGAGCCCCAGGGCAAAGCAGGTGCTGGTCGGCCGGGCCAAGGGGCTATGGGCAGATTGGTGTGTGTCTGGGCATGGGGCTGGCATCTGACAGCCCAGGGCTGGGGACCAAGGTCCGCCAGGCCCCTGTCCCACCATGTGCACTGACACACAGTCTTGCTGACTGACTGACAGTTCCCGCCCCAGAGATACCCACACCAGGTCCCTGGGTGCCCTGAGCTGCCCCTGAGGGTTGCTGGGTGCCTGCCTGGACACCTGCCTCCGTAATGGAGGCCTCTATTAATCCCGTTGCCTACTGACAGCTGCCCTCCTGCCCCTCCTACTCCTCCTCCTCTTCTTCCTCCTCCTCTTCCTCCTCCTCCTCCTCCTCCTCCTCCTCCTCCTTCTCCTCCTCCTCCTCTACCTCCTCCTCTTCTTCCTCATCCTCAGAGGGACTCAATCAGGGCCCTTGGCCTAGGCAAGCCAGGGCTGCTGCTCTGGCTGCTGCAGCTTCTATCCAGTGGGTGGGTGCAGGAATCTGTTCCTGTCAGTCCCTGATTCCTGGGAACTTCCATGCCTCCAGCTCCCCCCACTCTCTAGTCCATACCCCTCCTCAAGGATGCCCCCTTTCCCCTTGCCCTCTGTCCCCCAGCTCCCCAACTAACATCTACTGTGTGCTTCCCTGTGCTACTTTACTGCCACCCTGCTTCTGCCCTTCAGCCCTGAGGGCCCAGGGCCAGCCCAGCTGCCATCTCACCATCCAGAGGGGGACCTGCCCTTACCCCCTGCCACCACACCCACACACACAGCCCTGCACACACTCACGGGCTCCCCTGCCTGTAGCCTGCCTCTCAAACAGTCTCCTTCTGCCCCCTAGCCCCCTTACAGCCTGTGCCACGGCCCCCCACAGACACCTGGGCATCAGCAGCGCAGACATGCAAACAGCTCCCCTCACCCCCACTCCATTTGCTCCAAGGTTGTCAAGAGTCTTTTTTTCATGCTGTAGGGGAGGGAGTTGAGACAGTCCAATGTCCTGGGGAGCAAGAACTGCAAACAGTCCATCTACATTGTAACATTTGGGTCTCCTGCCACCCAATCCCTAGTGTGCTGTGCAGACCTTTGACTGGCAAAAACACCCCATCTGAGCGTGAGATATGGCTGGGCTAGTGGCTCTTTCTGTGGACTAAGAGACAGACAGACAGAGTTTTCAGGTTCAAAACCTATACTTTCCAGAAGATGGTCATTCACTTCGGTTTAAAAAAAAAAAAAAAAAAGGCTTTTTATTTTTTTCGCCCTGCCTGGGTAACCTGTCTGCTGCCAGTTTCAAAGTGAAAAAAGGGAAAAATCTTTTTTGGAGGGAAAAGGACCAAAATGCAGGCAGGTGGACTCCGTGGAGGGTGGATGAGGAGTTGCTCCTGCCCTGGCACTAGAGGCCCAGCTGCTGTTCCAGGTGCTCTCTGATACCAGAGATCTCCGTGTGTCGTGTCATGACACTGTCTCCAGCACTGACCCTCAGGATAATGAGGATTCAAAACGAGGCAGGTCATATTGCCTTCAAAAGTAAATCCAGGGAGGTTTGGCGGTATGTCAGAGGGTTAAGGGCTTGTGGCGCTCACGAAAAGGGGACAGGTGGAAGGATCTGGGGTCTGGCCCCCAGACCGCCACCTGCCGGGGAGTCGCTTTACAGGGGGTGAAGCAGGTCTTTAGGAGTTCTATCTTTCTCTCCCACCCTGTATTTCCTCTGCTCTCTCCTTTTGTGTCTGTCAGATGCAAGGTCAGTAACAACAACAACAACAACAACAACAACAATAACCACCACAGTGACCAAGCAACAAGGGCAGCGAAAGGGGAACAAATGGAGTGCAGGAGCTGTGGATTATTCGTGGTGCAGGCACTCAGCTGTGGCAATAACCCCTTGAGGCAATCAATCCATAAATGAAGAAGTAATACAGGTAACAGAGACTTATATGTCCCAGTGTGTTTCCACTGAGTTAATGTAAATGCACTTTTAATTACTTCTTCATTTATGTATTACCTTGCCACGAGAATTTCTTTTCATTGCTAAAAAAAAGTGCCCCTTCAAGGGTACCAGGTGGTGCCACACCCAGTTAAGCACTCATGTTACAATGCAGGAGGACTGGGCTTCAACACCCTGGTCCCCACCTGCCAGGGGAAATCTTTACAAGTGGTGCAGAAGTGCTGCAGGTGTTTCTCTCTGTGTCTCAAACTCTCTCTCCCTCCCTTCCCTCTCAATTCCTATCTATTTATTCCAGTGAATAATCAAGAAAATAGAAAGTAATAAAAGAAAAAGGAAAAGGAAATATGCCACGACTTCAAATGGGCTACTCAGGAAAATGCTTTCCTTGTTAAGATCCTCACAGCATTCCATATGCAGAAAGGCAAAGACACCATGTATTTTTTAACACAGATTTTATATTTATTTATTTGTTTATTTATTTAGGTGCTTACTCACTTTTGTTATTGTTGAATTAATGTTTTACATTTGACATTGACTAAGGATCTGACACCAGGGGTCTCCAGTACCCCTAGATGGTACTCTCCCTCTACAAAACCGATCCATTGACCTGTCCATCCATCCATCCACCCATCCATCTATCCATCCATCCATCCATCCATCCATCCATCCATCCATCCATGCATCCATCCAGCAGTCAACCAAGCTAAGTACAAAAGGAGATCTCTCCTTGAATGGTGAAGAGAATCAACGATGCACAGGTAGGTTGCAAAGGGGCCAGTTTGGCTGAATAGGGCAGAGAGGCTGAACCAGGGAATGTGTTGGGGCGTGTGGGTTTGGGTGGAGTGAGCCGGAGACCCTGTGAGCTGGGTCACATTAGGGGCAGGCAGGGGGTGGAAGGGGATGCGAACAGCTGTCACTGGAGAACCATCACAAGTGCTGGAGCTGGTGAGCAGGGCACCTGGAAGAGAGGACAGACAAAGGAGAGAAGCAAAGTGCAGAGGAGAGGAGAGGGGAGAGGATGGTGAGGACAGGAGAGGACAGGAGAGGACAGGAGTGGAGGGGACCTGAGAAACCTACCTGGACAAAGGCAGCATACAGACATCCAGGAAGGCAGGCAGGCATGCAGGCAGCTCTGGCCTGGGCTCCCTGGATCCCGGGCACACCTCCACCTGTCTTCTCTTGGCTGCCAGCCCTGAGGTCCCTCTTCGGTCAGCACTGTCTTCCCATCCTTCCGTCCCTCTGTGCCAGGGCCCAGGCGTCTGGGCGCTGTTGCCTCACCTAGTGGCAGGGCAGTTGGGCTACCCAGTGCCAGTGTGGCCAGCACAGATTGCCAGGGGCTAGGACATCACAGAGGGCTCCTGTGGTTGCTAGGCTACGGGGACCCTGCCCATCCAGTTGACCAGCAGCCATGACCCCCACGCTGAACTTGACCTGAGGGGTGGTGGCCAGCCACCAGAGCCAGAGCCCCAGGGCAAAGCAGGTGCTGGTCGGCCGGGCCAAGGGGCTATGGGCAGATTGGTGTGTGTCTGGGCATGGGGCTGGCATCTGACAGCCCAGGGCTGGGGACCAAGGTCCGCCAGGCCCCTGTCCCACCATGTGCACTGACACACAGTCTTGCTGACTGACTGACAGTTCCCGCCCCAGAGATACCCACACCAGGTCCCTGGGTGCCCTGAGCTGCCCCTGAGGGTTGCTGGGTGCCTGCCTGGACACCTGCCTCCGTAATGGAGGCCTCTATTAATCCCGTTGCCTACTGACAGCTGCCCTCCTGCCCCTCCTACTCCTCCTCCTCTTCTTCCTCCTCCTCTTCCTCCTCCTCCTCCTCCTCCTCCTCCTCCTCCTTCTCCTCCTCCTCCTCTACCTCCTCCTCTTCTTCCTCATCCTCAGAGGGACTCAATCAGGGCCCTTGGCCTAGGCAAGCCAGGGCTGCTGCTCTGGCTGCTGCAGCTTCTATCCAGTGGGTGGGTGCAGGAATCTGTTCCTGTCAGTCCCTGATTCCTGGGAACTTCCATGCCTCCAGCTCCCCCCACTCTCTAGTCCATACCCCTCCTCAAGGATGCCCCCTTTCCCCTTGCCCTCTGTCCCCCAGCTCCCCAACTAACATCTACTGTGTGCTTCCCTGTGCTACTTTACTGCCACCCTGCTTCTGCCCTTCAGCCCTGAGGGCCCAGGGCCAGCCCAGCTGCCATCTCACCATCCAGAGGGGGACCTGCCCTTACCCCCTGCCACCACACCCACACACACAGCCCTGCACACACTCACGGGCTCCCCTGCCTGTAGCCTGCCTCTCAAACAGTCTCCTTCTGCCCCCTAGCCCCCTTACAGCCTGTGCCACGGCCCCCCACAGACACCTGGGCATCAGCAGCGCAGACATGCAAACAGCTCCCCTCACCCCCACTACATTTGCTCCAAGGTTGTCAAGAGTCTTTTTTTCATGCTGTAGGGGAGGGAGTTGAGACAGTCCAATGTCCTGGGGAGCAAGAACTGCAAACAGTCCATCTACATTGTAACATTTGGGTCTCCTGCCACCCAATCCCTAGTGTGCTGTGCAGACCTTTGACTGGCAAAAACACCCCATCTGAGCGTGAGATATGGCTGGGCTAGTGGCTCTTTCTGTGGACTAAGAGACAGACAGACAGAGTTTTCAGGTTCAAAACCTATACTTTCCAGAAGATGGTCATTCACTTCGGTTTAAAAAAAAAAAAAAAAAAGGCTTTTTATTTTTTTCGCCCTGCCTGGGTAACCTGTCTGCTGCCAGTTTCAAAGTGAAAAAAGGGAAAAATCTTTTTTGGAGGGAAAAGGACCAAAATGCAGGCAGGTGGACTCCGTGGAGGGTGGATGAGGAGTTGCTCCTGCCCTGGCACTAGAGGCCCAGCTGCTGTTCCAGGTGCTCTCTGATACCAGAGATCTCCGTGTGTCGTGTCATGACACTGTCTCCAGCACTGACCCTCAGGATAATGAGGATTCAAAACGAGGCAGGTCATATTGCCTTCAAAAGTAAATCCAGGGAGGTTTGGCGGTATGTCAGAGGGTTAAGGGCTTGTGGCGCTCACGAAAAGGGGACAGGTGGAAGGATCTGGGGTCTGGCCCCCAGACCGCCACCTGCCGGGGAGTCGCTTTACAGGGGGTGAAGCAGGTCTTTAGGAGTTCTATCTTTCTCTCCCACCCTGTATTTCCTCTGCTCTCTCCTTTTGTGTCTGTCAGATGCAAGGTCAGTAACAACAACAACAACAACAACAACAACAATAACCACCACAGTGACCAAGCAACAAGGGCAGCGAAAGGGGAACAAATGGAGTGCAGGAGCTGTGGATTATTCGTGGTGCAGGCACTCAGCTGTGGCAATAACCCCTTGAGGCAATCAATCCATAAATGAAGAAGTAATACAGGTAACAGAGACTTATATGTCCCAGTGTGTTTCCACTGAGTTAATGTAAATGCACTTTTAATTACTTCTTCATTTATGTATTACCTTGCCACGAGAATTTCTTTTCATTGCTAAAAAAAAGTGCCCCTTCAAGGGTACCAGGTGGTGCCACACCCAGTTAAGCACTCATGTTACAATGCAGGAGGACTGGGCTTCAACACCCTGGTCCCCACCTGCCAGGGGAAATCTTTACAAGTGGTGCAGAAGTGCTGCAGGTGTTTCTCTCTGTGTCTCAAACTCTCTCTCCCTCCCTTCCCTCTCAATTCCTATCTATTTATTCCAGTGAATAATCAAGAAAATAGAAAGTAATAAAAGAAAAAGGAAAAGGAAATATGCCACGACTTCAAATGGGCTACTCAGGAAAATGCTTTCCTTGTTAAGATCCTCACAGCATTCCATATGCAGAAAGGCAAAGACACCATGTATTTTTTAACACAGATTTTATATTTATTTATTTGTTTATTTATTTAGGTGCTTACTCACTTTTGTTATTGTTGAATTAATGTTTTACATTTGACATTGACTAAGGATCTGACACCAGGGGTCTCCAGTACCCCTAGATGGTACTCTCCCTCTACAAAACCGATCCATTGACCTGTCCATCCATCCATCCACCCATCCATCTATCCATCCATCCATCCATCCATCCATCCATCCATCCATCCATGCATCCATCCAGCAGTCAACCAAGCTAAGTACAAAAGGAGATCTCTCCTTGAATGGTGAAGAGAATCAACGATGCACAGGTAGGTTGCAAAGGGGCCAGTTTGGCTGAATAGGGCAGAGAGGCTGAACCAGGGAATGTGTTGGGGCGTGTGGGTTTGGGTGGAGTGAGCCGGAGACCCTGTGAGCTGGGTCACATTAGGGGCAGGCAGGGGGTGGAAGGGGATGCGAACAGCTGTCACTGGAGAACCATCACAAGTGCTGGAGCTGGTGAGCAGGGCACCTGGAAGAGAGGACAGACAAAGGAGAGAAGCAAAGTGCAGAGGAGAGGAGAGGGGAGAGGATGGTGAGGACAGGAGAGGACAGGAGAGGACAGGAGTGGAGGGGACCTGAGAAACCTACCTGGACAAAGGCAGCATACAGACATCCAGGAAGGCAGGCAGGCATGCAGGCAGCTCTGGCCTGGGCTCCCTGGATCCCGGGCACACCTCCACCTGTCTTCTCTTGGCTGCCAGCCCTGAGGTCCCTCTTCGGTCAGCACTGTCTTCCCATCCTTCCGTCCCTCTGTGCCAGGGCCCAGGCGTCTGGGCGCTGTTGCCTCACCTAGTGGCAGGGCAGTTGGGCTACCCAGTGCCAGTGTGGCCAGCACAGATTGCCAGGGGCTAGGACATCACAGAGGGCTCCTGTGGTTGCTAGGCTACGGGGACCCTGCCCATCCAGTTGACCAGCAGCCATGACCCCCACGCTGAACTTGACCTGAGGGGTGGTGGCCAGCCACCAGAGCCAGAGCCCCAGGGCAAAGCAGGTGCTGGTCGGCCGGGCCAAGGGGCTATGGGCAGATTGGTGTGTGTCTGGGCATGGGGCTGGCATCTGACAGCCCAGGGCTGGGGACCAAGGTCCGCCAGGCCCCTGTCCCACCATGTGCACTGACACACAGTCTTGCTGACTGACTGACAGTTCCCGCCCCAGAGATACCCACACCAGGTCCCTGGGTGCCCTGAGCTGCCCCTGAGGGTTGCTGGGTGCCTGCCTGGACACCTGCCTCCGTAATGGAGGCCTCTATTAATCCCGTTGCCTACTGACAGCTGCCCTCCTGCCCCTCCTACTCCTCCTCCTCTTCTTCCTCCTCCTCTTCCTCCTCCTCCTCCTCCTCCTCCTCCTCCTCCTTCTCCTCCTCCTCCTCTACCTCCTCCTCTTCTTCCTCATCCTCAGAGGGACTCAATCAGGGCCCTTGGCCTAGGCAAGCCAGGGCTGCTGCTCTGGCTGCTGCAGCTTCTATCCAGTGGGTGGGTGCAGGAATCTGTTCCTGTCAGTCCCTGATTCCTGGGAACTTCCATGCCTCCAGCTCCCCCCACTCTCTAGTCCATACCCCTCCTCAAGGATGCCCCCTTTCCCCTTGCCCTCTGTCCCCCAGCTCCCCAACTAACATCTACTGTGTGCTTCCCTGTGCTACTTTACTGCCACCCTGCTTCTGCCCTTCAGCCCTGAGGGCCCAGGGCCAGCCCAGCTGCCATCTCACCATCCAGAGGGGGACCTGCCCTTACCCCCTGCCACCACACCCACACACACAGCCCTGCACACACTCACGGGCTCCCCTGCCTGTAGCCTGCCTCTCAAACAGTCTCCTTCTGCCCCCTAGCCCCCTTACAGCCTGTGCCACGGCCCCCCACAGACACCTGGGCATCAGCAGCGCAGACATGCAAACAGCTCCCCTCACCCCCACTCCATTTGCTCCAAGGTTGTCAAGAGTCTTTTTTTCATGCTGTAGGGGAGGGAGTTGAGACAGTCCAATGTCCTGGGGAGCAAGAACTGCAAACAGTCCATCTACATTGTAACATTTGGGTCTCCTGCCACCCAATCCCTAGTGTGCTGTGCAGACCTTTGACTGGCAAAAACACCCCATCTGAGCGTGAGATATGGCTGGGCTAGTGGCTCTTTCTGTGGACTAAGAGACAGACAGACAGAGTTTTCAGGTTCAAAACCTATACTTTCCAGAAGATGGTCATTCACTTCGGTTTAAAAAAAAAAAAAAAAAAGGCTTTTTATTTTTTTCGCCCTGCCTGGGTAACCTGTCTGCTGCCAGTTTCAAAGTGAAAAAAGGGAAAAATCTTTTTTGGAGGGAAAAGGACCAAAATGCAGGCAGGTGGACTCCGTGGAGGGTGGATGAGGAGTTGCTCCTGCCCTGGCACTAGAGGCCCAGCTGCTGTTCCAGGTGCTCTCTGATACCAGAGATCTCCGTGTGTCGTGTCATGACACTGTCTCCAGCACTGACCCTCAGGATAATGAGGATTCAAAACGAGGCAGGTCATATTGCCTTCAAAAGTAAATCCAGGGAGGTTTGGCGGTATGTCAGAGGGTTAAGGGCTTGTGGCGCTCACGAAAAGGGGACAGGTGGAAGGATCTGGGGTCTGGCCCCCAGACCGCCACCTGCAGGGGAGTCGCTTTACAGGGGGTGAAGCAGGTCTTTAGGAGTTCTATCTTTCTCTCCCACCCTGTATTTCCTCTGCTCTCTCCTTTTGTGTCTGTCAGATGCAAGGTCAGTAACAACAACAACAACAACAACAACAACAATAACCACCACAGTGACCAAGCAACAAGGGCAGCGAAAGGGGAACAAATGGAGTGCAGGAGCTGTGGATTATTCGTGGTGCAGGCACTCAGCTGTGGCAATAACCCCTTGAGGCAATCAATCCATAAATGAAGAAGTAATACAGGTAACAGAGACTTATATGTCCCAGTGTGTTTCCACTGAGTTAATGTAAATGCACTTTTAATTACTTCTTCATTTATGTATTACCTTGCCACGAGAATTTCTTTTCATTGCTAAAAAAAAGTGCCCCTTCAAGGGTACCAGGTGGTGCCACACCCAGTTAAGCACTCATGTTACAATGCAGGAGGACTGGGCTTCAACACCCTGGTCCCCACCTGCCAGGGGAAATCTTTACAAGTGGTGCAGAAGTGCTGCAGGTGTTTCTCTCTGTGTCTCAAACTCTCTCTCCCTCCCTTCCCTCTCAATTCCTATCTATTTATTCCAGTGAATAATCAAGAAAATAGAAAGTAATAAAAGAAAAAGGAAAAGGAAATATGCCACGACTTCAAATGGGCTACTCAGGAAAATGCTTTCCTTGTTAAGATCCTCACAGCATTCCATATGCAGAAAGGCAAAGACACCATGTATTTTTTAACACAGATTTTATATTTATTTATTTGTTTATTTATTTAGGTGCTTACTCACTTTTGTTATTGTTGAATTAATGTTTTACATTTGACATTGACTAAGGATCTGACACCAGGGGTCTCCAGTACCCCTAGATGGTACTCTCCCTCTACAAAACCGATCCATTGACCTGTCCATCCATCCATCCACCCATCCATCTATCCATCCATCCATCCATCCATCCATCCATCCATCCATCCATGCATCCATCCAGCAGTCAACCAAGCTAAGTACAAAAGGAGATCTCTCCTTGAATGGTGAAGAGAATCAACGATGCACAGGTAGGTTGCAAAGGGGCCAGTTTGGCTGAATAGGGCAGAGAGGCTGAACCAGGGAATGTGTTGGGGCGTGTGGGTTTGGGTGGAGTGAGCCGGAGACCCTGTGAGCTGGGTCACATTAGGGGCAGGCAGGGGGTGGAAGGGGATGCGAACAGCTGTCACTGGAGAACCATCACAAGTGCTGGAGCTGGTGAGCAGGGCACCTGGAAGAGAGGACAGACAAAGGAGAGAAGCAAAGTGCAGAGGAGAGGAGAGGGGAGAGGATGGTGAGGACAGGAGAGGACAGGAGAGGACAGGAGTGGAGGGGACCTGAGAAACCTACCTGGACAAAGGCAGCATACAGACATCCAGGAAGGCAGGCAGGCATGCAGGCAGCTCTGGCCTGGGCTCCCTGGATCCCGGGCACACCTCCACCTGTCTTCTCTTGGCTGCCAGCCCTGAGGTCCCTCTTCGGTCAGCACTGTCTTCCCATCCTTCCGTCCCTCTGTGCCAGGGCCCAGGCGTCTGGGCGCTGTTGCCTCACCTAGTGGCAGGGCAGTTGGGCTACCCAGTGCCAGTGTGGCCAGCACAGATTGCCAGGGGCTAGGACATCACAGAGGGCTCCTGTGGTTGCTAGGCTACGGGGACCCTGCCCATCCAGTTGACCAGCAGCCATGACCCCCACGCTGAACTTGACCTGAGGGGTGGTGGCCAGCCACCAGAGCCAGAGCCCCAGGGCAAAGCAGGTGCTGGTCGGCCGGGCCAAGGGGCTATGGGCAGATTGGTGTGTGTCTGGGCATGGGGCTGGCATCTGACAGCCCAGGGCTGGGGACCAAGGTCCGCCAGGCCCCTGTCCCACCATGTGCACTGACACACAGTCTTGCTGACTGACTGACAGTTCCCGCCCCAGAGATACCCACACCAGGTCCCTGGGTGCCCTGAGCTGCCCCTGAGGGTTGCTGGGTGCCTGCCTGGACACCTGCCTCCGTAATGGAGGCCTCTATTAATCCCGTTGCCTACTGACAGCTGCCCTCCTGCCCCTCCTACTCCTCCTCCTCTTCTTCCTCCTCCTCTTCCTCCTCCTCCTCCTCCTCCTCCTCCTTCTCCTCCTCCTCCTCTACCTCCTCCTCTTCTTCCTCATCCTCAGAGGGACTCAATCAGGGCCCTTGGCCTAGGCAAGCCAGGGCTGCTGCTCTGGCTGCTGCAGCTTCTATCCAGTGGGTGGGTGCAGGAATCTGTTCCTGTCAGTCCCTGATTCCTGGGAACTTCCATGCCTCCAGCTCCCCCCACTCTCTAGTCCATACCCCTCCTCAAGGATGCCCCCTTTCCCCTTGCCCTCTGTCCCCCAGCTCCCCAACTAACATCTACTGTGTGCTTCCCTGTGCTACTTTACTGCCACCCTGCTTCTGCCCTTCAGCCCTGAGGGCCCAGGGCCAGCCCAGCTGCCATCTCACCATCCAGAGGGGGACCTGCCCTTACCCCCTGCCACCACACCCACACACACAGCCCTGCACACACTCACGGGCTCCCCTGCCTGTAGCCTGCCTCTCAAACAGTCTCCTTCTGCCCCCTAGCCCCCTTACAGCCTGTGCCACGGCCCCCCACAGACACCTGGGCATCAGCAGCGCAGACATGCAAACAGCTCCCCTCACCCCCACTCCATTTGCTCCAAGGTTGTCAAGAGTCTTTTTTTCATGCTGTAGGGGAGGGAGTTGAGACAGTCCAATGTCCTGGGGAGCAAGAACTGCAAACAGTCCATCTACATTGTAACATTTGGGTCTCCTGCCACCCAATCCCTAGTGTGCTGTGCAGACCTTTGACTGGCAAAAACACCCCATCTGAGCGTGAGATATGGCTGGGCTAGTGGCTCTTTCTGTGGACTAAGAGACAGACAGACAGAGTTTTCAGGTTCAAAACCTATACTTTCCAGAAGATGGTCATTCACTTCGGTTTAAAAAAAAAAAAAAAAAAGGCTTTTTATTTTTTTCGCCCTGCCTGGGTAACCTGTCTGCTGCCAGTTTCAAAGTGAAAAAAGGGAAAAATCTTTTTTGGAGGGAAAAGGACCAAAATGCAGGCAGGAGGACTCCGTGGAGGGTGGATGAGGAGTTGCTCCTGCCCTGGCACTAGAGGCCCAGCTGCTGTTCCAGGTGCTCTCTGATACCAGAGATCTCCGTGTGTCGTGTCATGACACTGTCTCCAGCACTGACCCTCAGGATAATGAGGATTCAAAACGAGGCAGGTCATATTGCCTTCAAAAGTAAATCCAGGGAGGTTTGGCGGTATGTCAGAGGGTTAAGGGCTTGTGGCGCTCACGAAAAGGGGACAGGTGGAAGGATCTGGGGTCTGGCCCCCAGACCGCCACCTGCAGGGGAGTCGCTTTACAGGGGGTGAAGCAGGTCTTTAGGAGTTCTATCTTTCTCTCCCACCCTGTATTTCCTCTGCTCTCTCCTTTTGTGTCTGTCAGATGCAAGGTCAGTAACAACAACAACAACAACAACAACAACAATAACCACCACAGTGACCAAGCAACAAGGGCAGCGAAAGGGGAACAAATGGAGTGCAGGAGCTGTGGATTATTCGTGGTGCAGGCACTCAGCTGTGGCAATAACCCCTTGAGGCAATCAATCCATAAATGAAGAAGTAATACAGGTAACAGAGACTTATATGTCCCAGTGTGTTTCCACTGAGTTAATGTAAATGCACTTTTAATTACTTCTTCATTTATGTATTACCTTGCCACGAGAATTTCTTTTCATTGCTAAAAAAAAGTGCCCCTTCAAGGGTACCAGGTGGTGCCACACCCAGTTAAGCACTCATGTTACAATGCAGGAGGACTGGGCTTCAACACCCTGGTCCCCACCTGCCAGGGGAAATCTTTACAAGTGGTGCAGAAGTGCTGCAGGTGTTTCTCTCTGTGTCTCAAACTCTCTCTCCCTCCCTTCCCTCTCAATTCCTATCTATTTATTCCAGTGAATAATCAAGAAAATAGAAAGTAATAAAAGAAAAAGGAAAAGGAAATATGCCACGACTTCAAATGGGCTACTCAGGAAAATGCTTTCCTTGTTAAGATCCTCACAGCATTCCATATGCAGAAAGGCAAAGACACCATGTATTTTTTAACACAGATTTTATATTTATTTATTTGTTTATTTATTTAGGTGCTTACTCACTTTTGTTATTGTTGAATTAATGTTTTACATTTGACATTGACTAAGGATCTGACACCAGGGGTCTCCAGTACCCCTAGATGGTACTCTCCCTCTACAAAACCGATCCATTGACCTGTCCATCCATCCATCCACCCATCCATCTATCCATCCATCCATCCATCCATCCATCCATCCATCCATCCATCCATGCATCCATCCAGCAGTCAACCAAGCTAAGTACAAAAGGAGATCTCTCCTTGAATGGTGAAGAGAATCAACGATGCACAGGTAGGTTGCAAAGGGGCCAGTTTGGCTGAATAGGGCAGAGAGGCTGAACCAGGGAATGTGTTGGGGCGTGTGGGTTTGGGTGGAGTGAGCCGGAGACCCTGTGAGCTGGGTCACATTAGGGGCAGGCAGGGGGTGGAAGGGGATGCGAACAGCTGTCACTGGAGAACCATCACAAGTGCTGGAGCTGGTGAGCAGGGCACCTGGAAGAGAGGACAGACAAAGGAGAGAAGCAAAGTGCAGAGGAGAGGAGAGGGGAGAGGATGGTGAGGACAGGAGAGGACAGGAGAGGACAGGAGTGGAGGGGACCTGAGAAACCTACCTGGACAAAGGCAGCATACAGACATCCAGGAAGGCAGGCAGGCATGCAGGCAGCTCTGGCCTGGGCTCCCTGGATCCCGGGCACACCTCCACCTGTCTTCTCTTGGCTGCCAGCCCTGAGGTCCCTCTTCGGTCAGCACTGTCTTCCCATCCTTCCGTCCCTCTGTGCCAGGGCCCAGGCGTCTGGGCGCTGTTGCCTCACCTAGTGGCAGGGCAGTTGGGCTACCCAGTGCCAGTGTGGCCAGCACAGATTGCCAGGGGCTAGGACATCACAGAGGGCTCCTGTGGTTGCTAGGCTACGGGGACCCTGCCCATCCAGTTGACCAGCAGCCATGACCCCCACGCTGAACTTGACCTGAGGGGTGGTGGCCAGCCACCAGAGCCAGAGCCCCAGGGCAAAGCAGGTGCTGGTCGGCCGGGCCAAGGGGCTATGGGCAGATTGGTGTGTGTCTGGGCATGGGGCTGGCATCTGACAGCCCAGGGCTGGGGACCAAGGTCCGCCAGGCCCCTGTCCCACCATGTGCACTGACACACAGTCTTGCTGACTGACTGACAGTTCCCGCCCCAGAGATACCCACACCAGGTCCCTGGGTGCCCTGAGCTGCCCCTGAGGGTTGCTGGGTGCCTGCCTGGACACCTGCCTCCGTAATGGAGGCCTCTATTAATCCCGTTGCCTACTGACAGCTGCCCTCCTGTCCCTCCTACTCCTCCTCCTCTTCTTCCTCCTCCTCTTCCTCCTCCTCCTCCTCCTCCTCCTCCTCCTCCTTCTCCTCCTCCTCCTCTACCTCCTCCTCTTCTTCCTCATCCTCAGAGGGACTCAATCAGGGCCCTTGGCCTAGGCAAGCCAGGGCTGCTGCTCTGGCTGCTGCAGCTTCTATCCAGTGGGTGGGTGCAGGAATCTGTTCCTGTCAGTCCCTGATTCCTGGGACCTTCCATGCCTCCAGCTCCCCCCACTCTCTAGTCCATACCCCTCATCAAGGATGCCCCCTTTCCCCTTGCCCTCTGTCCCCCAGCTCCCCAACTAACATCTACTGTGTGCTTCCCTGTGCTACTTTACTGCCACCCTGCTTCTGCCCTTCAGCCCTGAGGGCCCAGGGCCAGCCCAGCTGCCATCTCACCATCCAGAGGGGGACCTGCCCTTACCCCCTGCCACCACACCCACACACACAGCCCTGCACACACTCACGGGCTCCCCTGCCTGTAGCCTGCCTCTCAAACAGTCTCCTTCTGCCCCCTAGCCCCCTTACAGCCTGTGCCACGGCCCCCCACAGACACCTGGGCATCAGCAGCGCAGACATGCAAACAGCTCCCCTCACCCCCACTCCATTTGCTCCAAGGTTGTCAAGAGTCTTTTTTTCATGCTGTAGGGGAGGGAGTTGAGACAGTCCAATGTCCTGGGGAGCAAGAACTGCAAACAGTCCATCTACATTGTAACATTTGGGTCTCCTGCCACCCAATCCCTAGTGTGCTGTGCAGACCTTTGACTGGCAAAAACACCCCATCTGAGCGTGAGATATGGCTGGGCTAGTGGCTCTTTCTGTGGACTAAGAGACAGACAGACAGAGTTTTCAGGTTCAAAACCTATACTTTCCAGAAGATGGTCATTCACTTCGGTTTAAAAAAAAAAAAAAAAAAAAAAAAAGGCTTTTTATTTTTTTCGCCCTGCCTGGGTAACCTGTCTGCTGCCAGTTTCAAAGTGAAAAAAGGGAAAAATCTTTTTTGGAGGGAAAAGGACCAAAATGCAGGCAGGTGGACTCCGTGGAGGGTGGATGAGGAGTTGCTCCTGCCCTGGCACTAGAGGCCCAGCTGCTGTTCCAGGTGCTCTCTGATACCAGAGATCTCCGTGTGTCGTGTCATGACACTGTCTCCAGCACTGACCCTCAGGATAATGAGGATTCAAAACGAGGCAGGTCATATTGCCTTCAAAAGTAAATCCAGGGAGGTTTGGCGGTATGTCAGAGGGTTAAGGGCTTGTGGCGCTCACGAAAAGGGGACAGGTGGAAGGATCTGGGGTCTGGCCCCCAGACCGCCACCTGCAGGGGAGTCGCTTTACAGGGGGTGAAGCAGGTCTTTAGGAGTTCTATCTTTCTCTCCCACCCTGTATTTCCTCTGCTCTCTCCTTTTGTGTCTGTCAGATGCAAGGTCAGTAACAACAACAACAACAACAACAACAACAATAACCACCACAGTGACCAAGCAACAAGGGCAGCGATAGGGGAACAAATGGAGTGCAGGAGCTGTGGATTATTCGTGGTGCAGGCACTCAGCTGTGGCAATAACCCCTTGAGGCAATCAATCCATAAATGAAGAAGTAATACAGGTAACAGAGACTTATATGTCCCAGTGTGTTTCCACTGAGTTAATGTAAATGCACTTTTAATTACTTCTTCATTTATGTATTACCTTGCCACGAGAATTTCTTTTCATTGCTAAAAAAAAGTGCCCCTTCAAGGGTACCAGGTGGTGCCACACCCAGTTAAGCACTCATGTTACAATGCAGGAGGACTGGGCTTCAACACCCTGGTCCCCACCTGCCAGGGGAAATCTTTACAAGTGGTGCAGAAGTGCTGCAGGTGTTTCTCTCTGTGTCTCAAACTCTCTCTCCCTCCCTTCCCTCTCAATTCCTATCTATTTATTCCAGTGAATAATCAAGAAAATAGAAAGTAATAAAAGAAAAAGGAAAAGGAAATATGCCACGACTTCAAATGGGCTACTCAGGAAAATGCTTTCCTTGTTAAGATCCTCACAGCATTCCATATGCAGAAAGGCAAAGACACCATGTATTTTTAACACAGATTTTATATTTATTTATTTGTTTATTTATTTAGGTGCTTACTCACTTTTGTTATTGTTGAATTAATGTTTTACATTTGACATTGACTAAGGATCTGACACCAGGGGTCTCCAGTACCCCTAGATGGTACTCTCCCTCTACAAAACCGATCCATTGACCTGTCCATCCATCCATCCACCCATCCATCTATCCATCCATCCATCCATCCATCCATCCATCCATCCATCCATCCATCCATCCATCCAGCAGTCAACCAAGCTAAGTACAAAAGGAGATCTCTCCTTGAATGGTGAAGAGAATCAACGATGCACAGGTAGGTTGCAAAGGGGCCAGTTTGGCTGAATAGGGCAGAGAGGCTGAACCAGGGAATGTGTTGGGGCGTGTGGGTTTGGGTGGAGTGAGCCGGAGACCCTGTGAGCTGGGTCACATTAGGGGCAGGCAGGGGGTGGAAGGGGATGCGAACAGCTGTCACTGGAGAACCATCACAAGTGCTGGAGCTGGTGAGCAGGGCACCTGGAAGAGAGGACAGACAAAGGAGAGAAGCAAAGTGCAGAGGAGAGGAGAGGGGAGAGGATGGTGAGGACAGGAGAGGACAGGAGAGGACAGGAGTGGAGGGGACCTGAGAAACCTACCTGGACAAAGGCAGCATACAGACATCCAGGAAGGCAGGCAGGCATGCAGGCAGCTCTGGCCTGGGCTCCCTGGATCCCGGGCACACCTCCACCTGTCTTCTCTTGGCTGCCAGCCCTGAGGTCCCTCTTCGGTCAGCACTGTCTTCCCATCCTTCCGTCCCTCTGTGCCAGGGCCCAGGCGTCTGGGCGCTGTTGCCTCACCTAGTGGCAGGGCAGTTGGGCTACCCAGTGCCAGTGTGGCCAGCACAGATTGCCAGGGGCTAGGACATCACAGAGGGCTCCTGTGGTTGCTAGGCTACGGGGACCCTGCCCATCCAGTTGACCAGCAGCCATGACCCCCACGCTGAACTTGACCTGAGGGGTGGTGGCCAGCCACCAGAGCCAGAGCCCCAGGGCAAAGCAGGTGCTGGTCGGCCGGGCCAAGGGGCTATGGGCAGATTGGTGTGTGTCTGGGCATGGGGCTGGCATCTGACAGCCCAGGGCTGGGGACCAAGGTCCGCCAGGCCCCTGTCCCACCATGTGCACTGACACACAGTCTTGCTGACTGACTGACAGTTCCCGCCCCAGAGATACCCACACCAGGTCCCTGGGTGCCCTGAGCTGCCCCTGAGGGTTGCTGGGTGCCTGCCTGGACACCTGCCTCCGTAATGGAGGCCTCTATTAATCCCGTTGCCTACTGACAGCTGCCCTCCTGCCCCTCCTACTCCTCCTCCTCTTCTTCCTCCTCCTCTTCCTCCTTCTCCTCCTCCTCCTCCTCCTTCTCCTCCTCCTCCTCTACCTCCTCCTCTTCTTCCTCATCCTCAGAGGGACTCAATCAGGGCCCTTGGCCTAGGCAAGCCAGGGCTGCTGCTCTGGCTGCTGCAGCTTCTATCCAGTGGGTGGGTGCAGGAATCTGTTCCTGTCAGTCCCTGATTCCTGGGAACTTCCATGCCTCCAGCTCCCCCCACTCTCTAGTCCATACCCCTCCTCAAGGATGCCCCCTTTCCCCTTGCCCTCTGTCCCCCAGCTCCCCAACTAACATCTACTGTGTGCTTCCCTGTGCTACTTTACTGCCACCCTGCTTCTGCCCTTCAGCCCTGAGGGCCCAGGGCCAGCCCAGCTGCCATCTCACCATCCAGAGGGGGACCTGCCCTTACCCCCTGCCACCACACCCACACACACAGCCCTGCACACACTCACGGGCTCCCCTGCCTGTAGCCTGCCTCTCAAACAGTCTCCTTCTGCCCCCTAGCCCCCTTACAGCCTGTGCCACGGCCCCCCACAGACACCTGGGCATCAGCAGCGCAGACATGCAAACAGCTCCCCTCACCCCCACTCCATTTGCTCCAAGGTTGTCAAGAGTCTTTTTTTCATGCTGTAGGGGAGGGAGTTGAGACAGTCCAATGTCCTGGGGAGCAAGAACTGCAAACAGTCCATCTACATTGTAACATTTGGGTCTCCTGCCACCCAATCCCTAGTGTGCTGTGCAGACCTTTGACTGGCAAAAACACCCCATCTGAGCGTGAGATATGGCTGGGCTAGTGGCTCTTTCTGTGGACTAAGAGACAGACAGACAGAGTTTTCAGGTTCAAAACCTATACTTTCCAGAAGATGGTCATTCACTTCGGTTTAAAAAAAAAAAAAAAAAAAAAAAAAAAAAAGGCTTTTTATTTTTTTCGCCCTGCCTGGGTAACCTGTCTGCTGCCAGTTTCAAAGTGAAAAAAGGGAAAAATCTTTTTTGGAGGGAAAAGGACCAAAATGCAGGCAGGTGGACTCCGTGGAGGGTGGATGAGGAGTTGCTCCTGCCCTGGCACTAGAGGCCCAGCTGCTGTTCCAGGTGCTCTCTGATACCAGAGATCTCCGTGTGTCGTGTCATGACACTGTCTCCAGCACTGACCCTCAGGATAATGAGGATTCAAAACGAGGCAGGTCATATTGCCTTCAAAAGTAAATCCAGGGAGGTTTGGCGGTATGTCAGAGGGTTAAGGGCTTGTGGCGCTCACGAAAAGGGGACAGGTGGAGGATCTGGGGTCTGGCCCCCAGACCGCCACCTGCAGGGGAGTCGCTTTACAGGGGGTGAAGCAGGTCTTAGGAGTTCTATCTTTCTCTCCCACCCTGTATTTCCTCTGCTCTCTCCTTTTGTGTCTGTCAGATGCAAGGTCAGTAACAACAACAACAACAACAACAACAACAATAACCACAACAGTGACAAGCAACAAGGGCAGCGAAAGGGGAACAAATGGAGTGCAGGAGCTGTGGATTATTCGTGGTGC
This sequence comes from Erinaceus europaeus, assembly GCF_950295315.1. Classification (NCBI taxonomy): domain Eukaryota; kingdom Metazoa; phylum Chordata; class Mammalia; order Eulipotyphla; family Erinaceidae; genus Erinaceus; species Erinaceus europaeus. The sequence continues at coordinate 326,817 of NW_026647137.1, read as the reverse complement.
AGGCACTCAGCTGTGGCAATAACCCCTTGAGGCAATCAATCCATAAATGAAGAAGTAATACAGGTAACAGAGACTTATATGTCCCAGTGTGTTTCCACTGAGTTAATGTAAATGCACTTTTAATTACTTCTTCATTTATGTATTACCTTGCACGAGAATTTCTTTTCATTGCTAAAAAAAAGTGCCCTTCAAGGGTACCAGGTGGTGCCACACCCAGTTAAGCACTCATGTTACAATGCAGGAGGACTGGGCTTCAACACCCTGGTCCCCACCTGCCAGGGGAAATCTTTACAAGTGTGCAGAAGTGCTGCAGGTGTTTCTCTCTGTGTCTCAACTCTCTCTCCCTCCCTTCCTCTCAATTCCTATCTATTTATTCCAGTGAATAATCAAGAAAATAGAAAGTAATAAAAGAAAAAGGAAAAGGAAATATGCCACGACTTCAAATGGGCTACTCAGGAAAACAGGAAAATGCTTTCCTTGTTAAGATCCTCACAGCATTCCATATGCAGAAAGGCAAAGACACCATGTATTTTTTAACACAGATTTTATATTTATTTATTTGTTTATTTATTTAGGTGCTTACTCACTTTTGTTATTGTTGAATTAATGTTTTACATTTGACATTGACTAAGGATCTGACACCAGGGGTCTCCAGTACCCCTAGATGGTACTCTCCCTCTACAAAACCGATCCATTGACCTGTCCATCCATCCATCCACCCATCCATCTATCCATCCATCCATCCATCCATCCATCCATCCATCCATCCATGCATCCATCCAGCAGTCAACCAAGCTAAGTACAAAAGGAGATCTCTCCTTGAATGGTGAAGAGAATCAACGATGCACAGGTAGGTTGCAAAGGGGCCAGTTTGGCTGAATAGGGCAGAGAGGCTGAACCAGGGAATGTGTTGGGGCGTGTGGGTTTGGGTGGAGTGAGCCGGAGACCCTGTGAGCTGGGTCACATTAGGGGCAGGCAGGGGGTGGAAGGGGATGCGAACAGCTGTCACTGGAGAACCATCACAAGTGCTGGAGCTGGTGAGCAGGGCACCTGGAAGAGAGGACAGACAAAGGAGAGAAGCAAAGTGCAGAGGAGAGGAGAGGGGAGAGGATGGTGAGGACAGGAGAGGACAGGAGAGGACAGGAGTGGAGGGGACCTGAGAAACCTACCTGGACAAAGGCAGCATACAGACATCCAGGAAGGCAGGCAGGCATGCAGGCAGCTCTGGCCTGGGCTCCCTGGATCCCGGGCACACCTCCACCTGTCTTCTCTTGGCTGCCAGCCCTGAGGTCCCTCTTCGGTCAGCACTGTCTTCCCATCCTTCCGTCCCTCTGTGCCAGGGCCCAGGCGTCTGGGCGCTGTTGCCTCACCTAGTGGCAGGGCAGTTGGGCTACCCAGTGCCAGTGTGGCCAGCACAGATTGCCAGGGGCTAGGACATCACAGAGGGCTCCTGTGGTTGCTAGGCTACGGGGACCCTGCCCATCCAGTTGACCAGCAGCCATGACCCCCACGCTGAACTTGACCTGAGGGGTGGTGGCCAGCCACCAGAGCCAGAGCCCCAGGGCAAAGCAGGTGCTGGTCGGCCGGGCCAAGGGGCTATGGGCAGATTGGTGTGTGTCTGGGCATGGGGCTGGCATCTGACAGCCCAGGGCTGGGGACCAAGGTCCGCCAGGCCCCTGTCCCACCATGTGCACTGACACACAGTCTTGCTGACTGACTGACAGTTCCCGCCCCAGAGATACCCACACCAGGTCCCTGGGTGCCCTGAGCTGCCCCTGAGGGTTGCTGGGTGCCTGCCTGGACACCTGCCTCCGTAATGGAGGCCTCTATTAATCCCGTTGCCTACTGACAGCTGCCCTCCTGTCCCTCCTACTCCTCCTCCTCTTCTTCCTCCTCCTCTTCCTCCTCCTCCTCCTCCTCCTCCTCCTCCTCCTTCTCCTCCTCCTCCTCTACCTCCTCCTCTTCTTCCTCATCCTCAGAGGGACTCAATCAGGGCCCTTGGCCTAGGCAAGCCAGGGCTGCTGCTCTGGCTGCTGCAGCTTCTATCCAGTGGGTGGGTGCAGGAATCTGTTCCTGTCAGTCCCTGATTCCTGGGACCTTCCATGCCTCCAGCTCCCCCCACTCTCTAGTCCATACCCCTCCTCAAGGATGCCCCCTTTCCCCTTGCCCTCTGTCCCCCAGCTCCCCAACTAACATCTACTGTGTGCTTCCCTGTGCTACTTTACTGCCACCCTGCTTCTGCCCTTCAGCCCTGAGGGCCCAGGGCCAGCCCAGCTGCCATCTCACCATCCAGAGGGGGACCTGCCCTTACCCCCTGCCACCACACCCACACACACAGCCCTGCACACACTCAGGGGCTCCCCTGCCTGTAGCCTGCCTCTCAAACAGTCTCCTTCTGCCCCCTAGCCCCCTTACAGCCTGTGCCACGGCCCCCCACAGACACCTGGGCATCAGCAGCGCAGACATGCAAACAGCTCCCCTCACCCCCACTCCATTTGCTCCAAGGTTGTCAAGAGTCTTTTTTTCATGCTGTAGGGGAGGGAGTTGAGACAGTCCAATGTCCTGGGGAGCAAGAACTGCAAACAGTCCATCTACATTGTAACATTTGGGTCTCCTGCCGCCCAATCCCTAGTGTGCTGTGCAGACCTTTGACTGGCAAAAACACCCCATCTGAGCGTGACATATGGCTGGGCTAGTGGCTCTTTCTGTGGACTAAGAGACAGACAGACAGAGTTTTCAGGTTCAAAACCTATACTTTCCAGAAGATGGTCATTCACTTCGGTTTAAAAAAAAAAAAAAAAAAAAAAGGCTTTTTATTTTTTTCGCCCTGCCTGGGTAACCTGTCTGCTGCCAGTTTCAAAGTGAAAAAAGGGAAAAATCTTTTTTGGAGGGAAAAGGACCAAAATGCAGGCAGGTGGACTCCGTGGAGGGTGGATGAGGAGTTGCTCCTGCCCTGGCACTAGAGCCCCAGCTGCTGTTCCAGGTGCTCTCTGATACCAGAGATCTCCGTGTGTCGTGTCATGACACTGTCTCCAGCACTGACCCTCAGGATAATGAGGATTCAAAACGAGGCAGGTCATATTGCCTTCAAAAGTAAATCCAGGGAGGTTTGGCGGTATGTCAGAGGGTTAAGGGCTTGTGGCACTCACGAAAAGGGGACAGGTGGAAGGATCTGGGGTCTGGCCCCCAGACCGCCACCTGCCGGGGAGTCGCTTTACAGGGGGTGAAGCAGGTCTTTAGGAGTTCTATCTTTCTCTCCCACCCTGTATTTCCTCTGCTCTCTCCTTTTGTGTCTGTCAGATGCAAGGTCAGTAACAACAACAACAACAACAACAACAACAATAACCACCACAGTGACCAAGCAACAAGGGCAGCGAAAGGGGAACAAATGGAGTGCAGGAGCTGTGGATTATTCGTGGTGCAGGCACTCAGCTGTGGCAATAACCCCTTGAGGCAATCAATCCATAAATGAAGAAGTAATACAGGTAACAGAGACTTATATGTCCCAGTGTGTTTCCACTGAGTTAATGTAAATGCACTTTTAATTACTTCTTCATTTATGTATTACCTTGCCACGAGAATTTCTTTTCATTGCTAAAAAAAAGTGCCCCTTCAAGGGTACCAGGTGGTCCCACACCCAGTTAAGCACTCATGTTACAATGCAGGAGGACTGGGCTTCAACACCCTGGTCCCCACCTGCCAGGGGAAATCTTTACAAGTGGTGCAGAAGTGCTGCAGGTGTTTCTCTCTGTGTCTCAAACTCTCTCTCCCTCCCTTCCCTCTCAATTCCTATCTATTTATTCCAGTGAATAATCAAGAAAATAGAAAGTAATAAAAGAAAAAGGAAAAGGAAATATGCCACGACTTCAAATGGGCTACTCAGGAAAATGCTTTCCTTGTTAAGATCCTCACAGCATTCCATATGCAGAAAGGCAAAGACACCATGTATTTTTTAACACAGATTTTATATTTATTTATTTGTTTATTTATTTAGGTGCTTACTCACTTTTGTTATTGTTGAATTAATGTTTTACATTTGACATTGACTAAGGATCTGACACCAGGGGTCTCCAGTACCCCTAGATGGTACTCTCCCTCTACAAAACCGATCCATTGACCTGTCCATCCATCCATCCACCCATCCATCTATCCATCCATCTATCCATCCATCCATCCATCCATCCATCCAGCAGTCAACCAAGCTAAGTACAAAAGGAGATCTCTCCTTGAATGGTGAAGAGAATCAACGATGCACAGGTAGGTTGCAAAGGGGCCAGTTTGGCTGAATAGGGCAGAGAGGCTGAACCAGGGAATGTGTTGGGGCGTGTGGGTTTGGGTGGAGTGAGCCGGAGACCCTGTGAGCTGGGTCACATTAGGGGCAGGCAGGGGGTGGAAGGGGATGCGAACAGCTGTCACTGGAGAACCATCACAAGTGCTGGAGCTGGTGAGCAGGGCACCTGGAAGAGAGGACAGACAAAGGAGAGAAGCAAAGTGCAGAGGAGAGGAGAGGGGAGAGGATGGTGAGGACAGGAGAGGACAGGAGAGGACAGGAGTGGAGGGGACCTGAGAAACCTACCTGGACAAAGGCAGCATACAGACATCCAGGAAGGCAGGCAGGCATGCAGGCAGCTCTGGCCTGGGCTCCCTGGATCCCGGGCACACCTCCACCTGTCTTCTCTTGGCTGCCAGCCCTGAGGTCCCTCTTCGGTCAGCACTGTCTTCCCATCCTTCCGTCCCTCTGTGCCAGGGCCCAGGCGTCTGGGCGCTGTTGCCTCACCTAGTGGCAGGGCAGTTGGGCTACCCAGTGCCAGTGTGGCCAGCACAGATTGCCAGGGGCTAGGACATCACAGAGGGCTCCTGTGGTTGCTAGGCTACGGGGACCCTGCCCATCCAGTTGACCAGCAGCCATGACCCCCACGCTGAACTTGACCTGAGGGGTGGTGGCCAGCCACCAGAGCCAGAGCCCCAGGGCAAAGCAGGTGCTGGTCGGCCGGGCCAAGGGGCTATGGGCAGATTGGTGTGTGTCTGGGCATGGGGCTGGCATCTGACAGCCCAGGGCTGGGGACCAAGGTCCGCCAGGCCCCTGTCCCACCATGTGCACTGACACACAGTCTTGCTGACTGACTGACAGTTCCCGCCCCAGAGATACCCACACCAGGTCCCTGGGTGCCCTGAGCTGCCCCTGAGGGTTGCTGGGTGCCTGCCTGGACACCTGCCTCCGTAATGGAGGCCTCTATTAATCCCGTTGCCTACTGACAGCTGCCCTCCTGTCCCTCCTACTCCTCCTCCTCTTCTTCCTCCTCCTCTTCCTCCTCCTCCTCCTCCTCCTCCTCCTCCTCCTTCTCCTCCTCCTCCTCTACCTCCTCCTCTTCTTCCTCATCCTCAGAGGGACTCAATCAGGGCCCTTGGCCTAGGCAAGCCAGGGCTGCTGCTCTGGCTGCTGCAGCTTCTATCCAGTGGGTGGGTGCAGGAATCTGTTCCTGTCAGTCCCTGATTCCTGGGACCTTCCATGCCTCCAGCTCCCCCCACTCTCTAGTCCATACCCCTCCTCAAGGATGCCCCCTTTCCCCTTGCCCTCTGTCCCCCAGCTCCCCAACTAACATCTACTGTGTGCTTCCCTGTGCTACTTTACTGCCACCCTGCTTCTGCCCTTCAGCCCTGAGGGCCCAGGGCCAGCCCAGCTGCCATCTCACCATCCAGAGGGGGACCTGCCCTTACCCCCTGCCACCACACCCACACACACAGCCCTGCACACACTCACGGGCTCCCCTGCCTGTAGCCTGCCTCTCAAACAGTCTCCTTCTGCCCCCTAGCCCCCTTACAGCCTGTGCCACGGCCCCCCACAGACACCTGGGCATCAGCAGCGCAGACATGCAAACAGCTCCCCTCACCCCCACTCCATTTGCTCCAAGGTTGTCAAGAGTCTTTTTTTCATGCTGTAGGGGAGGGAGTTGAGACAGTCCAATGTCCTGGGGAGCAAGAACTGCAAACAGTCCATCAACATTGTAACATTTGGGTCTCCTGCCGCCCAATCCCTAGTGTGCTGTGCAGACCTTTGACTGGCAAAAACACCCCATCTGAGCGTGACATATGGCTGGGCTAGTGGCTCTTTCTGTGGACTAAGAGACAGACAGACAGAGTTTTCAGGTTCAAAACCTATACTTTCCAGAAGATGGTCATTCACTTCGGTTTAAAAAAAAAAAAAAAAAAAAAAGGCTTTTTATTTTTTTCGCCCTGCCTGGGTAACCTGTCTGCTGCCAGTTTCAAAGTGAAAAAAGGGAAAAATCTTTTTTGGAGAGAAAAGGACCAAAATGCAGGCAGGTGGACTCCGTGGAGGGTGGATGAGGAGTTGCTCCTGCCCTGGCACTAGAGCCCCAGCTGCTGTTCCAGGTGCTCTCTGATACCAGAGATCTCCGTGTGTCGTGTCATGACACTGTCTCCAGCACTGACCCTCAGGATAATGAGGATTCAAAACGAGGCAGGTCATATTGCCTTCAAAAGTAAATCCAGGGAGGTTTGGCGGTATGTCAGAGGGTTAAGGGCTTGTGGCACTCACGAAAAGGGGACAGGTGGAAGGATCTGGGGTCTGGCCCCCAGACCGCCACCTGCCGGGGAGTCGCTTTACAGGGGGTGAAGCAGGTCTTTAGGAGTTCTATCTTTCTCTCCCACCCTGTATTTCCTCTGCTCTCTCCTTTTGTGTCTGTCAGATGCAAGGTCAGTAACAACAACAACAACAACAACAACAACAATAACCACCACAGTGACCAAGCAACAAGGGCAGCGAAAGGGGAACAAATGGAGTGCAGGAGCTGTGGATTATTCGTGGTGCAGGCACTCAGCTGTGGCAATAACCCCTTGAGGCAATCAATCCATAAATGAAGAAGTAATACAGGTAACAGAGACTTATATGTCCCAGTGTGTTTCCACTGAGTTAATGTAAATGCACTTTTAATTACTTCTTCATTTATGTATTACCTTGCCACGAGAATTTCTTTTCATTGCTAAAAAAAAGTGCCCCTTCAAGGGTACCAGGTGGTCCCACACCCAGTTAAGCACTCATGTTACAATGCAGGAGGACTGGGCTTCAACACCCTGGTCCCCACCTGCCAGGGGAAATCTTTACAAGTGGTGCAGAAGTGCTGCAGGTGTTTCTCTCTGTGTCTCAAACTCTCTCTCCCTCCCTTCCCTCTCAATTCCTATCTATTTATTCCAGTGAATAATCAAGAAAATAGAAAGTAATAAAAGAAAAAGGAAAAGGAAATATGCCACGACTTCAAATGGGCTACTCAGGAAAATGCTTTCCTTGTTAAGATCCTCACAGCATTCCATATGCAGAAAGGCAAAGACACCATGTATTTTTTAACACAGATTTTATATTTATTTATTTGTTTATTTATTTAGGTGCTTACTCACTTTTGTTATTGTTGAATTAATGTTTTACATTTGACATTGACTAAGGATCTGACACCAGGGGTCTCCAGTACCCCTAGATGGTACTCTCCCTCTACAAAACCGATCCATTGACCTGTCCATCCATCCATCCACCCATCCATCTATCCATCCATCCATCCATCCATCCATCCATCCATCCATCCAGCAGTCAACCAAGCTAAGTACAAAAGGAGATCTCTCCTTGAATGGTGAAGAGAATCAACGATGCACAGGTAGGTTGCAAAGGGGCCAGTTTGGCTGAATAGGGCAGAGAGGCTGAACCAGGGAATGTGTTGGGGCGTGTGGGTTTGGGTGGAGTGAGCCGGAGACCCTGTGAGCTGGGTCACATTAGGGGCAGGCAGGGGGTGGAAGGGGATGCGAACAGCTGTCACTGGAGAACCATCACAAGTGCTGGAGCTGGTGAGCAGGGCACCTGGAAGAGAGGACAGACAAAGGAGAGAAGCAAAGTGCAGAGGAGAGGAGAGGGGAGAGGATGGTGAGGACAGGAGAGGACAGGAGAGGACAGGAGTGGAGGGGACCTGAGAAACCTACCTGGACAAAGGCAGCATACAGACATCCAGGAAGGCAGGCAGGCATGCAGGCAGCTCTGGCCTGGGCTCCCTGGATCCCGGGCACACCTCCACCTGTCTTCTCTTGGCTGCCAGCCCTGAGGTCCCTCTTCGGTCAGCACTGTCTTCCCATCCTTCCGTCCCTCTGTGCCAGGGCCCAGGCGTCTGGGCGCTGTTGCCTCACCTAGTGGCAGGGCAGTTGGGCTACCCAGTGCCAGTGTGGCCAGCACAGATTGCCAGGGGCTAGGACATCACAGAGGGCTCCTGTGGTTGCTAGGCTACGGGGACCCTGCCCATCCAGTTGACCAGCAGCCATGACCCCCACGCTGAACTTGACCTGAGGGGTGGTGGCCAGCCACCAGAGCCAGAGCCCCAGGGCAAAGCAGGTGCTGGTCGGCCGGGCCAAGGGGCTATGGGCAGATTGGTGTGTGTCTGGGCATGGGGCTGGCATCTGACAGCCCAGGGCTGGGGACCAAGGTCCGCCAGGCCCCTGTCCCACCATGTGCACTGACACACAGTCTTGCTGACTGACTGACAGTTCCCGCCCCAGAGATACCCACACCAGGTCCCTGGGTGCCCTGAGCTGCCCCTGAGGGTTGCTGGGTGCCTGCCTGGACACCTGCCTCCGTAATGGAGGCCTCTATTAATCCCGTTGCCTACTGACAGCTGCCCTCCTGCCCCTCCTACTCCTCCTCCTCTTCTTCCTCCTCCTCTTCCTCCTTCTCCTCCTCCTCCTCCTCCTTCTCCTCCTCCTCCTCTACCTCCTCCTCTTCTTCCTCATCCTCAGAGGGACTCAATCAGGGCCCTTGGCCTAGGCAAGCCAGGGCTGCTGCTCTGGCTGCTGCAGCTTCTATCCAGTGGGTGGGTGCAGGAATCTGTTCCTGTCAGTCCCTGATTCCTGGGAACTTCCATGCCTCCAGCTCCCCCCACTCTCTAGTCCATACCCCTCCTCAAGGATGCCCCCTTTCCCCTTGCCCTCTGTCCCCCAGCTCCCCAACTAACATCTACTGTGTGCTTCCCTGTGCTACTTTACTGCCACCCTGCTTCTGCCCTTCAGCCCTGAGGGCCCAGGGCCAGCCCAGCTGCCATCTCACCATCCAGAGGGGGACCTGCCCTTACCCCCTGCCACCACACCCACACACACAGCCCTGCACACACTCACGGGCTCCCCTGCCTGTAGCCTGCCTCTCAAACAGTCTCCTTCTGCCCCCTAGCCCCCTTACAGCCTGTGCCACGGCCCCCCACAGACACCTGGGCATCAGCAGCGCAGACATGCAAACAGCTCCCCTCACCCCCACTCCATTTGCTCCAAGGTTGTCAAGAGTCTTTTTTTCATGCTGTAGGGGAGGGAGTTGAGACAGTCCAATGTCCTGGGGAGCAAGAACTGCAAACAGTCCATCTACATTGTAACATTTGGGTCTCCTGCCACCCAATCCCTAGTGTGCTGTGCAGACCTTTGACTGGCAAAAACACCCCATCTGAGCGTGAGATATGGCTGGGCTAGTGGCTCTTTCTGTGGACTAAGAGACAGACAGACAGAGTTTTCAGGTTCAAAACCTATACTTTCCAGAAGATGGTCATTCACTTCGGTTTAAAAAAAAAAAAAAAAAAAAAAAAAAAAAGGCTTTTTATTTTTTTCGCCCTGCCTGGGTAACCTGTCTGCTGCCAGTTTCAAAGTGAAAAAAGGGAAAAATCTTTTTTGGAGGGAAAAGGACCAAAATGCAGGCAGGTGGACTCCGTGGAGGGTGGATGAGGAGTTGCTCCTGCCCTGGCACTAGAGGCCCAGCTGCTGTTCCAGGTGCTCTCTGATACCAGAGATCTCCGTGTGTCGTGTCATGACACTGTCTCCAGCACTGACCCTCAGGATAATGAGGATTCAAAACGAGGCAGGTCATATTGCCTTCAAAAGTAAATCCAGGGAGGTTTGGCGGTATGTCAGAGGGTTAAGGGCTTGTGGCGCTCACGAAAAGGGGACAGGTGGAAGGATCTGGGGTCTGGCCCCCAGACCGCCACCTGCAGGGGAGTCGCTTTACAGGGGGTGAAGCAGGTCTTTAGGAGTTCTATCTTTCTCTCCCACCCTGTATTTCCTCTGCTCTCTCCTTTTGTGTCTGTCAGATGCAAGGTCAGTAACAACAACAACAACAACAACAACAACAATAACCACCACAGTGACCAAGCAACAAGGGCAGCGAAAGGGGAACAAATGGAGTGCAGGAGCTGTGGATTATTCGTGGTGCAGGCACTCAGCTGTGGCAATAACCCCTTGAGGCAATCAATCCATAAATGAAGAAGTAATACAGGTAACAGAGACTTATATGTCCCAGTGTGTTTCCACTGAGTTAATGTAAATGCACTTTTAATTACTTCTTCATTTATGTATTACCTTGCCACGAGAATTTCTTTTCATTGCTAAAAAAAAGTGCCCCTTCAAGGGTACCAGGTGGTGCCACACCCAGTTAAGCACTCATGTTACAATGCAGGAGGACTGGGCTTCAACACCCTGGTCCCCACCTGCCAGGGGAAATCTTTACAAGTGGTGCAGAAGTGCTGCAGGTGTTTCTCTCTGTGTCTCAAACTCTCTCTCCCTCCCTTCCCTCTCAATTCCTATCTATTTATTCCAGTGAATAATCAAGAAAATAGAAAGTAATAAAAGAAAAAGGAAAAGGAAATATGCCACGACTTCAAATGGGCTACTCAGGAAAATGCTTTCCTTGTTAAGATCCTCACAGCATTCCATATGCAGAAAGGCAAAGACACCATGTATTTTTTAACACAGATTTTATATTTATTTATTTGTTTATTTATTTAGGTGCTTACTCACTTTTGTTATTGTTGAATTAATGTTTTACATTTGACATTGACTAAGGATCTGACACCAGGGGTCTCCAGTACCCCTAGATGGTACTCTCCCTCTACAAAACCGATCCATTGACCTGTCCATCCATCCATCCACCCATCCATCTATCCATCCATCCATCCATCCATCCATCCATCCATCCATCCATGCATCCATCCAGCAGTCAACCAAGCTAAGTACAAAAGGAGATCTCTCCTTGAATGGTGAAGAGAATCAACGATGCACAGGTAGGTTGCAAAGGGGCCAGTTTGGCTGAATAGGGCAGAGAGGCTGAACCAGGGAATGTGTTGGGGCGTGTGGGTTTGGGTGGAGTGAGCCGGAGACCCTGTGAGCTGGGTCACATTAGGGGCAGGCAGGGGGTGGAAGGGGATGCGAACAGCTGTCACTGGAGAACCATCACAAGTGCTGGAGCTGGTGAGCAGGGCACCTGGAAGAGAGGACAGACAAAGGAGAGAAGCAAAGTGCAGAGGAGAGGAGAGGGGAGAGGATGGTGAGGACAGGAGAGGACAGGAGAGGACAGGAGTGGAGGGGACCTGAGAAACCTACCTGGACAAAGGCAGCATACAGACATCCAGGAAGGCAGGCAGGCATGCAGGCAGCTCTGGCCTGGGCTCCCTGGATCCCGGGCACACCTCCACCTGTCTTCTCTTGGCTGCCAGCCCTGAGGTCCCTCTTCGGTCAGCACTGTCTTCCCATCCTTCCGTCCCTCTGTGCCAGGGCCCAGGCGTCTGGGCGCTGTTGCCTCACCTAGTGGCAGGGCAGTTGGGCTACCCAGTGCCAGTGTGGCCAGCACAGATTGCCAGGGGCTAGGACATCACAGAGGGCTCCTGTGGTTGCTAGGCTACGGGGACCCTGCCCATCCAGTTGACCAGCAGCCATGACCCCCACGCTGAACTTGACCTGAGGGGTGGTGGCCAGCCACCAGAGCCAGAGCCCCAGGGCAAAGCAGGTGCTGGTCGGCCGGGCCAAGGGGCTATGGGCAGATTGGTGTGTGTCTGGGCATGGGGCTGGCATCTGACAGCCCAGGGCTGGGGACCAAGGTCCGCCAGGCCCCTGTCCCACCATGTGCACTGACACACAGTCTTGCTGACTGACTGACAGTTCCCGCCCCAGAGATACCCACACCAGGTCCCTGGGTGCCCTGAGCTGCCCCTGAGGGTTGCTGGGTGCCTGCCTGGACACCTGCCTCCGTAATGGAGGCCTCTATTAATCCCGTTGCCTACTGACAGCTGCCCTCCTGTCCCTCCTACTCCTCCTCCTCTTCTTCCTCCTCCTCTTCCTCCTCCTCCTCCTCCTCCTCCTCCTCCTCCTTCTCCTCCTCCTCCTCTACCTCCTCCTCTTCTTCCTCATCCTCAGAGGGACTCAATCAGGGCCCTTGGCCTAGGCAAGCCAGGGCTGCTGCTCTGGCTGCTGCAGCTTCTATCCAGTGGGTGGGTGCAGGAATCTGTTCCTGTCAGTCCCTGATTCCTGGGACCTTCCATGCCTCCAGCTCCCCCCACTCTCTAGTCCATACCCCTCATCAAGGATGCCCCCTTTCCCCTTGCCCTCTGTCCCCCAGCTCCCCAACTAACATCTACTGTGTGCTTCCCTGTGCTACTTTACTGCCACCCTGCTTCTGCCCTTCAGCCCTGAGGGCCCAGGGCCAGCCCAGCTGCCATCTCACCATCCAGAGGGGGACCTGCCCTTACCCCCTGCCACCACACCCACACACACAGCCCTGCACACACTCACGGGCTCCCCTGCCTGTAGCCTGCCTCTCAAACAGTCTCCTTCTGCCCCCTAGCCCCCTTACAGCCTGTGCCACGGCCCCCCACAGACACCTGGGCATCAGCAGCGCAGACATGCAAACAGCTCCCCTCACCCCCACTCCATTTGCTCCAAGGTTGTCAAGAGTCTTTTTTTCATGCTGTAGGGGAGGGAGTTGAGACAGTCCAATGTCCTGGGGAGCAAGAACTGCAAACAGTCCATCTACATTGTAACATTTGGGTCTCCTGCCACCCAATCCCTAGTGTGCTGTGCAGACCTTTGACTGGCAAAAACACCCCATCTGAGCGTGAGATATGGCTGGGCTAGTGGCTCTTTCTGTGGACTAAGAGACAGACAGACAGAGTTTTCAGGTTCAAAACCTATACTTTCCAGAAGATGGTCATTCACTTCGGTTTAAAAAAAAAAAAAAAAAAAAAAAAAAAAAAGGCTTTTTATTTTTTTCGCCCTGCCTGGGTAACCTGTCTGCTGCCAGTTTCAAAGTGAAAAAAGGGAAAAATCTTTTTTGGAGGGAAAAGGACCAAAATGCAGGCAGGTGGACTCCGTGGAGGGTGGATGAGGAGTTGCTCCTGCCCTGGCACTAGAGGCCCAGCTGCTGTTCCAGGTGCTCTCTGATACCAGAGATCTCCGTGTGTCGTGTCATGACACTGTCTCCAGCACTGACCCTCAGGATAATGAGGATTCAAAACGAGGCAGGTCATATTGCCTTCAAAAGTAAATCCAGGGAGGTTTGGCGGTATGTCAGAGGGTTAAGGGCTTGTGGCGCTCACGAAAAGGGGACAGGTGGAAGGATCTGGGGTCTGGCCCCCAGACCGCCACCTGCAGGGGAGTCGCTTTACAGGGGGTGAAGCAGGTCTTTAGGAGTTCTATCTTTCTCTCCCACCCTGTATTTCCTCTGCTCTCTCCTTTTGTGTCTGTCAGATGCAAGGTCAGTAACAACAACAACAACAACAACAACAATAACCACCACAGTGACCAAGCAACAAGGGCAGCGAAAGGGGAACAAATGGAGTGCAGGAGCTGTGGATTATTCGTGGTGCAGGCACTCAGCTGTGGCAATAACCCCTTGAGGCAATCAATCCATAAATGAAGAAGTAATACAGGTAACAGAGACTTATATGTCCCAGTGTGTTTCCACTGAGTTAATGTAAATGCACTTTTAATTACTTCTTCATTTATTTATTACCTTGCCACGAGAATTTCTTTTCATTGCTAAAAAAAAGTGCCCCTTCAAGGGTACCAGGTGGTGCCACACCCAGTTAAGCACTCATGTTACAATGCAGGAGGACTGGGCTTCAACACCCTGGTCCCCACCTGCCAGGGGAAATCTTTACAAGTGGTGCAGAAGTGCTGCAGGTGTTTCTCTCTGTGTCTCAAACTCTCTCTCCCTCCCTTCCCTCTCAATTCCTATCTATTTATTCCAGTGAATAATCAAGAAAATAGAAAGTAATAAAAGAAAAAGGAAAAGGAAATATGCCACGACTTCAAATGGGCTACTCAGGAAAATGCTTTCCTTGTTAAGATCCTCACAGCATTCCATATGCAGAAAGGCAAAGACACCATGTATTTTTTAACACAGATTTTATATTTATTTATTTGTTTATTTATTTAGGTGCTTACTCACTTTTGTTATTGTTGAATTAATGTTTTACATTTGACATTGACTAAGGATCTGACACCAGGGGTCTCCAGTACCCCTAGATGGTACTCTCCCTCTACAAAACCGATCCATTGACCTGTCCATCCATCCATCCACCCATCCATCTATCCATCCATCCATCCATCCATCCATCCATCCATCCATCCATGCATCCATCCAGCAGTCAACCAAGCTAAGTACAAAAGGAGATCTCTCCTTGAATGGTGAAGAGAATCAACGATGCACAGGTAGGTTGCAAAGGGGCCAGTTTGGCTGAATAGGGCAGAGAGGCTGAACCAGGGAATGTGTTGGGGCGTGTGGGTTTGGGTGGAGTGAGCCGGAGACCCTGTGAGCTGGGTCACATTAGGGGCAGGCAGGGGGTGGAAGGGGATGCGAACAGCTGTCACTGGAGAACCATCACAAGTGCTGGAGCTGGTGAGCAGGGCACCTGGAAGAGAGGACAGACAAAGGAGAGAAGCAAAGTGCAGAGGAGAGGAGAGGGGAGAGGATGGTGAGGACAGGAGAGGACAGGAGAGGACAGGAGTGGAGGGGACCTGAGAAACCTACCTGGACAAAGGCAGCATACAGACATCCAGGAAGGCAGGCAGGCATGCAGGCAGCTCTGGCCTGGGCTCCCTGGATCCCGGGCACACCTCCACCTGTCTTCTCTTGGCTGCCAGCCCTGAGGTCCCTCTTCGGTCAGCACTGTCTTCCCATCCTTCCGTCCCTCTGTGCCAGGGCCCAGGCGTCTGGGCGCTGTTGCCTCACCTAGTGGCAGGGCAGTTGGGCTACCCAGTGCCAGTGTGGCCAGCACAGATTGCCAGGGGCTAGGACATCACAGAGGGCTCCTGTGGTTGCTAGGCTACGGGGACCCTGCCCATCCAGTTGACCAGCAGCCATGACCCCCACGCTGAACTTGACCTGAGGGGTGGTGGCCAGCCACCAGAGCCAGAGCCCCAGGGCAAAGCAGGTGCTGGTCGGCCGGGCCAAGGGGCTATGGGCAGATTGGTGTGTGTCTGGGCATGGGGCTGGCATCTGACAGCCCAGGGCTGGGGACCAAGGTCCGCCAGGCCCCTGTCCCACCATGTGCACTGACACACAGTCTTGCTGACTGACTGACAGTTCCCGCCCCAGAGATACCCACACCAGGTCCCTGGGTGCCCTGAGCTGCCCCTGAGGGTTGCTGGGTGCCTGCCTGGACACCTGCCTCCGTAATGGAGGCCTCTATTAATCCCGTTGCCTACTGACAGCTGCCCTCCTGTCCCTCCTACTCCTCCTCCTCTTCTTCCTCCTCCTCTTCCTCCTCCTCCTCCTCCTCCTCCTCCTCCTCCTTCTCCTCCTCCTCCTCTACCTCCTCCTCTTCTTCCTCATCCTCAGAGGGACTCAATCAGGGCCCTTGGCCTAGGCAAGCCAGGGCTGCTGCTCTGGCTGCTGCAGCTTCTATCCAGTGGGTGGGTGCAGGAATCTGTTCCTGTCAGTCCCTGATTCCTGGGACCTTCCATGCCTCCAGCTCCCCCCACTCTCTAGTCCATACCCCTCCTCAAGGATGCCCCCTTTCCCCTTGCCCTCTGTCCCCCAGCTCCCCAACTAACATCTACTGTGTGCTTCCCTGTGCTACTTTACTGCCACCCTGCTTCTGCCCTTCAGCCCTGAGGGCCCAGGGCCAGCCCAGCTGCCATCTCACCATCCAGAGGGGGACCTGCCCTTACCCCCTGCCACCACACCCACACACACAGCCCTGCACACACTCACGGGCTCCCCTGCCTGTAGCCTGCCTCTCAAACAGTCTCCTTCTGCCCCCTAGCCCCCTTACAGCCTGTGCCACGGCCCCCCACAGACACCTGGGCATCAGCAGCGCAGACATGCAAACAGCTCCCCTCACCCCCACTCCATTTGCTCCAAGGTTGTCAAGAGTCTTTTTTTCATGCTGTAGGGGAGGGAGTTGAGACAGTCCAATGTCCTGGGGAGCAAGAACTGCAAACAGTCCATCTACATTGTAACATTTGGGTCTCCTGCCGCCCAATCCCTAGTGTGCTGTGCAGACCTTTGACTGGCAAAAACACCCCATCTGAGCGTGACATATGGCTGGGCTAGTGGCTCTTTCTGTGGACTAAGAGACAGACAGACAGAGTTTTCAGGTTCAAAACCTATACTTTCCAGAAGATGGTCATTCACTTCGGTTTAAAAAAAAAAAAAAAAAAAAAAAGGCTTTTTATTTTTTTCGCCCTGCCTGGGTAACCTGTCTGCTGCCAGTTTCAAAGTGAAAAAAGGGAAAAATCTTTTTTGGAGAGAAAAGGACCAAAATGCAGGCAGGTGGACTCCGTGGAGGGTGGATGAGGAGTTGCTCCTGCCCTGGCACTAGAGCCCCAGCTGCTGTTCCAGGTGCTCTCTGATACCAGAGATCTCCGTGTGTCGTGTCATGACACTGTCTCCAGCACTGACCCTCAGGATAATGAGGATTCAAAACGAGGCAGGTCATATTGCCTTCAAAAGTAAATCCAGGGAGGTTTGGCGGTATGTCAGAGGGTTAAGGGCTTGTGGCACTCACGAAAAGGGGACAGGTGGAAGGATCTGGGGTCTGGCCCCCAGACCGCCACCTGCCGGGGAGTCGCTTTACAGGGGGTGAAGCAGGTCTTTAGGAGTTCTATCTTTCTCTCCCACCCTGTATTTCCTCTGCTCTCTCCTTTTGTGTCTGTCAGATGCAAGGTCAGTAACAACAACAACAACAACAACAACAATAACCACCACAGTGACCAAGCAACAAGGGCAGCGAAAGGGGAACAAATGGAGTGCAGGAGCTGTGGATTATTCGTGGTGCAGGCACTCAGCTGTGGCAATAACCCCTTGAGGCAATCAATCCATAAATGAAGAAGTAATACAGGTAACAGAGACTTATATGTCCCAGTGTGTTTCCACTGAGTTAATGTAAATGCACTTTTAATTACTTCTTCATTTATGTATTACCTTGCCACGAGAATTTCTTTTCATTGCTAAAAAAAAGTGCCCCTTCAAGGGTACCAGGTGGTCCCACACCCAGTTAAGCACTCATGTTACAATGCAGGAGGACTGGGCTTCAACACCCTGGTCCCCACCTGCCAGGGGAAATCTTTACAAGTGGTGCAGAAGTGCTGCAGGTGTTTCTCTCTGTGTCTCAAACTCTCTCTCCCTCCCTTCCCTCTCAATTCCTATCTATTTATTCCAGTGAATAATCAAGAAAATAGAAAGTAATAAAAGAAAAAGGAAAAGGAAATATGCCACGACTTCAAATGGGCTACTCAGGAAAATGCTTTCCTTGTTAAGATCCTCACAGCATTCCATATGCAGAAAGGCAAAGACACCATGTATTTTTTAACACAGATTTTATATTTATTTATTTGTTTATTTATTTAGGTGCTTACTCACTTTTGTTATTGTTGAATTAATGTTTTACATTTGACATTGACTAAGGATCTGACACCAGGGGTCTCCAGTACCCCTAGATGGTACTCTCCCTCTACAAAACCGATCCATTGACCTGTCCATCCATCCATCCACCCATCCATCTATCCATCCATCTATCCATCCATCCATCCATCCATCCATCCAGCAGTCAACCAAGCTAAGTACAAAAGGAGATCTCTCCTTGAATGGTGAAGAGAATCAACGATGCACAGGTAGGTTGCAAAGGGGCCAGTTTGGCTGAATAGGGCAGAGAGGCTGAACCAGGGAATGTGTTGGGGCGTGTGGGTTTGGGTGGAGTGAGCCGGAGACCCTGTGAGCTGGGTCACATTAGGGGCAGGCAGGGGGTGGAAGGGGATGCGAACAGCTGTCACTGGAGAACCATCACAAGTGCTGGAGCTGGTGAGCAGGGCACCTGGAAGAGAGGACAGACAAAGGAGAGAAGCAAAGTGCAGAGGAGAGGAGAGGGGAGAGGATGGTGAGGACAGGAGAGGACAGGAGAGGACAGGAGTGGAGGGGACCTGAGAAACCTACCTGGACAAAGGCAGCATACAGACATCCAGGAAGGCAGGCAGGCATGCAGGCAGCTCTGGCCTGGGCTCCCTGGATCCCGGGCACACCTCCACCTGTCTTCTCTTGGCTGCCAGCCCTGAGGTCCCTCTTCGGTCAGCACTGTCTTCCCATCCTTCCGTCCCTCTGTGCCAGGGCCCAGGCGTCTGGGCGCTGTTGCCTCACCTAGTGGCAGGGCAGTTGGGCTACCCAGTGCCAGTGTGGCCAGCA
Organism: Erinaceus europaeus; assembly: GCF_950295315.1. Lineage (NCBI taxonomy): Eukaryota > Metazoa > Chordata > Mammalia > Eulipotyphla > Erinaceidae > Erinaceus > Erinaceus europaeus. The sequence continues at coordinate 308,339 of NW_026647137.1, read as the reverse complement.
CAGATTGCCAGGGGCTAGGACATCACAGAGGGCTCCTGTGGTTGCTAGGCTACGGGGACCCTGCCCATCCAGTTGACCAGCAGCCATGACCCCCACGCTGAACTTGACCTGAGGGGTGGTGGCCAGCCACCAGAGCCAGAGCCCCAGGGCAAAGCAGGTGCTGGTCGGCCGGGCCAAGGGGCTATGGGCAGATTGGTGTGTGTCTGGGCATGGGGCTGGCATCTGACAGCCCAGGGCTGGGGACCAAGGTCCGCCAGGCCCCTGTCCCACCATGTGCACTGACACACAGTCTTGCTGACTGACTGACAGTTCCCGCCCCAGAGATACCCACACCAGGTCCCTGGGTGCCCTGAGCTGCCCCTGAGGGTTGCTGGGTGCCTGCCTGGACACCTGCCTCCGTAATGGAGGCCTCTATTAATCCCGTTGCCTACTGACAGCTGCCCTCCTGTCCCTCCTACTCCTCCTCCTCTTCTTCCTCCTCCTCTTCCTCCTCCTCCTCCTCCTCCTCCTCCTCCTCCTTCTCCTCCTCCTCCTCTACCTCCTCCTCTTCTTCCTCATCCTCAGAGGGACTCAATCAGGGCCCTTGGCCTAGGCAAGCCAGGGCTGCTGCTCTGGCTGCTGCAGCTTCTATCCAGTGGGTGGGTGCAGGAATCTGTTCCTGTCAGTCCCTGATTCCTGGGACCTTCCATGCCTCCAGCTCCCCCCACTCTCTAGTCCATACCCCTCCTCAAGGATGCCCCCTTTCCCCTTGCCCTCTGTCCCCCAGCTCCCCAACTAACATCTACTGTGTGCTTCCCTGTGCTACTTTACTGCCACCCTGCTTCTGCCCTTCAGCCCTGAGGGCCCAGGGCCAGCCCAGCTGCCATCTCACCATCCAGAGGGGGACCTGCCCTTACCCCCTGCCACCACACCCACACACACAGCCCTGCACACACTCACGGGCTCCCCTGCCTGTAGCCTGCCTCTCAAACAGTCTCCTTCTGCCCCCTAGCCCCCTTACAGCCTGTGCCACGGCCCCCCACAGACACCTGGGCATCAGCAGCGCAGACATGCAAACAGCTCCCCTCACCCCCACTCCATTTGCTCCAAGGTTGTCAAGAGTCTTTTTTTCATGCTGTAGGGGAGGGAGTTGAGACAGTCCAATGTCCTGGGGAGCAAGAACTGCAAACAGTCCATCTACATTGTAACATTTGGGTCTCCTGCCGCCCAATCCCTAGTGTGCTGTGCAGACCTTTGACTGGCAAAAACACCCCATCTGAGCGTGACATATGGCTGGGCTAGTGGCTCTTTCTGTGGACTAAGAGACAGACAGACAGAGTTTTCAGGTTCAAAACCTATACTTTCCAGAAGATGGTCATTCACTTCGGTTTAAAAAAAAAAAAAAAAAAAAAAAAGGCTTTTTATTTTTTTCGCCCTGCCTGGGTAACCTGTCTGCTGCCAGTTTCAAAGTGAAAAAAGGGAAAAATCTTTTTTGGAGAGAAAAGGACCAAAATGCAGGCAGGTGGACTCCGTGGAGGGTGGATGAGGAGTTGCTCCTGCCCTGGCACTAGAGCCCCAGCTGCTGTTCCAGGTGCTCTCTGATACCAGAGATCTCCGTGTGTCGTGTCATGACACTGTCTCCAGCACTGACCCTCAGGATAATGAGGATTCAAAACGAGGCAGGTCATATTGCCTTCAAAAGTAAATCCAGGGAGGTTTGGCGGTATGTCAGAGGGTTAAGGGCTTGTGGCACTCACGAAAAGGGGACAGGTGGAAGGATCTGGGGTCTGGCCCCCAGACCGCCACCTGCCGGGGAGTCGCTTTACAGGGGGTGAAGCAGGTCTTTAGGAGTTCTATCTTTCTCTCCCACCCTGTATTTCCTCTGCTCTCTCCTTTTGTGTCTGTCAGATGCAAGGTCAGTAACAACAACAACAACAACAACAACAACAATAACCACCACAGTGACCAAGCAACAAGGGCAGCGAAAGGGGAACAAATGGAGTGCAGGAGCTGTGGATTATTCGTGGTGCAGGCACTCAGCTGTGGCAATAACCCCTTGAGGCAATCAATCCATAAATGAAGAAGTAATACAGGTAACAGAGACTTATATGTCCCAGTGTGTTTCCACTGAGTTAATGTAAATGCACTTTTAATTACTTCTTCATTTATGTATTACCTTGCCACGAGAATTTCTTTTCATTGCTAAAAAAAAGTGCCCCTTCAAGGGTACCAGGTGGTCCCACACCCAGTTAAGCACTCATGTTACAATGCAGGAGGACTGGGCTTCAACACCCTGGTCCCCACCTGCCAGGGGAAATCTTTACAAGTGGTGCAGAAGTGCTGCAGGTGTTTCTCTCTGTGTCTCAAACTCTCTCTCCCTCCCTTCCCTCTCAATTCCTATCTATTTATTCCAGTGAATAATCAAGAAAATAGAAAGTAATAAAAGAAAAAGGAAAAGGAAATATGCCACGACTTCAAATGGGCTACTCAGGAAAATGCTTTCCTTGTTAAGATCCTCACAGCATTCCATATGCAGAAAGGCAAAGACACCATGTATTTTTTAACACAGATTTTATATTTATTTATTTGTTTATTTATTTAGGTGCTTACTCACTTTTGTTATTGTTGAATTAATGTTTTACATTTGACATTGACTAAGGATCTGACACCAGGGGTCTCCAGTACCCCTAGATGGTACTCTCCCTCTACAAAACCGATCCATTGACCTGTCCATCCATCCATCCATCCATCTATCCATCCATCCATCCATCCATCATCATCCATCCATCCATCCATCCATCCATCCAGCAGTCAACCAAGCTAAGTACAAAAGGAGATCTCTCCTTGAATGGTGAAGAGAATCAACGATGCACAGGTAGGTTGCAAAGGGGCCAGTTTGGCTGAATAGGGCAGAGAGGCTGAACCAGGGAATGTGTTGGGGCGTGTGGGTTTGGGTGGAGTGAGCCGGAGACCCTGTGAGCTGGGTCACATTAGGGGCAGGCAGGGGGTGGAAGGGGATGCGAACAGCTGTCACTGGAGAACCATCACAAGTGCTGGAGCTGGTGAGCAGGGCACCTGGAAGAGAGGACAGACAAAGGAGAGAAGCAAAGTGCAGAGGAGAGGAGAGGGGAGAGGATGGTGAGGACAGGAGAGGACAGGAGAGGACAGGAGTGGAGGGGACCTGAGAAACCTACCTGGACAAAGGCAGCATACAGACATCCAGGAAGGCAGGCAGGCATGCAGGCAGCTCTGGCCTGGGCTCCCTGGATCCCGGGCACACCTCCACCTGTCTTCTCTTGGCTGCCAGCCCTGAGGTCCCTCTTCGGTCAGCACTGTCTTCCCATCCTTCCGTCCCTCTGTGCCAGGGCCCAGGCGTCTGGGCGCTGTTGCCTCACCTAGTGGCAGGGCAGTTGGGCTACCCAGTGCCAGTGTGGCCAGCACAGATTGCCAGGGGCTAGGACATCACAGAGGGCTCCTGTGGTTGCTAGGCTACGGGGACCCTGCCCATCCAGTTGACCAGCAGCCATGACCCCCACGCTGAACTTGACCTGAGGGGTGGTGGCCAGCCACCAGAGCCAGAGCCCCAGGGCAAAGCAGGTGCTGGTCGGCCGGGCCAAGGGGCTATGGGCAGATTGGTGTGTGTCTGGGCATGGGGCTGGCATCTGACAGCCCAGGGCTGGGGACCAAGGTCCGCCAGGCCCCTGTCCCACCATGTGCACTGACACACAGTCTTGCTGACTGACTGACAGTTCCCGCCCCAGAGATACCCACACCAGGTCCCTGGGTGCCCTGAGCTGCCCCTGAGGGTTGCTGGGTGCCTGCCTGGACACCTGCCTCCGTAATGGAGGCCTCTATTAATCCCGTTGCCTACTGACAGCTGCCCTCCTGTCCCTCCTACTCCTCCTCCTCTTCTTCCTCCTCCTCTTCCTCCTCCTCCTCCTCCTCCTCCTCCTCCTTCTCCTCCTCCTCCTCTACCTCCTCCTCTTCTTCCTCATCCTCAGAGGGACTCAATCAGGGCCCTTGGCCTAGGCAAGCCAGGGCTGCTGCTCTGGCTGCTGCAGCTTCTATCCAGTGGGTGGGTGCAGGAATCTGTTCCTGTCAGTCCCTGATTCCTGGGACCTTCCATGCCTCCAGCTCCCCCCACTCTCTAGTCCATACCCCTCCTCAAGGATGCCCCCTTTCCCCTTGCCCTCTGTCCCCCAGCTCCCCAACTAACATCTACTGTGTGCTTCCCTGTGCTACTTTACTGCCACCCTGCTTCTGCCCTTCAGCCCTGAGGGCCCAGGGCCAGCCCAGCTGCCATCTCACCATCCAGAGGGGGACCTGCCCTTACCCCCTGCCACCACACCCACACACACAGCCCTGCACACACTCACGGGCTCCCCTGCCTGTAGCCTGCCTCTCAAACAGTCTCCTTCTGCCCCCTAGCCCCCTTACAGCCTGTGCCACGGCCCCCCACAGACACCTGGGCATCAGCAGCGCAGACATGCAAACAGCTCCCCTCACCCCCACTCCATTTGCTCCAAGGTTGTCAAGAGTCTTTTTTTCATGCTGTAGGGGAGGGAGTTGAGACAGTCCAATGTCCTGGGGAGCAAGAACTGCAAACAGTCCATCTACATTGTAACATTTGGGTCTCCTGCCGCCCAATCCCTAGTGTGCTGTGCAGACCTTTGACTGGCAAAAACACCCCATCTGAGCGTGACATATGGCTGGGCTAGTGGCTCTTTCTGTGGACTAAGAGACAGACAGACAGAGTTTTCAGGTTCAAAACCTATACTTTCCAGAAGATGGTCATTCACTTCGGTTTAAAAAAAAAAAAAAAAAAAAAAAAGGCTTTTTATTTTTTTCGCCCTGCCTGGGTAACCTGTCTGCTGCCAGTTTCAAAGTGGAAAAAAGGGAAAAATCTTTTTTGGAGAGAAAAGGACCAAAATGCAGGCAGGTGGACTCCGTGGAGGGTGGATGAGGAGTTGCTCCTGCCCTGGCACTAGAGCCCCAGCTGCTGTTCCAGGTGCTCTCTGATACCAGAGATCTCCGTGTGTCGTGTCCATGACACTGTCTCCAGCACTGACCCTCAGGATAATGAGGATTCAAAACGAGGCAGGTCATATTGCCTTCAAAAGTAAATCCAGGGAGGTTTGGCGGTATGTCAGAGGGTTAAGGGCTTGTGGCACTCACGAAAAGGGGACAGGTGGAAGGATCTGGGGTCTGGCCCCCAGACCGCCACCTGCCGGGGAGTCGCTTTACAGGGGGTGAAGCAGGTCTTTAGGAGTTCTATCTTTCTCTCCCACCCTGTATTTCCTCTGCTCTCTCCTTTTGTGTCTGTCAGATGCAAGGTCAGTAACAACAACAACAACAACAACAACAACAATAACCACCACAGTGACCAAGCAACAAGGGCAGAGGGGAACAAATGGAGTGCAGGAGCTGTGGATTATTCGTGGTGCAGGCACTCAGCTGTGGCAATAACCCCTTGAGGCAATCAATCCATAAATGAAGAAGTAATACAGGTAACAGAGACTTATATGTCCCAGTGTGTTTCCACTGAGTTAATGTAAATGCACTTTTAATTACTTCTTCATTTATGTATTACCTTGCCACGAGAATTTCTTTTCATTGCTAAAAAAAAGTGCCCCTTCAAGGGTACCAGGTGGTCCCACACCCAGTTAAGCACTCATGTTACAATGCAGGAGGACTGGGCTTCAACACCCTGGTCCCCACCTGCCAGGGGAAATCTTTACAAGTGGTGCAGAAGTGCTGCAGGTGTTTCTCTCTGTGTCTCAAACTCTCTCTCCCTCCCTTCCCTCTCAATTCCTATCTATTTATTCCAGTGAATAATCAAGAAAATAGAAAGTAATAAAAGAAAAAGGAAAAGGAAATATGCCACGACTTCAAATGGGCTACTCAGGAAAATGCTTTCCTTGTTAAGATCCTCACAGCATTCCATATGCAGAAAGGCAAAGACACCATGTATTTTTTAACACAGATTTTATATTTATTTATTTGTTTATTTATTTAGGTGCTTACTCACTTTTGTTATTGTTGAATTAATGTTTTACATTTGACATTGACTAAGGATCTGACACCAGGGGTCTCCAGTACCCCTAGATGGTACTCTCCCTCTACAAAACCGATCCATTGACCTGTCCATCCATCCATCCACCCATCCATCTATCCATCCATCTATCCATCCATCCATCCATCCATCCATCCAGCAGTCAACCAAGCTAAGTACAAAAGGAGATCTCTCCTTGAATGGTGAAGAGAATCAACGATGCACAGGTAGGTTGCAAAGGGGCCAGTTTGGCTGAATAGGGCAGAGAGGCTGAACCAGGGAATGTGTTGGGGCGTGTGGGTTTGGGTGGAGTGAGCCGGAGACCCTGTGAGCTGGGTCACATTAGGGGCAGGCAGGGGGTGGAAGGGGATGCGAACAGCTGTCACTGGAGAACCATCACAAGTGCTGGAGCTGGTGAGCAGGGCACCTGGAAGAGAGGACAGACAAAGGAGAGAAGCAAAGTGCAGAGGAGAGGAGAGGGGAGAGGATGGTGAGGACAGGAGAGGACAGGAGAGGACAGGAGTGGAGGGGACCTGAGAAACCTACCTGGACAAAGGCAGCATACAGACATCCAGGAAGGCAGGCAGGCATGCAGGCAGCTCTGGCCTGGGCTCCCTGGATCCCGGGCACACCTCCACCTGTCTTCTCTTGGCTGCCAGCCCTGAGGTCCCTCTTCGGTCAGCACTGTCTTCCCATCCTTCCGTCCCTCTGTGCCAGGGCCCAGGCGTCTGGGCGCTGTTGCCTCACCTAGTGGCAGGGCAGTTGGGCTACCCAGTGCCAGTGTGGCCAGCACAGATTGCCAGGGGCTAGGACATCACAGTGGGCTCCTGTGGTTGCTAGGCTACGGGGACCCTGCCCATCCAGTTGACCAGCAGCCATGACCCCCACGCTGAACTTGACCTGAGGGGTGGTGGCCAGCCACCAGAGCCAGAGCCCCAGGGCAAAGCAGGTGCTGGTCGGCCGGGCCAAGGGGCTATGGGCAGATTGGTGTGTGTCTGGGCATGGGGCTGGCATCTGACAGCCCAGGGCTGGGGACCAAGGTCCGCCAGGCCCCTGTCCCACCATGTGCACTGACACACAGTCTTGCTGACTGACTGACAGTTCCCGCCCCAGAGATACCCACACCAGGTCCCTGGGTGCCCTGAGCTGCCCCTGAGGGTTGCTGGGTGCCTGCCTGGACACCTGCCTCCGTAATGGAGGCCTCTATTAATCCCGTTGCCTACTGACAGCTGCCCTCCTGTCCCTCCTACTCCTCCTCCTCTTCTTCCTCCTCCTCTTCCTCCTCCTCCTCCTCCTCCTCCTCCTCCTCCTCCTTCTCCTCCTCCTCCTCTACCTCCTCCTCTTCTTCCTCATCCTCAGAGGGACTCAATCAGGGCCCTTGGCCTAGGCAAGCCAGGGCTGCTGCTCTGGCTGCTGCAGCTTCTATCCAGTGGGTGGGTGCAGGAATCTGTTCCTGTCAGTCCCTGATTCCTGGGACCTTCCATGCCTCCAGCTCCCCCCACTCTCTAGTCCATACCCCTCCTCAAGGATGCCCCCTTTCCCCTTGCCCTCTGTCCCCCAGCTCCCCAACTAACATCTACTGTGTGCTTCCCTGTGCTACTTTACTGCCACCCTGCTTCTGCCCTTCAGCCCTGAGGGCCCAGGGCCAGCCCAGCTGCCATCTCACCATCCAGAGGGGGACCTGCCCTTACCCCCTGCCACCACACCCACACACACAGCCCTGCACACACTCACGGGCTCCCCTGCCTGTAGCCTGCCTCTCAAACAGTCTCCTTCTGCCCCCTAGCCCCCTTACAGCCTGTGCCACGGCCCCCCACAGACACCTGGGCATCAGCAGCGCAGACATGCAAACAGCTCCCCTCACCCCCACTCCATTTGCTCCAAGGTTGTCAAGAGTCTTTTTTTCATGCTGTAGGGGAGGGAGTTGAGACAGTCCAATGTCCTGGGGAGCAAGAACTGCAAACAGTCCATCTACATTGTAACATTTGGGTCTCCTGCCGCCCAATCCCTAGTGTGCTGTGCAGACCTTTGACTGGCAAAAACACCCCATCTGAGCGTGACATATGGCTGGGCTAGTGGCTCTTTCTGTGGACTAAGAGACAGACAGACAGAGTTTTCAGGTTCAAAACCTATACTTTCCAGAAGATGGTCATTCACTTCGGTTTAAAAAAAAAAAAAAAAAAAAAAAAGGCTTTTTATTTTTTTCGCCCTGCCTGGGTAACCTGTCTGCTGCCAGTTTCAAAGTGAAAAAAGGGAAAAATCTTTTTTGGAGAGAAAAGGACCAAAATGCAGGCAGGTGGACTCCGTGGAGGGTGGATGAGGAGTTGCTCCTGCCCTGGCACTAGAGCCCCAGCTGCTGTTCCAGGTGCTCTCTGATACCAGAGATCTCCGTGTGTCGTGTCATGACACTGTCTCCAGCACTGACCCTCAGGATAATGAGGATTCAAAACGAGGCAGGTCATATTGCCTTCAAAAGTAAATCCAGGGAGGTTTGGCGGTATGTCAGAGGGTTAAGGGCTTGTGGCACTCACGAAAAGGGGACAGGTGGAAGGATCTGGGGTCTGGCCCCCAGACCGCCACCTGCCGGGGAGTCGCTTTACAGGGGGTGAAGCAGGTCTTTAGGAGTTCTATCTTTCTCTCCCACCCTGTATTTCCTCTGCTCTCTCCTTTTGTGTCTGTCAGATGCAAGGTCAGTAACAACAACAACAACAACAACAACAACAATAACCACCACAGTGACCAAGCAACAAGGGCAGCGAAAGGGGAACAAATGGAGTGCAGGAGCTGTGGATTATTCGTGGTGCAGGCACTCAGCTGTGGCAATAACCCCTTGAGGCAATCAATCCATAAATGAAGAAGTAATACAGGTAACAGAGACTTATATGTCCCAGTGTGTTTCCACTGAGTTAATGTAAATGCACTTTTAATTACTTCTTCATTTATGTATTACCTTGCCACGAGAATTTCTTTTCATTGCTAAAAAAAAGTGCCCCTTCAAGGGTACCAGGTGGTCCCACACCCAGTTAAGCACTCATGTTACAATGCAGGAGGACTGGGCTTCAACACCCTGGTCCCCACCTGCCAGGGGAAATCTTTACAAGTGGTGCAGAAGTGCTGCAGGTGTTTCTCTCTGTGTCTCAAACTCTCTCTCCCTCCCTTCCCTCTCAATTCCTATCTATTTATTCCAGTGAATAATCAAGAAAATAGAAAGTAATAAAAGAAAAAGGAAAAGGAAATATGCCACGACTTCAAATGGGCTACTCAGGAAAATGCTTTCCTTGTTAAGATCCTCACAGCATTCCATATGCAGAAAGGCAAAGACACCATGTATTTTTTAACACAGATTTTATATTTATTTATTTGTTTATTTATTTAGGTGCTTACTCACTTTTGTTATTGTTGAATTAATGTTTTACATTTGACATTGACTAAGGATCTGACACCAGGGGTCTCCAGTACCCCTAGATGGTACTCTCCCTCTACAAAACCGATCCATTGACCTGTCCATCCATCCATCCACCCATCCATCTATCCATCCATCCATCCATCCATCCATCCATCCATCCATCCAGCAGTCAACCAAGCTAAGTACAAAAGGAGATCTCTCCTTGAATGGTGAAGAGAATCAACGATGCACAGGTAGGTTGCAAAGGGGCCAGTTTGGCTGAATAGGGCAGAGAGGCTGAACCAGGGAATGTGTTGGGGCGTGTGGGTTTGGGTGGAGTGAGCCGGAGACCCTGTGAGCTGGGTCACATTAGGGGCAGGCAGGGGGTGGAAGGGGATGCGAACAGCTGTCACTGGAGAACCATCACAAGTGCTGGAGCTGGTGAGCAGGGCACCTGGAAGAGAGGACAGACAAAGGAGAGAAGCAAAGTGCAGAGGAGAGGAGAGGGGAGAGGATGGTGAGGACAGGAGAGGACAGGAGAGGACAGGAGTGGAGGGGACCTGAGAAACCTACCTGGACAAAGGCAGCATACAGACATCCAGGAAGGCAGGCAGGCATGCAGGCAGCTCTGGCCTGGGCTCCTTGGATCCCGGGCACACCTCCACCTGTCTTCTCTTGGCTGCCAGCCCTGAGGTCCCTCTTCGGTCAGCACTGTCTTCCCATCCTTCCGTCCCTCTGTGCCAGGGCCCAGGCGTCTGGGCGCTGTTGCCTCACCTAGTGGCAGGGCAGTTGGGCTACCCAGTGCCAGTGTGGCCAGCACAGATTGCCAGGGGCTAGGACATCACAGAGGGCTCCTGTGGTTGCTAGGCTACGGGGACCCTGCCCATCCAGTTGACCAGCAGCCATGACCCCCACGCTGAACTTGACCTGAGGGGTGGTGGCCAGCCACCAGAGCCAGAGCCCCAGGGCAAAGCAGGTGCTGGTCGGCCGGGCCAAGGGGCTATGGGCAGATTGGTGTGTGTCTGGGCATGGGGCTGGCATCTGACAGCCCAGGGCTGGGGACCAAGGTCCGCCAGGCCCCTGTCCCACCATGTGCACTGACACACAGTCTTGCTGACTGACTGACAGTTCCCGCCCCAGAGATACCCACACCAGGTCCCTGGGTGCCCTGAGCTGCCCCTGAGGGTTGCTGGGTGCCTGCCTGGACACCTGCCTCCGTAATGGAGGCCTCTATTAATCCCGTTGCCTACTGACAGCTGCCCTCCTGTCCCTCCTACTCCTCCTCCTCTTCTTCCTCCTCCTCTTCCTCCTCCTCCTCCTCCTCCTCCTCCTCCTCCTCCTTCTCCTCCTCCTCCTCTACCTCCTCCTCTTCTTCCTCATCCTCAGAGGGACTCAATCAGGGCCCTTGGCCTAGGCAAGCCAGGGCTGCTGCTCTGGCTGCTGCAGCTTCTATCCAGTGGGTGGGTGCAGGAATCTGTTCCTGTCAGTCCCTGATTCCTGGGACCTTCCATGCCTCCAGCTCCCCCCACTCTCTAGTCCATACCCCTCCTCAAGGATGCCCCCTTTCCCCTTGCCCTCTGTCCCCCAGCTCCCCAACTAACATCTACTGTGTGCTTCCCTGTGCTACTTTACTGCCACCCTGCTTCTGCCCTTCAGCCCTGAGGGCCCAGGGCCAGCCCAGCTGCCATCTCACCATCCAGAGGGGGACCTGCCCTTACCCCCTGCCACCACACCCACACACACAGCCCTGCACACACTCACGGGCTCCCCTGCCTGTAGCCTGCCTCTCAAACAGTCTCCTTCTGCCCCCTAGCCCCCTTACAGCCTGTGCCACGGCCCCCCACAGACACCTGGGCATCAGCAGCGCAGACATGCAAACAGCTCCCCTCACCCCCACTCCATTTGCTCCAAGGTTGTCAAGAGTCTTTTTTTCATGCTGTAGGGGAGGGAGTTGAGACAGTCCAATGTCCTGGGGAGCAAGAACTGCAAACAGTCCATCTACATTGTAACATTTGGGTCTCCTGCCGCCCAATCCCTAGTGTGCTGTGCAGACCTTTGACTGGCAAAAACACCCCATCTGAGCGTGACATATGGCTGGGCTAGTGGCTCTTTCTGTGGACTAAGAGACAGACAGACAGAGTTTTCAGGTTCAAAACCTATACTTTCCAGAAGATGGTCATTCACTTCGGTTTAAAAAAAAAAAAAAAAAAAAAAGGCTTTTTATTTTTTTCGCCCTGCCTGGGTAACCTGTCTGCTGCCAGTTTCAAAGTGAAAAAAGGGAAAAATCTTTTTTGGAGAGAAAAGGACCAAAATGCAGGCAGGTGGACTCCGTGGAGGGTGGATGAGGAGTTGCTCCTGCCCTGGCACTAGAGCCCCAGCTGCTGTTCCAGGTGCTCTCTGATACCAGAGATCTCCGTGTGTCGTGTCATGACACTGTCTCCAGCACTGACCCTCAGGATAATGAGGATTCAAAACGAGGCAGGTCATATTGCCTTCAAAAGTAAATCCAGGGAGGTTTGGCGGTATGTCAGAGGGTTAAGGGCTTGTGGCACTCACGAAAAGGGGACAGGTGGAAGGATCTGGGGTCTGGCCCCCAGACCGCCACCTGCCGGGGAGTCGCTTTACAGGGGGTGAAGCAGGTCTTTAGGAGTTCTATCTTTCTCTCCCACCCTGTATTTCCTCTGCTCTCTCCTTTTGTGTCTGTCAGATGCAAGGTCAGTAACAACAACAACAACAACAACAACAACAATAACCACCACAGTGACCAAGCAACAAGGGCAGCGAAAGGGGAACAAATGGAGTGCAGGAGCTGTGGATTATTCGTGGTGCAGGCACTCAGCTGTGGCAATAACCCCTTGAGGCAATCAATCCATAAATGAAGAAGTAATACAGGTAACAGAGACTTATATGTCCCAGTGTGTTTCCACTGAGTTAATGTAAATGCACTTTTAATTACTTCTTCATTTATGTATTACCTTGCCACGAGAATTTCTTTTCATTGCTAAAAAAAAGTGCCCCTTCAAGGGTACCAGGTGGTCCCACACCCAGTTAAGCACTCATGTTACAATGCAGGAGGACTGGGCTTCAACACCCTGGTCCCCACCTGCCAGGGGAAATCTTTACAAGTGGTGCAGAAGTGCTGCAGGTGTTTCTCTCTGTGTCTCAAACTCTCTCTCCCTCCCTTCCCTCTCAATTCCTATCTATTTATTCCAGTGAATAATCAAGAAAATAGAAAGTAATAAAAGAAAAAGGAAAAGGAAATATGCCACGACTTCAAATGGGCTACTCAGGAAAATGCTTTCCTTGTTAAGATCCTCACAGCATTCCATATGCAGAAAGGCAAAGACACCATGTATTTTTTAACACAGATTTTATATTTATTTATTTGTTTATTTATTTAGGTGCTTACTCACTTTTGTTATTGTTGAATTAATGTTTTACATTTGACATTGACTAAGGATCTGACACCAGGGGTCTCCAGTACCCCTAGATGGTACTCTCCCTCTACAAAACCGATCCATTGACCTGTCCATCCATCCATCCACCCATCCATCTATCCATCCATCCATCCATCCATCCATCCATCCATCCATCCATCCAGCAGTCAACCAAGCTAAGTACAAAAGGAGATCTCTCCTTGAATGGTGAAGAGAATCAACGATGCACAGGTAGGTTGCAAAGGGGCCAGTTTGGCTGAATAGGGCAGAGAGGCTGAACCAGGGAATGTGTTGGGGCGTGTGGGTTTGGGTGGAGTGAGCCGGAGACCCTGTGAGCTGGGTCACATTAGGGGCAGGCAGGGGGTGGAAGGGGATGCGAACAGCTGTCACTGGAGAACCATCACAAGTGCTGGAGCTGGTGAGCAGGGCACCTGGAAGAGAGGACAGACAAAGGAGAGAAGCAAAGTGCAGAGGAGAGGAGAGGGGAGAGGATGGTGAGGACAGGAGAGGACAGGAGAGGACAGGAGTGGAGGGGACCTGAGAAACCTACCTGGACAAAGGCAGCATACAGACATCCAGGAAGGCAGGCAGGCATGCAGGCAGCTCTGGCCTGGGCTCCCTGGATCCCGGGCACACCTCCACCTGTCTTCTCTTGGCTGCCAGCCCTGAGGTCCCTCTTCGGTCAGCACTGTCTTCCCATCCTTCCGTCCCTCTGTGCCAGGGCCCAGGCGTCTGGGCGCTGTTGCCTCACCTAGTGGCAGGGCAGTTGGGCTACCCAGTGCCAGTGTGGCCAGCACAGATTGCCAGGGGCTAGGACATCACAGAGGGCTCCTGTGGTTGCTAGGCTACGGGGACCCTGCCCATCCAGTTGACCAGCAGCCATGACCCCCACGCTGAACTTGACCTGAGGGGTGGTGGCCAGCCACCAGAGCCAGAGCCCCAGGGCAAAGCAGGTGCTGGTCGGCCGGGCCAAGGGGCTATGGGCAGATTGGTGTGTGTCTGGGCATGGGGCTGGCATCTGACAGCCCAGGGCTGGGGACCAAGGTCCGCCAGGCCCCTGTCCCACCATGTGCACTGACACACAGTCTTGCTGACTGACTGACAGTTCCCGCCCCAGAGATACCCACACCAGGTCCCTGGGTGCCCTGAGCTGCCCCTGAGGGTTGCTGGGTGCCTGCCTGGACACCTGCCTCCGTAATGGAGGCCTCTATTAATCCCGTTGCCTACTGACAGCTGCCCTCCTGTCCCTCCTACTCCTCCTCCTCTTCTTCCTCCTCCTCTTCCTCCTCCTCCTCCTCCTCCTCCTCCTCCTTCTCCTCCTCCTCCTCTACCTCCTCCTCTTCTTCCTCATCCTCAGAGGGACTCAATCAGGGCCCTTGGCCTAGGCAAGCCAGGGCTGCTGCTCTGGCTGCTGCAGCTTCTATCCAGTGGGTGGGTGCAGGAATCTGTTCCTGTCAGTCCCTGATTCCTGGGATCTTCCATGCCTCCAGCTCCCCCCACTCTCTAGTCCATACCCCTCCTCAAGGATGCCCCCTTTCCCCTTGCCCTCTGTCCCCCAGCTCCCCAACTAACATCTACTGTGTGCTTCCCTGTGCTACTTTACTGCCACCCTGCTTCTGAGCTTCAGCCCTGAGGGCCCAGGGCCAGCCCAGCTGCCATCTCACCATCCAGAGGGGGACCTGCCCTTACCCCCTGCCACCACACCCACACACACAGCCCTGCACACACTCACGGGCTCCCCTGCCTGTAGCCTGCCTCTCAAACAGTCTCCTTCTGCCCCCTAGCCCCCTTACAGCCTGTGCCACGGCCCCCCACAGACACCTGGGCATCAGCAGCGCAGACATGCAAACAGCTCCCCTCACCCCCACTCCATTTGCTCCAAGGTTGTCAAGAGTCTTTTTTTCATGCTGTAGGGGAGGGAGTTGAGACAGTCCAATGTCCTGGGGAGCAAGAACTGCAAACAGTCCATCTACATTGTAACATTTGGGTCTCCTGCCACCCAATCCCTAGTGTGCTGTGCAGACCTTTGACTGGCAAAAACACCCCATCTGAGCGTGAGATATGGCTGGGCTAGTGGCTCTTTCTGTGGACTAAGAGACAGACAGACAGAGTTTTCAGGTTCAAAACCTATACTTTCCAGAAGATGGTCATTCACTTCGGTTTAAAAAAAAAAAAAAAAAAAAAAAAAAAAAAGGCTTTTTATTTTTTTCGCCCTGCCTGGGTAACCTGTCTGCTGCCAGTTTCAAAGTGAAAAAAGGGAAAAATCTTTTTTGGAGGGAAAAGGACCAAAATGCAGGCAGGTGGACTCCGTGGAGGGTGGATGAGGAGTTGCTCCTGCCCTGGCACTAGAGGCCCAGCTGCTGTTCCAGGTGCTCTCTGATACCAGAGATCTCCGTGTGTCGTGTCATGACACTGTCTCCAGCACTGACCCTCAGGATAATGAGGATTCAAAACGAGGCAGGTCATATTGCCTTCAAAAGTAAATCCAGGGAGGTTTGGCGGTATGTCAGAGGGTTAAGGGCTTGTGGCGCTCACGAAAAGGGGACAGGTGGAAGGATCTGGGGTCTGGCCCCCAGACCGCCACCTGCCGGGGAGTCGCTTTACAGGGGGTGAAGCAGGTCTTTAGGAGTTCTATCTTTCTCTCCCACCCTGTATTTCCTCTGCTCTCTCCTTTTGTGTCTGTCAGATGCAAGGTCAGTAACAACAACAACAACAACAACAACAATAACCACCACAGTGACCAAGCAACAAGGGCAGCGAAAGGGGAACAAATGGAGTGCAGGAGCTGTGGATTATTCGTGGTGCAGGCACTCAGCTGTGGCAATAACCCCTTGAGGCAATCAATCCATAAATGAAGAAGTAATACAGGTAACAGAGACTTATATGTCCCAGTGTGTTTCCACTGAGTTAATGTAAATGCACTTTTAATTACTTCTTCATTTATTTATTACCTTGCCACGAGAATTTCTTTTCATTGCTAAAAAAAAGTGCCCCTTCAAGGGTACCAGGTGGTGCCACACCCAGTTAAGCACTCATGTTACAATGCAGGAGGACTGGGCTTCAACACCCTGGTCCCCACCTGCCAGGGGAAATCTTTACAAGTGGTGCAGAAGTGCTGCAGGTGTTTCTCTCTGTGTCTCAAACTCTCTCTCCCTCCCTTCCCTCTCAATTCCTATCTATTTATTCCAGTGAATAATCAAGAAAATAGAAAGTAATAAAAGAAAAAGGAAAAGGAAATATGCCACGACTTCAAATGGGCTACTCAGGAAAATGCTTTCCTTGTTAAGATCCTCACAGCATTCCATATGCAGAAAGGCAAAGACACCATGTATTTTTTAACACAGATTTTATATTTATTTATTTGTTTATTTATTTAGGTGCTTACTCACTTTTGTTATTGTTGAATTAATGTTTTACATTTGACATTGACTAAGGATCTGACACCAGGGGTCTCCAGTACCCCTAGATGGTACTCTCCCTCTACAAAACCGATCCATTGACCTGTCCATCCATCCATCCACCCATCCATCTATCCATCCATCCATCCATCCATCCATCCATCCATCCATCCATCCATCCATCCAGCAGTCAACCAAGCTAAGTACAAAAGGAGATCTCTCCTTGAATGGTGAAGAGAATCAACGATGCACAGGTAGGTTGCAAAGGGGCCAGTTTGGCTGAATAGGGCAGAGAGGCTGAACCAGGGAATGTGTTGGGGCGTGTGGGTTTGGGTGGAGTGAGCCGGAGACCCTGTGAGCTGGGTCACATTAGGGGCAGGCAGGGGGTGGAAGGGGATGCGAACAGCTGTCACTGGAGAACCATCACAAGTGCTGGAGCTGGTGAGCAGGGCACCTGGAAGAGAGGACAGACAAAGGAGAGAAGCAAAGTGCAGAGGAGAGGAGAGGGGAGAGGATGGTGAGGACAGGAGAGGACAGGAGAGGACAGGAGTGGAGGGGACCTGAGAAACCTACCTGGACAAAGGCAGCATACAGACATCCAGGAAGGCAGGCAGGCATGCAGGCAGCTCTGGCCTGGGCTCCCTGGATCCCGGGCACACCTCCACCTGTCTTCTCTTGGCTGCCAGCCCTGAGGTCCCTCTTCGGTCAGCACTGTCTTCCCATCCTTCCGTCCCTCTGTGCCAGGGCCCAGGCGTCTGGGCGCTGTTGCCTCACCTAGTGGCAGGGCAGTTGGGCTACCCAGTGCCAGTGTGGCCAGCACAGATTGCCAGGGGCTAGGACATCACAGAGGGCTCCTGTGGTTGCTAGGCTACGGGGACCCTGCCCATCCAGTTGACCAGCAGCCATGACCCCCACGCTGAACTTGACCTGAGGGGTGGTGGCCAGCCACCAGAGCCAGAGCCCCAGGGCAAAGCAGGTGCTGGTCGGCCGGGCCAAGGGGCTATGGGCAGATTGGTGTGTGTCTGGGCATGGGGCTGGCATCTGACAGCCCAGGGCTGGGGACCAAGGTCCGCCAGGCCCCTGTCCCACCATGTGCACTGACACACAGTCTTGCTGACTGACTGACAGTTCCCGCCCCAGAGATACCCACACCAGGTCCCTGGGTGCCCTGAGCTGCCCCTGAGGGTTGCTGGGTGCCTGCCTGGACACCTGCCTCCGTAATGGAGGCCTCTATTAATCCCGTTGCCTACTGACAGCTGCCCTCCTGTCCCTCCTACTCCTCCTCCTCTTCTTCCTCCTCCTCTTCCTCCTCCTCCTCCTCCTCCTCCTCCTTCTCCTCCTCCTCCTCTACCTCCTCCTCTTCTTCCTCATCCTCAGAGGGACTCAATCAGGGCCCTTGGCCTAGGCAAGCCAGGGCTGCTGCTCTGGCTGCTGCAGCTTCTATCCAGTGGGTGGGTGCAGGAATCTGTTCCTGTCAGTCCCTGATTCCTGGGACCTTCCATGCCTCCAGCTCCCCCCACTCTCTAGTCCATACCCCTCCTCAAGGATGCCCCCTTTCCCCTTGCCCTCTGTCCCCCAGCTCCCCAACTAACATCTACTGTGTGCTTCCCTGTGCTACTTTACTGCCACCCTGCTTCTGCCCTTCAGCCCTGAGGGCCCAGGGCCAGCCCAGCTGCCATCTCACCATCCAGAGGGGGACCTGCCCTTACCCCCTGCCACCACACCCACACACACAGCCCTGCACACACTCACGGGCTCCCCTGCATGTAG
This sequence comes from Erinaceus europaeus, assembly GCF_950295315.1. Classification (NCBI taxonomy): domain Eukaryota; kingdom Metazoa; phylum Chordata; class Mammalia; order Eulipotyphla; family Erinaceidae; genus Erinaceus; species Erinaceus europaeus. The sequence continues at coordinate 290,318 of NW_026647137.1, read as the reverse complement.
CCTGCCTCTCAAACAGTCTCCTTCTGCCCCCTAGCCCCCTTACAGCCTGTGCCACGGCCCCCCACAGACACCTGGGCATCAGCAGCGCAGACATGCAAACAGCTCCCCTCACCCCCACTCCATTTGCTCCAAGGTTGTCAAGAGTCTTTTTTTCATGCTGTAGGGGAGGGAGTTGAGACAGTCCAATGTCCTGGGGAGCAAGAACTGCAAACAGTCCATCTACATTGTAACATTTGGGTCTCCTGCCGCCCAATCCCTAGTGTGCTGTGCAGACCTTTGACTGGCAAAAACACCCCATCTGAGCGTGACATATGGCTGGGCTAGTGGCTCTTTCTGTGGACTAAGAGACAGACAGACAGAGTTTTCAGGTTCAAAACCTATACTTTCCAGAAGATGGTCATTCACTTCGGTTTAAAAAAAAAAAAAAAAAAAAAAAAAAAGGCTTTTTATTTTTTTCGCCCTGCCTGGGTAACCTGTCTGCTGCCAGTTTCAAAGTGAAAAAAGGGAAAAATCTTTTTTGGAGAGAAAAGGACCAAAATGCAGGCAGGTGGACTCCGTGGAGGGTGGATGAGGAGTTGCTCCTGCCCTGGCACTAGAGCCCCAGCTGCTGTTCCAGGTGCTCTCTGATACCAGAGATCTCCGTGTGTCGTGTCATGACACTGTCTCCAGCACTGACCCTCAGGATAATGAGGATTCAAAACGAGGCAGGTCATATTGCCTTCAAAAGTAAATCCAGGGAGGTTTGGCGGTATGTCAGAGGGTTAAGGGCTTGTGGCACTCACGAAAAGGGGACAGGTGGAAGGATCTGGGGTCTGGCCCCCAGACCGCCACCTGCCGGGGAGTCGCTTTACAGGGGGTGAAGCAGGTCTTTAGGAGTTCTATCTTTCTCTCCCACCCTGTATTTCCTCTGCTCTCTCCTTTTGTGTCTGTCAGATGCAAGGTCAGTAACAACAACAACAACAACAACAACAACAATAACCACCACAGTGACCAAGCAACAAGGGCAGCGAAAGGGGAACAAATGGAGTGCAGGAGCTGTGGATTATTCGTGGTGCAGGCACTCAGCTGTGGCAATAACCCCTTGAGGCAATCAATCCATAAATGAAGAAGTAATACAGGTAACAGAGACTTATATGTCCCAGTGTGTTTCCACTGAGTTAATGTAAATGCACTTTTAATTACTTCTTCATTTATGTATTACCTTGCCACGAGAATTTCTTTTCATTGCTAAAAAAAAGTGCCCCTTCAAGGGTACCAGGTGGTCCCACACCCAGTTAAGCACTCATGTTACAATGCAGGAGGACTGGGCTTCAACACCCTGGTCCCCACCTGCCAGGGGAAATCTTTACAAGTGGTGCAGAAGTGCTGCAGGTGTTTCTCTCTGTGTCTCAAACTCTCTCTCCCTCCCTTCCCTCTCAATTCCTATCTATTTATTCCAGTGAATAATCAAGAAAATAGAAAGTAATAAAAGAAAAAGGAAAAGGAAATATGCCACGACTTCAAATGGGCTACTCAGGAAAATGCTTTCCTTGTTAAGATCCTCACAGCATTCCATATGCAGAAAGGCAAAGACACCATGTATTTTTTAACACAGATTTTATATTTATTTATTTGTTTATTTATTTAGGTGCTTACTCACTTTTGTTATTGTTGAATTAATGTTTTACATTTGACATTGACTAAGGATCTGACACCAGGGGTCTCCAGTACCCCTAGATGGTACTCTCCCTCTACAAAACCGATCCATTGACCTGTCCATCCATCCATCCACCCATCCATCTATCCATCCATCCATCCATCCATCCATCCATCCATCCATCCATCCATCCATCCATCCAGCAGTCAACCAAGCTAAGTACAAAAGGAGATCTCTCCTTGAATGGTGAAGAGAATCAACGATGCACAGGTAGGTTGCAAAGGGGCCAGTTTGGCTGAATAGGGCAGAGAGGCTGAACCAGGGAATGTGTTGGGGCGTGTGGGTTTGGGTGGAGTGAGCCGGAGACCCTGTGAGCTGGGTCACATTAGGGGCAGGCAGGGGGTGGAAGGGGATGCGAACAGCTGTCACTGGAGAACCATCACAAGTGCTGGAGCTGGTGAGCAGGGCACCTGGAAGAGAGGACAGACAAAGGAGAGAAGCAAAGTGCAGAGGAGAGGAGAGGGGAGAGGATGGTGAGGACAGGAGAGGACAGGAGAGGACAGGAGTGGAGGGGACCTGAGAAACCTACCTGGACAAAGGCAGCATACAGACATCCAGGAAGGCAGGCAGGCATGCAGGCAGCTCTGGCCTGGGCTCCCTGGATCCCGGGCACACCTCCACCTGTCTTCTCTTGGCTGCCAGCCCTGAGGTCCCTCTTCGGTCAGCACTGTCTTCCCATCCTTCCGTCCCTCTGTGCCAGGGCCCAGGCGTCTGGGCGCTGTTGCCTCACCTAGTGGCAGGGCAGTTGGGCTACCCAGTGCCAGTGTGGCCAGCACAGATTGCCAGGGGCTAGGACATCACAGAGGGCTCCTGTGGTTGCTAGGCTACGGGGACCCTGCCCATCCAGTTGACCAGCAGCCATGACCCCCACGCTGAACTTGACCTGAGGGGTGGTGGCCAGCCACCAGAGCCAGAGCCCCAGGGCAAAGCAGGTGCTGGTCGGCCGGGCCAAGGGGCTATGGGCAGATTGGTGTGTGTCTGGGCATGGGGCTGGCATCTGACAGCCCAGGGCTGGGGACCAAGGTCCGCCAGGCCCCTGTCCCACCATGTGCACTGACACACAGTCTTGCTGACTGACTGACAGTTCCCGCCCCAGAGATACCCACACCAGGTCCCTGGGTGCCCTGAGCTGCCCCTGAGGGTTGCTGGGTGCCTGCCTGGACACCTGCCTCCGTAATGGAGGCCTCTATTAATCCCGTTGCCTACTGACAGCTGCCCTCCTGTCCCTCCTACTCCTCCTCCTCTTCTTCCTCCTCCTCTTCCTCCTCCTCCTCCTCCTCCTCCTCCTCCTTCTCCTCCTCCTCCTCTACCTCCTCCTCTTCTTCCTCATCCTCAGAGGGACTCAATCAGGGCCCTTGGCCTAGGCAAGCCAGGGCTGCTGCTCTGGCTGCTGCAGCTTCTATCCAGTGGGTGGGTGCAGGAATCTGTTCCTGTCAGTCCCTGATTCCTGGGACCTTCCATGCCTCCAGCTCCCCCCACTCTCTAGTCCATACCCCTCCTCAAGGATGCCCCCTTTCCCCTTGCCCTCTGTCCCCCAGCTCCCCAACTAACATCTACTGTGTGCTTCCCTGTGCTACTTTACTGCCACCCTGCTTCTGCCCTTCAGCCCTGAGGGCCCAGGGCCAGCCCAGCTGCCATCTCACCATCCAGAGGGGGACCTGCCCTTACCCCCTGCCACCACACCCACACACACAGCCCTGCACACACTCACGGGCTCCCCTGCCTGTAGCCTGCCTCTCAAACAGTCTCCTTCTGCCCCCTAGCCCCCTTACAGCCTGTGCCACGGCCCCCCACAGACACCTGGGCATCAGCAGCGCAGACATGCAAACAGCTCCCCTCACCCCCACTCCATTTGCTCCAAGGTTGTCAAGAGTCTTTTTTTCATGCTGTAGGGGAGGGAGTTGAGACAGTCCAATGTCCTGGGGAGCAAGAACTGCAAACAGTCCATCTACATTGTAACATTTGGGTCTCCTGCCGCCCAATCCCTAGTGTGCTGTGCAGACCTTTGACTGGCAAAAACACCCCATCTGAGCGTGACATATGGCTGGGCTAGTGGCTCTTTCTGTGGACTAAGAGACAGACAGACAGAGTTTTCAGGTTCAAAACCTATACTTTCCAGAAGATGGTCATTCACTTCGGTTTAAAAAAAAAAAAAAAAAAGGCTTTTTATTTTTTTCGCCCTGCCTGGGTAACCTGTCTGCTGCCAGTTTCAAAGTGAAAAAAGGGAAAAATCTTTTTTGGAGAGAAAAGGACCAAAATGCAGGCAGGTGGACTCCGTGGAGGGTGGATGAGGAGTTGCTCCTGCCCTGGCACTAGAGCCCCAGCTGCTGTTCCATGTGCTCTCTGATACCAGAGATCTCCGTGTGTCGTGTCATGACACTGTCTCCAGCACTGACCCTCAGGATAATGAGGATTCAAAACGAGGCAGGTCATATTGCCTTCAAAAGTAAATCCAGGGAGGTTTGGCGGTATGTCAGAGGGTTAAGGGCTTGTGGCACTCACGAAAAGGGGACAGGTGGAAGGATCTGGGGTCTGGCCCCCAGACCGCCACCTGCCGGGGAGTCGCTTTACAGGGGGTGAAGCAGGTCTTTAGGAGTTCTATCTTTCTCTCCCACCCTGTATTTCCTCTGCTCTCTCCTTTTGTGTCTGTCAGATGCAAGGTCAGTAACAACAACAACAACAACAACAACAACAATAACCACCACAGTGACCAAGCAACAAGGGCAGCGAAAGGGGAACAAATGGAGTGCAGGAGCTGTGGATTATTCGTGGTGCAGGCACTCAGCTGTGGCAATAACCCCTTGAGGCAATCAATCCATAAATGAAGAAGTAATACAGGTAACAGAGACTTATATGTCCCAGTGTGTTTCCACTGAGTTAATGTAAATGCACTTTTAATTACTTCTTCATTTATGTATTACCTTGCCACGAGAATTTCTTTTCATTGCTAAAAAAAAGTGCCCCTTCAAGGGTACCAGGTGGTGCCACACCCAGTTAAGCACTCATGTTACAATGCAGGAGGACTGGGCTTCAACACCCTGGTCCCCACCTGCCAGGGGAAATCTTTACAAGTGGTGCAGAAGTGCTGCAGGTGTTTCTCTCTGTGTCTCAAACTCTCTCTCCCTCCCTTCCCTCTCAATTCCTATCTATTTATTCCAGTGAATAATCAAGAAAATAGAAAGTAATAAAAGAAAAAGGAAAAGGAAATATGCCACGACTTCAAATGGGCTACTCAGGAAAATGCTTTCCTTGTTAAGATCCTCACAGCATTCCATATGCAGAAAGGCAAAGACACCATGTATTTTTTAACACAGATTTTATATTTATTTATTTGTTTATTTATTTAGGTGCTTACTCACTTTTGTTATTGTTGAATTAATGTTTTACATTTGACATTGACTAAGGATCTGACACCAGGGGTCTCCAGTACCCCTAGATGGTACTCTCCCTCTACAAAACCGATCCATTGACCTGTCCATCCATCCATCCACCCATCCATCTATCCATCCATCCATCCATCCATCCATCCATCCATCCATCCATCCAGCAGTCAACCAAGCTAAGTACAAAAGGAGATCTCTCCTTGAATGGTGAAGAGAATCAACGATGCACAGGTAGGTTGCAAAGGGGCCAGTTTGGCTGAATAGGGCAGAGAGGCTGAACCAGGGAATGTGTTGGGGCGTGTGGGTTTGGGTGGAGTGAGCCGGAGACCCTGTGAGCTGGGTCACATTAGGGGCAGGCAGGGGGTGGAAGGGGATGCGAACAGCTGTCACTGGAGAACCATCACAAGTGCTGGAGCTGGTGAGCAGGGCACCTGGAAGAGAGGACAGACAAAGGAGAGAAGCAAAGTGCAGAGGAGAGGAGAGGGGAGAGGATGGTGAGGACAGGAGAGGACAGGAGAGGACAGGAGTGGAGGGGACCTGAGAAACCTACCTGGACAAAGGCAGCATACAGACATCCAGGAAGGCAGGCAGGCATGCAGGCAGCTCTGGCCTGGGCTCCCTGGATCCCGGGCACACCTCCACCTGTCTTCTCTTGGCTGCCAGCCCTGAGGTCCCTCTTCGGTCAGCACTGTCTTCCCATCCTTCCGTCCCTCTGTGCCAGGGCCCAGGCGTCTGGGCGCTGTTGCCTCACCTAGTGGCAGGGCAGTTGGGCTACCCAGTGCCAGTGTGGCCAGCACAGATTGCCAGGGGCTAGGACATCACAGAGGGCTCCTGTGGTTGCTAGGCTACGGGGACCCTGCCCATCCAGTTGACCAGCAGCCATGACCCCCACGCTGAACTTGACCTGAGGGGTGGTGGCCAGCCACCAGAGCCAGAGCCCCAGGGCAAAGCAGGTGCTGGTCGGCCGGGCCAAGGGGCTATGGGCAGATTGGTGTGTGTCTGGGCATGGGGCTGGCATCTGACAGCCCAGGGCTGGGGACCAAGGTCCGCCAGGCCCCTGTCCCACCATGTGCACTGACACACAGTCTTGCTGACTGACTGACAGTTCCCGCCCCAGAGATACCCACACCAGGTCCCTGGGTGCCCTGAGCTGCCCCTGAGGGTTGCTGGGTGCCTGCCTGGACACCTGCCTCCGTAATGGAGGCCTCTATTAATCCCGTTGCCTACTGACAGCTGCCCTCCTGTCCCTCCTACTCCTCCTCCTCTTCTTCCTCCTCCTCTTCCTCCTCCTCCTCCTCCTCCTCCTCCTCCTTCTCCTCCTCCTCCTCTACCTCCTCCTCTTCTTCCTCATCCTCAGAGGGACTCAATCAGGGCCCTTGGCCTAGGCAAGCCAGGGCTGCTGCTCTGGCTGCTGCAGCTTCTATCCAGTGGGTGGGTGCAGGAATCTGTTCCTGTCAGTCCCTGATTCCTGGGATCTTCCATGCCTCCAGCTCCCCCCACTCTCTAGTCCATACCCCTCCTCAAGGATGCCCCCTTTCCCCTTGCCCTCTGTCCCCCAGCTCCCCAACTAACATCTACTGTGTGCTTCCCTGTGCTACTTTACTGCCACCCTGCTTCTGAGCTTCAGCCCTGAGGGCCCAGGGCCAGCCCAGCTGCCATCTCACCATCCAGAGGGGGACCTGCCCTTACCCCCTGCCACCACACCCACACACACAGCCCTGCACACACTCACGGGCTCCCCTGCCTGTAGCCTGCCTCTCAAACAGTCTCCTTCTGCCCCCTAGCCCCCTTACAGCCTGTGCCACGGCCCCCCACAGACACCTGGGCATCAGCAGCGCAGACATGCAAACAGCTCCCCTCACCCCCACTCCATTTGCTCCAAGGTTGTCAAGAGTCTTTTTTTCATGCTGTAGGGGAGGGAGTTGAGACAGTCCAATGTCCTGGGGAGCAAGAACTGCAAACAGTCCATCTACATTGTAACATTTGGGTCTCCTGCCACCCAATCCCTAGTGTGCTGTGCAGACCTTTGACTGGCAAAAACACCCCATCTGAGCGTGAGATATGGCTGGGCTAGTGGCTCTTTCTGTGGACTAAGAGACAGACAGACAGAGTTTTCAGGTTCAAAACCTATACTTTCCAGAAGATGGTCATTCACTTCGGTTTAAAAAAAAAAAAAAAAAAAAAAAAAAAAGGCTTTTTATTTTTTTCGCCCTGCCTGGGTAACCTGTCTGCTGCCAGTTTCAAAGTGAAAAAAGGGAAAAATCTTTTTTGGAGGGAAAAGGACCAAAATGCAGGCAGGTGGACTCCGTGGAGGGTGGATGAGGAGTTGCTCCTGCCCTGGCACTAGAGGCCCAGCTGCTGTTCCAGGTGCTCTCTGATACCAGAGATCTCCGTGTGTCGTGTCATGACACTGTCTCCAGCACTGACCCTCAGGATAATGAGGATTCAAAACGAGGCAGGTCATATTGCCTTCAAAAGTAAATCCAGGGAGGTTTGGCGGTATGTCAGAGGGTTAAGGGCTTGTGGCGCTCACGAAAAGGGGACAGGTGGAAGGATCTGGGGTCTGGCCCCCAGACCGCCACCTGCCGGGGAGTCGCTTTACAGGGGGTGAAGCAGGTCTTTAGGAGTTCTATCTTTCTCTCCCACCCTGTATTTCCTCTGCTCTCTCCTTTTGTGTCTGTCAGATGCAAGGTCAGTAACAACAACAACAACAACAACAACAATAACCACCACAGTGACCAAGCAACAAGGGCAGCGAAAGGGGAACAAATGGAGTGCAGGAGCTGTGGATTATTCGTGGTGCAGGCACTCAGCTGTGGCAATAACCCCTTGAGGCAATCAATCCATAAATGAAGAAGTAATACAGGTAACAGAGACTTATATGTCCCAGTGTGTTTCCACTGAGTTAATGTAAATGCACTTTTAATTACTTCTTCATTTATTTATTACCTTGCCACGAGAATTTCTTTTCATTGCTAAAAAAAAGTGCCCCTTCAAGGGTACCAGGTGGTGCCACACCCAGTTAAGCACTCATGTTACAATGCAGGAGGACTGGGCTTCAACACCCTGGTCCCCACCTGCCAGGGGAAATCTTTACAAGTGGTGCAGAAGTGCTGCAGGTGTTTCTCTCTGTGTCTCAAACTCTCTCTCCCTCCCTTCCCTCTCAATTCCTATCTATTTATTCCAGTGAATAATCAAGAAAATAGAAAGTAATAAAAGAAAAAGGAAAAGGAAATATGCCACGACTTCAAATGGGCTACTCAGGAAAATGCTTTCCTTGTTAAGATCCTCACAGCATTCCATATGCAGAAAGGCAAAGACACCATGTATTTTTTAACACAGATTTTATATTTATTTATTTGTTTATTTATTTAGGTGCTTACTCACTTTTGTTATTGTTGAATTAATGTTTTACATTTGACATTGACTAAGGATCTGACACCAGGGGTCTCCAGTACCCCTAGATGGTACTCTCCCTCTACAAAACCGATCCATTGACCTGTCCATCCATCCATCCACCCATCCATCTATCCATCCATCCATCCATCCATCCATCCATCCATCCATCCATCCATCCATCCAGCAGTCAACCAAGCTAAGTACAAAAGGAGATCTCTCCTTGAATGGTGAAGAGAATCAACGATGCACAGGTAGGTTGCAAAGGGGCCAGTTTGGCTGAATAGGGCAGAGAGGCTGAACCAGGGAATGTGTTGGGGCGTGTGGGTTTGGGTGGAGTGAGCCGGAGACCCTGTGAGCTGGGTCACATTAGGGGCAGGCAGGGGGTGGAAGGGGATGCGAACAGCTGTCACTGGAGAACCATCACAAGTGCTGGAGCTGGTGAGCAGGGCACCTGGAAGAGAGGACAGACAAAGGAGAGAAGCAAAGTGCAGAGGAGAGGAGAGGGGAGAGGATGGTGAGGACAGGAGAGGACAGGAGAGGACAGGAGTGGAGGGGACCTGAGAAACCTACCTGGACAAAGGCAGCATACAGACATCCAGGAAGGCAGGCAGGCATGCAGGCAGCTCTGGCCTGGGCTCCCTGGATCCCGGGCACACCTCCACCTGTCTTCTCTTGGCTGCCAGCCCTGAGGTCCCTCTTCGGTCAGCACTGTCTTCCCATCCTTCCGTCCCTCTGTGCCAGGGCCCAGGCGTCTGGGCGCTGTTGCCTCACCTAGTGGCAGGGCAGTTGGGCTACCCAGTGCCAGTGTGGCCAGCACAGATTGCCAGGGGCTAGGACATCACAGAGGGCTCCTGTGGTTGCTAGGCTACGGGGACCCTGCCCATCCAGTTGACCAGCAGCCATGACCCCCACGCTGAACTTGACCTGAGGGGTGGTGGCCAGCCACCAGAGCCAGAGCCCCAGGGCAAAGCAGGTGCTGGTCGGCCGGGCCAAGGGGCTATGGGCAGATTGGTGTGTGTCTGGGCATGGGGCTGGCATCTGACAGCCCAGGGCTGGGGACCAAGGTCCGCCAGGCCCCTGTCCCACCATGTGCACTGACACACAGTCTTGCTGACTGACTGACAGTTCCCGCCCCAGAGATACCCACACCAGGTCCCTGGGTGCCCTGAGCTGCCCCTGAGGGTTGCTGGGTGCCTGCCTGGACACCTGCCTCCGTAATGGAGGCCTCTATTAATCCCGTTGCCTACTGACAGCTGCCCTCCTGTCCCTCCTACTCCTCCTCCTCTTCTTCCTCCTCCTCTTCCTCCTCCTCCTCCTCCTCCTCCTCCTTCTCCTCCTCCTCCTCTACCTCCTCCTCTTCTTCCTCATCCTCAGAGGGACTCAATCAGGGCCCTTGGCCTAGGCAAGCCAGGGCTGCTGCTCTGGCTGCTGCAGCTTCTATCCAGTGGGTGGGTGCAGGAATCTGTTCCTGTCAGTCCCTGATTCCTGGGACCTTCCATGCCTCCAGCTCCCCCCACTCTCTAGTCCATACCCCTCCTCAAGGATGCCCCCTTTCCCCTTGCCCTCTGTCCCCCAGCTCCCCAACTAACATCTACTGTGTGCTTCCCTGTGCTACTTTACTGCCACCCTGCTTCTGCCCTTCAGCCCTGAGGGCCCAGGGCCAGCCCAGCTGCCATCTCACCATCCAGAGGGGGACCTGCCCTTACCCCCTGCCACCACACCCACACACACAGCCCTGCACACACTCACGGGCTCCCCTGCCTGTAGCCTGCCTCTCAAACAGTCTCCTTCTGCCCCCTAGCCCCCTTACAGCCTGTGCCACGGCCCCCCACAGACACCTGGGCATCAGCAGCGCAGACATGCAAACAGCTCCCCTCACCCCCACTCCATTTGCTCCAAGGTTGTCAAGAGTCTTTTTTTCATGCTGTAGGGGAGGGAGTTGAGACAGTCCAATGTCCTGGGGAGCAAGAACTGCAAACAGTCCATCTACATTGTAACATTTGGGTCTCCTGCCGCCCAATCCCTAGTGTGCTGTGCAGACCTTTGACTGGCAAAAACACCCCATCTGAGCGTGACATATGGCTGGGCTAGTGGCTCTTTCTGTGGACTAAGAGACAGACAGACAGAGTTTTCAGGTTCAAAACCTATACTTTCCAGAAGATGGTCATTCACTTCGGTTTAAAAAAAAAAAAAAAAAAAAAAAAAAAGGCTTTTTATTTTTTTCGCCCTGCCTGGGTAACCTGTCTGCTGCCAGTTTCAAAGTGAAAAAAGGGAAAAATCTTTTTTGGAGAGAAAAGGACCAAAATGCAGGCAGGTGGACTCCGTGGAGGGTGGATGAGGAGTTGCTCCTGCCCTGGCACTAGAGCCCCAGCTGCTGTTCCAGGTGCTCTCTGATACCAGAGATCTCCGTGTGTCGTGTCATGACACTGTCTCCAGCACTGACCCTCAGGATAATGAGGATTCAAAACGAGGCAGGTCATATTGCCTTCAAAAGTAAATCCAGGGAGGTTTGGCGGTATGTCAGAGGGTTAAGGGCTTGTGGCACTCACGAAAAGGGGACAGGTGGAAGGATCTGGGGTCTGGCCCCCAGACCGCCACCTGCCGGGGAGTCGCTTTACAGGGGGTGAAGCAGGTCTTTAGGAGTTCTATCTTTCTCTCCCACCCTGTATTTCCTCTGCTCTCTCCTTTTGTGTCTGTCAGATGCAAGGTCAGTAACAACAACAACAACAACAACAACAACAATAACCACCACAGTGACCAAGCAACAAGGGCAGCGAAAGGGGAACAAATGGAGTGCAGGAGCTGTGGATTATTCGTGGTGCAGGCACTCAGCTGTGGCAATAACCCCTTGAGGCAATCAATCCATAAATGAAGAAGTAATACAGGTAACAGAGACTTATATGTCCCAGTGTGTTTCCACTGAGTTAATGTAAATGCACTTTTAATTACTTCTTCATTTATGTATTACCTTGCCACGAGAATTTCTTTTCATTGCTAAAAAAAAGTGCCCCTTCAAGGGTACCAGGTGGTCCCACACCCAGTTAAGCACTCATGTTACAATGCAGGAGGACTGGGCTTCAACACCCTGGTCCCCACCTGCCAGGGGAAATCTTTACAAGTGGTGCAGAAGTGCTGCAGGTGTTTCTCTCTGTGTCTCAAACTCTCTCTCCCTCCCTTCCCTCTCAATTCCTATCTATTTATTCCAGTGAATAATCAAGAAAATAGAAAGTAATAAAAGAAAAAGGAAAAGGAAATATGCCACGACTTCAAATGGGCTACTCAGGAAAATGCTTTCCTTGTTAAGATCCTCACAGCATTCCATATGCAGAAAGGCAAAGACACCATGTATTTTTTAACACAGATTTTATATTTATTTATTTGTTTATTTATTTAGGTGCTTACTCACTTTTGTTATTGTTGAATTAATGTTTTACATTTGACATTGACTAAGGATCTGACACCAGGGGTCTCCAGTACCCCTAGATGGTACTCTCCCTCTACAAAACCGATCCATTGACCTGTCCATCCATCCATCCACCCATCCATCTATCCATCCATCCATCCATCCATCCATCCATCCATCCATCCATCCATCCATCCATCCAGCAGTCAACCAAGCTAAGTACAAAAGGAGATCTCTCCTTGAATGGTGAAGAGAATCAACGATGCACAGGTAGGTTGCAAAGGGGCCAGTTTGGCTGAATAGGGCAGAGAGGCTGAACCAGGGAATGTGTTGGGGCGTGTGGGTTTGGGTGGAGTGAGCCGGAGACCCTGTGAGCTGGGTCACATTAGGGGCAGGCAGGGGGTGGAAGGGGATGCGAACAGCTGTCACTGGAGAACCATCACAAGTGCTGGAGCTGGTGAGCAGGGCACCTGGAAGAGAGGACAGACAAAGGAGAGAAGCAAAGTGCAGAGGAGAGGAGAGGGGAGAGGATGGTGAGGACAGGAGAGGACAGGAGAGGACAGGAGTGGAGGGGACCTGAGAAACCTACCTGGACAAAGGCAGCATACAGACATCCAGGAAGGCAGGCAGGCATGCAGGCAGCTCTGGCCTGGGCTCCCTGGATCCCGGGCACACCTCCACCTGTCTTCTCTTGGCTGCCAGCCCTGAGGTCCCTCTTCGGTCAGCACTGTCTTCCCATCCTTCCGTCCCTCTGTGCCAGGGCCCAGGCGTCTGGGCGCTGTTGCCTCACCTAGTGGCAGGGCAGTTGGGCTACCCAGTGCCAGTGTGGCCAGCACAGATTGCCAGGGGCTAGGACATCACAGAGGGCTCCTGTGGTTGCTAGGCTACGGGGACCCTGCCCATCCAGTTGACCAGCAGCCATGACCCCCACGCTGAACTTGACCTGAGGGGTGGTGGCCAGCCACCAGAGCCAGAGCCCCAGGGCAAAGCAGGTGCTGGTCGGCCGGGCCAAGGGGCTATGGGCAGATTGGTGTGTGTCTGGGCATGGGGCTGGCATCTGACAGCCCAGGGCTGGGGACCAAGGTCCGCCAGGCCCCTGTCCCACCATGTGCACTGACACACAGTCTTGCTGACTGACTGACAGTTCCCGCCCCAGAGATACCCACACCAGGTCCCTGGGTGCCCTGAGCTGCCCCTGAGGGTTGCTGGGTGCCTGCCTGGACACCTGCCTCCGTAATGGAGGCCTCTATTAATCCCGTTGCCTACTGACAGCTGCCCTCCTGTCCCTCCTACTCCTCCTCCTCTTCTTCCTCCTCCTCTTCCTCCTCCTCCTCCTCCTCCTCCTCCTCCTTCTCCTCCTCCTCCTCTACCTCCTCCTCTTCTTCCTCATCCTCAGAGGGACTCAATCAGGGCCCTTGGCCTAGGCAAGCCAGGGCTGCTGCTCTGGCTGCTGCAGCTTCTATCCAGTGGGTGGGTGCAGGAATCTGTTCCTGTCAGTCCCTGATTCCTGGGACCTTCCATGCCTCCAGCTCCCCCCACTCTCTAGTCCATACCCCTCCTCAAGGATGCCCCCTTTCCCCTTGCCCTCTGTCCCCCAGCTCCCCAACTAACATCTACTGTGTGCTTCCCTGTGCTACTTTACTGCCACCCTGCTTCTGCCCTTCAGCCCTGAGGGCCCAGGGCCAGCCCAGCTGCCATCTCACCATCCAGAGGGGGACCTGCCCTTACCCCCTGCCACCACACCCACACACACAGCCCTGCACACACTCACGGGCTCCCCTGCCTGTAGCCTGCCTCTCAAACAGTCTCCTTCTGCCCCCTAGCCCCCTTACAGCCTGTGCCACGGCCCCCCACAGACACCTGGGCATCAGCAGCGCAGACATGCAAACAGCTCCCCTCACCCCCACTCCATTTGCTCCAAGGTTGTCAAGAGTCTTTTTTTCATGCTGTAGGGGAGGGAGTTGAGACAGTCCAATGTCCTGGGGAGCAAGAACTGCAAACAGTCCATCTACATTGTAACATTTGGGTCTCCTGCCGCCCAATCCCTAGTGTGCTGTGCAGACCTTTGACTGGCAAAAACACCCCATCTGAGCGTGACATATGGCTGGGCTAGTGGCTCTTTCTGTGGACTAAGAGACAGACAGACAGAGTTTTCAGGTTCAAAACCTATACTTTCCAGAAGATGGTCATTCACTTCGGTTTAAAAAAAAAAAAAAAAAAAAAAAAAAAAGGCTTTTTATTTTTTTCGCCCTGCCTGGGTAACCTGTCTGCTGCCAGTTTCAAAGTGAAAAAAGGGAAAAATCTTTTTTGGAGAGAAAAGGACCAAAATGCAGGCAGGTGGACTCCGTGGAGGGTGGATGAGGAGTTGCTCCTGCCCTGGCACTAGAGCCCCAGCTGCTGTTCCATGTGCTCTCTGATACCAGAGATCTCCGTGTGTCGTGTCATGACACTGTCTCCAGCACTGACCCTCAGGATAATGAGGATTCAAAACGAGGCAGGTCATATTGCCTTCAAAAGTAAATCCAGGGAGGTTTGGCGGTATGTCAGAGGGTTAAGGGCTTGTGGCACTCACGAAAAGGGGACAGGTGGAAGGATCTGGGGTCTGGCCCCCAGACCGCCACCTGCCGGGGAGTCGCTTTACAGGGGGTGAAGCAGGTCTTTAGGAGTTCTATCTTTCTCTCCCACCCTGTATTTCCTCTGCTCTCTCCTTTTGTGTCTGTCAGATGCAAGGTCAGTAACAACAACAACAACAACAACAACAACAATAACCACCACAGTGACCAAGCAACAAGGGCAGCGAAAGGGGAACAAATGGAGTGCAGGAGCTGTGGATTATTCGTGGTGCAGGCACTCAGCTGTGGCAATAACCCCTTGAGGCAATCAATCCATAAATGAAGAAGTAATACAGGTAACAGAGACTTATATGTCCCAGTGTGTTTCCACTGAGTTAATGTAAATGCACTTTTAATTACTTCTTCATTTATGTATTACCTTGCCACGAGAATTTCTTTTCATTGCTAAAAAAAAGTGCCCCTTCAAGGGTACCAGGTGGTGCCACACCCAGTTAAGCACTCATGTTACAATGCAGGAGGACTGGGCTTCAACACCCTGGTCCCCACCTGCCAGGGGAAATCTTTACAAGTGGTGCAGAAGTGCTGCAGGTGTTTCTCTCTGTGTCTCAAACTCTCTCTCCCTCCCTTCCCTCTCAATTCCTATCTATTTATTCCAGTGAATAATCAAGAAAATAGAAAGTAATAAAAGAAAAAGGAAAAGGAAATATGCCACGACTTCAAATGGGCTACTCAGGAAAATGCTTTCCTTGTTAAGATCCTCACAGCATTCCATATGCAGAAAGGCAAAGACACCATGTATTTTTTAACACAGATTTTATATTTATTTATTTGTTTATTTATTTAGGTGCTTACTCACTTTTGTTATTGTTGAATTAATGTTTTACATTTGACATTGACTAAGGATCTGACACCAGGGGTCTCCAGTACCCCTAGATGGTACTCTCCCTCTACAAAACCGATCCATTGACCTGTCCATCCATCCATCCACCCATCCATCTATCCATCCATCCATCCATCCATCCATCCATCCATCCATCCATCCATCCATCCATCCAGCAGTCAACCAAGCTAAGTACAAAAGGAGATCTCTCCTTGAATGGTGAAGAGAATCAACGATGCACAGGTAGGTTGCAAAGGGGCCAGTTTGGCTGAATAGGGCAGAGAGGCTGAACCAGGGAATGTGTTGGGGCGTGTGGGTTTGGGTGGAGTGAGCCGGAGACCCTGTGAGCTGGGTCACATTAGGGGCAGGCAGGGGGTGGAAGGGGATGCGAACAGCTGTCACTGGAGAACCATCACAAGTGCTGGAGCTGGTGAGCAGGGCACCTGGAAGAGAGGACAGACAAAGGAGAGAAGCAAAGTGCAGAGGAGAGGAGAGGGGAGAGGATGGTGAGGACAGGAGAGGACAGGAGAGGACAGGAGTGGAGGGGACCTGAGAAACCTACCTGGACAAAGGCAGCATACAGACATCCAGGAAGGCAGGCAGGCATGCAGGCAGCTCTGGCCTGGGCTCCCTGGATCCCGGGCACACCTCCACCTGTCTTCTCTTGGCTGCCAGCCCTGAGGTCCCTCTTCGGTCAGCACTGTCTTCCCATCCTTCCGTCCCTCTGTGCCAGGGCCCAGGCGTCTGGGCGCTGTTGCCTCACCTAGTGGCAGGGCAGTTGGGCTACCCAGTGCCAGTGTGGCCAGCACAGATTGCCAGGGGCTAGGACATCACAGAGGGCTCCTGTGGTTGCTAGGCTACGGGGACCCTGCCCATCCAGTTGACCAGCAGCCATGACCCCCACGCTGAACTTGACCTGAGGGGTGGTGGCCAGCCACCAGAGCCAGAGCCCCAGGGCAAAGCAGGTGCTGGTCGGCCGGGCCAAGGGGCTATGGGCAGATTGGTGTGTGTCTGGGCATGGGGCTGGCATCTGACAGCCCAGGGCTGGGGACCAAGGTCCGCCAGGCCCCTGTCCCACCATGTGCACTGACACACAGTCTTGCTGACTGACTGACAGTTCCCGCCCCAGAGATACCCACACCAGGTCCCTGGGTGCCCTGAGCTGCCCCTGAGGGTTGCTGGGTGCCTGCCTGGACACCTGCCTCCGTAATGGAGGCCTCTATTAATCCCGTTGCCTACTGACAGCTGCCCTCCTGTCCCTCCTACTCCTCCTCCTCTTCTTCCTCCTCCTCTTCCTCCTCCTCCTCCTCCTCCTCCTCCTCCTCCTCCTTCTCCTCCTCCTCCTCTACCTCCTCCTCTTCTTCCTCATCCTCAGAGGGACTCAATCAGGGCCCTTGGCCTAGGCAAGCCAGGGCTGCTGCTCTGGCTGCTGCAGCTTCTATCCAGTGGGTGGGTGCAGGAATCTGTTCCTGTCAGTCCCTGATTCCTGGGACCTTCCATGCCTCCAGCTCCCCCCACTCTCTAGTCCATACCCCTCCTCAAGGATGCCCCCTTTCCCCTTGCCCTCTGTCCCCCAGCTCCCCAACTAACATCTACTGTGTGCTTCCCTGTGCTACTTTACTGCCACCCTGCTTCTGCCCTTCAGCCCTGAGGGCCCAGGGCCAGCCCAGCTGCCATCTCACCATCCAGAGGGGGACCTGCCCTTACCCCCTGCCACCACACCCACACACACAGCCCTGCACACACTCACGGGCTCCCCTGCCTGTAGCCTGCCTCTCAAACAGTCTCCTTCTGCCCCCTAGCCCCCTTACAGCCTGTGCCACGGCCCCCCACAGACACCTGGGCATCAGCAGCGCAGACATGCAAACAGCTCCCCTCACCCCCACTCCATTTGCTCCAAGGTTGTCAAGAGTCTTTTTTTCATGCTGTAGGGGAGGGAGTTGAGACAGTCCAATGTCCTGGGGAGCAAGAACTGCAAACAGTCCATCTACATTGTAACATTTGGGTCTCCTGCCGCCCAATCCCTAGTGTGCTGTGCAGACCTTTGACTGGCAAAAACACCCCATCTGAGCGTGACATATGGCTGGGCTAGTGGCTCTTTCTGTGGACTAAGAGACAGACAGACAGAGTTTTCAGGTTCAAAACCTATACTTTCCAGAAGATGGTCATTCACTTCGGTTTAAAAAAAAAAAAAAAAAAAAAAGGCTTTTTATTTTTTTCGCCCTGCCTGGGTAACCTGTCTGCTGCCAGTTTCAAAGTGAAAAAAGGGAAAAATCTTTTTTGGAGGGAAAAGGACCAAAATGCAGGCAGGTGGACTCCGTGGAGGGTGGATGAGGAGTTGCTCCTGCCCTGGCACTAGAGCCCCAGCTGCTGTTCCATGTGCTCTCTGATACCAGAGATCTCCATGTGTCGTGTCATGACACTGTCTCCAGCACTGACCCTCAGGATAATGAGGATTCAAAACGAGGCAGGTCATATTGCCTTCAAAAGTAAATCCAGGGAGGTTTGGCGGTATGTCAGAGGGTTAAGGGCTTGTGGCACTCACGAAAAGGGGACAGGTGGAAGGATCTGGGGTCTGGCCCCCAGACCGCCACCTGCCGGGGAGTCGCTTTACAGGGGGTGAAGCAGGTCTTTAGGAGTTCTATCTTTCTCTCCCACCCTGTATTTCCTCTGCTCTCTCCTTTTGTGTCTGTCAGATGCAAGGTCAGTAACAACAACAACAACAACAACAACAACAACAACAATAACCACCACAGTGACCAAGCAACAAGGGCAGCGAAAGGGGAACAAATGGAGTGCAGGAGCTGTGGATTATTCGTGGTGCAGGCACTCAGCTGTGGCAATAACCCCTTGAGGCAATCAATCCATAAATGAAGAAGTAATACAGGTAACAGAGACTTATATGTCCCAGTGTGTTTCCACTGAGTTAATGTAAATGCACTTTTAATTACTTCTTCATTTATGTATTACCTTGCCACGAGAATTTCTTTTCATTGCTAAAAAAAAGTGCCCCTTCAAGGGTACCAGGTGGTGCCACACCCAGTTAAGCACTCATGTTACAATGCAGGAGGACTGGGCTTCAACACCCTGGTCCCCACCTGCCAGGGGAAATCTTTACAAGTGGTGCAGAAGTGCTGCAGGTGTTTCTCTCTGTGTCTCAAACTCTCTCTCCCTCCCTTCCCTCTCAATTCCTATCTATTTATTCCAGTGAATAATCAAGAAAATAGAAAGTAATAAAAGAAAAAGGAAAAGGAAATATGCCACGACTTCAAATGGGCTACTCAGGAAAATGCTTTCCTTGTTAAGATCCTCACAGCATTCCATATGCAGAAAGGCAAAGACACCATGTATTTTTTAACACAGATTTTATATTTATTTATTTGTTTATTTATTTAGGTGCTTACTCACTTTTGTTATTGTTGAATTAATGTTTTACATTTGACATTGACTAAGGATCTGACACCAGGGGTCTCCAGTACCCCTAGATGGTACTCTCCCTCTACAAAACCGATCCATTGACCTGTCCATCCATCCATCCACCCATCCATCTATCCATCCATCCATCCATCCATCCATCCATCCATCCATCCATCCATCCATCCAGCAGTCAACCAAGCTAAGTACAAAAGGAGATCTCTCCTTGAATGGTGAAGAGAATCAACGATGCACAGGTAGGTTGCAAAGGGGCCAGTTTGGCTGAATAGGGCAGAGAGGCTGAACCAGGGAATGTGTTGGGGCGTGTGGGTTTGGGTGGAGTGAGCCGGAGACCCTGTGAGCTGGGTCACATTAGGGGCAGGCAGGGGGTGGAAGGGGATGCGAACAGCTGTCACTGGAGAACCATCACAAGTGCTGGAGCTGGTGAGCAGGGCACCTGGAAGAGAGGACAGACAAAGGAGAGAAGCAAAGTGCAGAGGAGAGGAGAGGGGAGAGGATGGTGAGGACAGGAGAGGACAGGAGAGGACAGGAGTGGAGGGGACCTGAGAAACCTACCTGGACAAAGGCAGCATACAGACATCCAGGAAGGCAGGCAGGCATGCAGGCAGCTCTGGCCTGGGCTCCCTGGATCCCGGGCACACCTCCACCTGTCTTCTCTTGGCTGCCAGCCCTGAGGTCCCTCTTCGGTCAGCACTGTCTTCCCATCCTTCCGTCCCTCTGTGCCAGGGCCCAGGCGTCTGGGCGCTGTTGCCTCACCTAGTGGCAGGGCAGTTGGGCTACCCAGTGCCAGTGTGGCCAGCACAGATTGCCAGGGGCTAGGACATCACAGAGGGCTCCTGTGGTTGCTAGGCTACGGGGACCCTGCCCATCCAGTTGACCAGCAGCCATGACCCCCACGCTGAACTTGACCTGAGGGGTGGTGGCCAGCCACCAGAGCCAGAGCCCCAGGGCAAAGCAGGTGCTGGTCGGCCGGGCCAAGGGGCTATGGGCAGATTGGTGTGTGTCTGGGCATGGGGCTGGCATCTGACAGCCCAGGGCTGGGGACCAAGGTCCGCCAGGCCCCTGTCCCACCATGTGCACTGACACACAGTCTTGCTGACTGACTGACAGTTCCCGCCCCAGAGATACCCACACCAGGTCCCTGGGTGCCCTGAGCTGCCCCTGAGGGTTGCTGGGTGCCTGCCTGGACACCTGCCTCCGTAATGGAGGCCTCTATTAATCCCGTTGCCTACTGACAGCTGCCCTCCTGTCCCTCCTACTCCTCCTCCTCTTCTTCCTCCTCCTCTTCCTCCTCCTCCTCCTCCTCCTCCTCCTCCTCCTCCTTCTCCTCCTCCTCCTTTACCTCCTCCTCTTCTTCCTCATCCTCAGAGGGACTCAATCAGGGCCCTTGGCCTAGGCAAGCCAGGGCTGCTGCTCTGGCTGCTGCAGCTTCTATCCAGTGGGTGGGTGCAGGAATCTGTTCCTGTCAGTCCCTGATTCCTGGGACCTTCCATGCCTCCAGCTCCCCCCACTCTCTAGTCCATACCCCTCCTCAAGGATGCCCCCTTTCCCCTTGCCCTCTGTCCCCCAGCTCCCCAACTAACATCTACTGTGTGCTTCCCTGTGCTACTTTACTGCCACCCTGCTTCTGAGCTTCAGCCCTGAGGGCCCAGGGCCAGCCCAGCTGCCATCTCACCATCCAGAGGGGGACCTGCCCTTACCCCCTGCCACCACACCCACACACACAGCCCTGCACACACTCACGGGCTCCCCTGCCTGTAGCCTGCCTCTCAAACAGTCTCCTTCTGCCCCCTAGCCCCCTTACAGCCTGTGCCACGGCCCCCCACAGACACCTGGGCATCAGCAGCGCAGACATGCAAACAGCTCCCCTCACCCCCACTCCATTTGCTCCAAGGTTGTCAAGAGTCTTTTTTTCATGCTGTAGGGGAGGGAGTTGAGACAGTCCAATGTCCTGGGGAGCAAGAACTGCAAACAGTCCATCTACATTGTAACATTTGGGTCTCCTGCCGCCCAATCCCTAGTGTGCTGTGCAGACCTTTGACTGGCAAAAACACCCCATCTGAGCGTGAGATATGGCTGGGCTAGTGGCTCTTTCTGTGGACTAAGAGACAGACAGACAGAGTTTTCAGGTTCAAAACCTATACTTTCCAGAAGATGGTCATTCACTTCGGTTTAAAAAAAAAAAAAAAAAAAAAAAGGCTTTTTATTTTTTTCGCCCTGCCTGGGTAACCTGTCTGCTGCCAGTTTCAAAGTGAAAAAAGGGAAAAATCTTTTTTGGAGGGAAAAGGACCAAAATGCAGGCAGGTGGACTCCGTGGAGGGTGGATGAGGAGTTGCTCCTGCCCTGGCACTAGAGCCCCAGCTGCTGTTCCAGGTGCTCTCTGATACCAGAGATCTCCGTGTGTCGTGTCATGACACTGTCTCCAGCACTGACCCTCAGGATAATGAGGATTCAAAACGAGGCAGGTCATATTGCCTTCAAAAGTAAATCCAGGGAGGTTTGGCGGTATGTCAGAGGGTTAAGGGCTTGTGGCACTCACGAAAAGGGGACAGGTGGAAGGATCTGGGGTCTGGCCCCCAGACCGCCACCTGCCGGGGAGTCGCTTTACAGGGGGTGAAGCAGGTCTTTAGGAGTTCTATCTTTCTCTCCCACCCTGTATTTCCTCTGCTCTCTCCTTTTGTGTCTGTCAGATGCAAGGTCAGTAACAACAACAACAACAACAACAATAACCACCACAGTGACCAAGCAACAAGGGCAGCGAAAGGGGAACAAATGGAGTGCAGGAGCTGTGGATTATTCGTGGTGCAGGCACTCAGCTGTGGCAATAACCCCTTGAGGCAATCAATCCATAAATGAAGAAGTAATACAGGTAACAGAGACTTATATGTCCCAGTGTGTTTCCACTGAGTTAATGTAAATGCACTTTTAATTACTTCTTCATTTATGTATTACCTTGCCACGAGAATTTCTTTTCATTGCTAAAAAAAAGTGCCCCTTCAAGGGTACCAGGTGGTGCCACACCCAGTTAAGCACTCATGTTACAATGCAGGAGGACTGGGCTTCAACACCCTGGTCCCCACCTGCCAGGGGAAATCTTTACAAGTGGTGCAGAAGTGCTGCAGGTGTTTCTCTCTGTGTCTCAAACTCTCTCTCCCTCCCTTCCCTCTCAATTCCTATCTATTTATTCCAGTGAATAATCAAGAAAATAGAAAGTAATAAAAGAAAAAGGAAAAGGAAATATGCCACGACTTCAAATGGGCTACTCAGGAAAATGCTTTCCTTGTTAAGATCCTCACAGCATTCCATATGCAGAAAGGCAAAGACACCATGTATTTTTTAACACAGATTTTATATTTATTTATTTGTTTATTTATTTAGGTGCTTACTCACTTTTGTTATTGTTGAATTAATGTTTTACATTTGACATTGACTAAGGATCTGACACCAGGGGTCTCCAGTACCCCTAGATGGTACTCTCCCTCTACAAAACCGATCCATTGACCTGTCCATCCATCCATCCACCCATCCATCTATCCATCCATCCATCCATCCATCCATCCATCCATCCATCCATCCATCCATCCATGCATCCATCCAGCAGTCAACCAAGCTAAGTACAAAAGGAGATCTCTCCTTGAATGGTGAAGAGAATCAACGATGCACAGGTAGGTTGCAAAGGGGCCAGTTTGGCTGAATAGGGCAGAGAGGCTGAACCAGGGAATGTGTTGGGGCGTGTGGGTTTGGGTGGAGTGAGCCGGAGACCCTGTGAGCTGGGTCACATTAGGGGCAGGCAGGGGGTGGAAGGGGATGCGAACAGCTGTCACTGGAGAACCATCACAAGTGCTGGAGCTGGTGAGCAGGGCACCTGGAAGAGAGGACAGACAAAGGAGAGAAGCAAAGTGCAGAGGAGAGGAGAGGGGAGAGGATGGTGAGGACAGGAGAGGACAGGAGAGGACAGGAGTGGAGGGGACCTGAGAAACCTACCTGGACAAAGGCAGCATACAGACATCCAGGAAGGCAGGCAGGCATGCAGGCAGCTCTGGCCTGGGCTCCCTGGATCCCGGGCACACCTCCACCTGTCTTCTCTTGGCTGCCAGCCCTGAGGTCCCTCTTCGGTCAGCACTGTCTTCCCATCCTTCCGTCCCTCTGTGCCAGGGCCCAGGCGTCTGGGCGCTGTTGCCTCACCTAGTGGCAGGGCAGTTGGGCTACCCAGTGCCAGTGTGGCCAGCACAGATTGCCAGGGGCTAGGACATCACAGAGGGCTCCTGTGGTTGCTAGGCTACGGGGACCCTGCCCATCCAGTTGACCAGCAGCCATGACCCCCACGCTGAACTTGACCTGAGGGGTGGTGGCCAGCCACCAGAGCCAGAGCCCCAGGGCAAAGCAGGTGCTGGTCGGCCGGGCCAAGGGGCTATGGGCAGATTGGTGTGTGTCTGGGCATGGGGCTGGCATCTGACAGCCCAGGGCTGGGGACCAAGGTCCGCCAGGCCCCTGTCCCACCATGTGCACTGACACACAGTCTTGCTGACTGACTGACAGTTCCCGCCCCAGAGATACCCACACCAGGTCCCTGGGTGTCCTGAGCTGCCCCTGAGTGTTGGTGGGTGCCTGCCTGGACACCTGCCTCCGTAATGGAGGCCTCTATTAATCCCGTTGCCTACTGACAGCTGCCCTCCTGTCCCTCCTACTCCTCCTCCTCTTCTTCCTCCTCCTCTTCCTCCTCCTCCTCCTCCTCCTCCTCCTCCTCCTCCTTCTCCTCCTCCTCCTCTACCTCCTCCTCTTCTTCCTCATCCTCAGAGGGACTCAATCAGGGCCCTTGGCCTAGGCAAGCCAGGGCTGCTGCTCTGGCTGCTGCAGCTTCTATCCAGTGGGTGGGTGCAGGAATCTGTTCCTGTCAGTCCCTGATTCCTGGGATCTTCCATGCCTCCAGCTCCCCCCACTCTCTAGTCCATACCCCTCCTCAAGGATGCCCCCTTTCCCCTTGCCCTCTGTCCCCCAGCTCCCCAACTAACATCTACTGTGTGCTTCCCTGTGCTACTTTACTGCCACCCTGCTTCTGAGCTTCAGCCCTGAGGGCCCAGGGCCAGCCCAGCTGCCATCTCACCATCCAGAGGGGGACCTGCCCTTACCCCCTGCCACCACACCCACACACACAGCCCTGCACACACTCACGGGCTCCCCTGCCTGTAGCCTGCCTCTCAAACAGTCTCCTTCTGCCCCCTAGCCCCCTTACAGCCTGTGCCACGGCCCCCCACAGACACCTGGGCATCAGCAGCGCAGACATGCAAACAGCTCCCCTCACCCCCACTCCATTTGCTCCAAGGTTGTCAAGAGTCTTTTTTTCATGCTGTAGGGGAGGGAGTTGAGACAGTCCAATGTCCTGGGGAGCAAGAACTGCAAACAGTCCATCTACATTGTAACATTTGGGTCTCCTGCCGCCCAATCCCTAGTGTGCTGTGCAGACCTTTGACTGGCAAAAACACCCCATCTGAGCGTGACATATGGCTGGGCTAGTGGCTCTTTCTGTGGACTAAGAGACAGACAGACAGAGTTTTCAGGTTCAAAACCTATACTTTCCAGAAGATGGTCATTCACTTCGGTTTAAAAAAAAAAAAAAAAAAAAAAGGCTTTTTATTTTTTTCGCCCTGCCTGGGTAACCTGTCTGTTGCCAGTTTCAAAGTGAAAAAAGGGAAAAATCTTTTTTGGAGGGAAAAGGACCAAAATGCAGGCAGGTGGACTCCGTGGAGGGTGGATGAGGAGTTGCTCCTGCCCTGGCACTAGAGCCCCAGCTGCTGTTCCATGTGCTCTCTGATACCAGAGATCTCCGTGTGTCGTGTCATGACACTGTCTCCAGCACTGACCCTCAGGATAATGAGGATTCAAAACGAGGCAGGTCATATTGCCTTCAAAAGTAAATCCAGGGAGGTTTGGCGGTATGTCAGAGGGTTAAGGGCTTGTGGCACTCACGAAAAGGGGACAGGTGGAAGGATCTGGGGTCTGGCCCCCAGACCGCCACCTGCCGGGGAGTCGCTTTACAGGGGGTGAAGCAGGTCTTTAGGAGTTCTATCTTTCTCTCCCACCCTGTATTTCCTCTGCTCTCTCCTTTTGTGTCTGTCAGATGCAAGGTCAGTAACAACAACAACAACAACAACAACAACAACAACAATAACCACCACAGTGACCAAGCAACAAGGGCAGCGAAAGGGGAACAAATGGAGTGCAGGAGCTGTGGATTATTCGTGGTGCAGGCACTCAGCTGTGGCAATAACCCCTTGAGGCAATCAATCCATAAATGAAGAAGTAATACAGGTAACAGAGACTTATATGTCCCAGTGTGTTTCCACTGAGTTAATGTAAATGCACTTTTAATTACTTCTTCATTTATGTATTACCTTGCCACGAGAATTTCTTTTCATTGCTAAAAAAAAGTGCCCCTTCAAGGGTACCAGGTGGTGCCACACCCAGTTAAGCACTCATGTTACAATGCAGGAGGACTGGGCTTCAACACCCTGGTCCCCACCTGCCAGGGGAAATCTTTACAAGTGGTGCAGAAGTGCTGCAGGTGTTTCTCTCTGTGTCTCAAACTCTCTCTCCCTCCCTTCCCTCTCAATTCCTATCTATTTATTCCAGTGAATAATCAAGAAAATAGAAAGTAATAAAAGAAAAAGGAAAAGGAAATATGCCACGACTTCAAATGGGCTACTCAGGAAAATGCTTTCCTTGTTAAGATCCTCACAGCATTCCATATGCAGAAAGGCAAAGACACCATGTATTTTTTAACACAGATTTTATATTTATTTATTTGTTTATTTATTTAGGTGCTTACTCACTTTTGTTATTGTTGAATTAATGTTTTACATTTGACATTGACTAAGGATCTGACACCAGGGGTCTCCAGTACCCCTAGATGGTACTCTCCCTCTACAAAACCGATCCATTGACCTGTCCATCCATCCATCCACCCATCCATCTATCCATCCATCCATCCATCCATCCATCCATCCATCCATCCATCCATCCAGCAGTCAACCAAGCTAAGTACAAAAGGAGATCTCTCCTTGAATGGTGAAGAGAATCAACGATGCACAGGTAGGTTGCAAAGGGGCCAGTTTGGCTGAATAGGGCAGAGAGGCTGAACCAGGGAATGTGTTGGGGCGTGTGGGTTTGGGTGGAGTGAGCCGGAGACCCTGTGAGCTGGGTCACATTAGGGGCAGGCAGGGGGTGGAAGGGGATGCGAACAGCTGTCACTGGAGAACCATCACAAGTGCTGGAGCTGGTGAGCAGGGCACCTGGAAGAGAGGACAGACAAAGGAGAGAAGCAAAGTGCAGAGGAGAGGAGAGGGGAGAGGATGGTGAGGACAGGAGAGGACAGGAGAGGACAGGAGTGGAGGGGACCTGAGAAACCTACCTGGACAAAGGCAGCATACAGACATCCAGGAAGGCAGGCAGGCATGCAGGCAGCTCTGGCCTGGGCTCCCTGGATCCCGGGCACACCTCCACCTGTCTTCTCTTGGCTGCCAGCCCTGAGGTCCCTCTTCGGTCAGCACTGTCTTCCCATCCTTCCGTCCCTCTGTGCCAGGGCCCAGGCGTCTGGGCGCTGTTGCCTCACCTAGTGGCAGGGCAGTTGGGCTACCCAGTGCCAGTGTGGCCAGCACAGATTGCCAGGGGCTAGGACATCACAGAGGGCTCCTGTGGTTGCTAGGCTACGGGGACCCTGCCCATCCAGTTGACCAGCAGCCATGACCCCCACGCTGAACTTGACCTGAGGGGTGGTGGCCAGCCACCAGAGCCAGAGCCCCAGGGCAAAGCAGGTGCTGGTCGGCCGGGCCAAGGGGCTATGGGCAGATTGGTGTGTGTCTGGGCATGGGGCTGGCATCTGACAGCCCAGGGCTGGGGACCAAGGTCCGCCAGGCCCCTGTCCCACCATGTGCACTGACACACAGTCTTGCTGACTGACTGACAGTTCCCGCCCCAGAGATACCCACACCAGGTCCCTGGGTGCCCTGAGCTGCCCCTGAGGGTTGCTGGGTGCCTGCCTGGACACCTGCCTCCGTAATGGAGGCCTCTATTAATCCCGTTGCCTACTGACAGCTGCCCTCCTGTCCCTCCTACTCCTCCTCCTCTTCTTCCTCCTCCTCTTCCTCCTCCTCCTCCTCCTCCTCCTCCTCCTCCTCCTCCTTCTCCTCCTCCTCCTTTACCTCCTCCTCTTCTTCCTCATCCTCAGAGGGACTCAATCAGGGCCCTTGGCCTAGGCAAGCCAGGGCTGCTGCTCTGGCTGCTGCAGCTTCTATCCAGTGGGTGGGTGCAGGAATCTGTTCCTGTCAGTCCCTGATTCCTGGGACCTTCCATGCCTCCAGCTCCCCCCACTCTCTAGTCCATACCCCTCCTCAAGGATGCCCCCTTTCCCCTTGCCCTCTGTCCCCCAGCTCCCCAACTAACATCTACTGTGTGCTTCCCTGTGCTACTTTACTGCCACCCTGCTTCTGAGCTTCAGCCCTGAGGGCCCAGGGCCAGCCCAGCTGCCATCTCACCATCCAGAGGGGGACCTGCCCTTACCCCCTGCCACCACACCCACACACACAGCCCTGCACACACTCACGGGCTCCCCTGCCTGTAGCCTGCCTCTCAAACAGTCTCCTTCTGCCCCCTAGCCCCCTTACAGCCTGTGCCACGGCCCCCCACAGACACCTGGGCATCAGCAGCGCAGACATGCAAACAGCTCCCCTCACCCCCACTCCATTTGCTCCAAGGTTGTCAAGAGTCTTTTTTTCATGCTGTAGGGGAGGGAGTTGAGACAGTCCAATGTCCTGGGGAGCAAGAACTGCAAACAGTCCATCTACATTGTAACATTTGGGTCTCCTGCCGCCCAATCCCTAGTGTGCTGTGCAGACCTTTGACTGGCAAAAACACCCCATCTGAGCGTGAGATATGGCTGGGCTAGTGGCTCTTTCTGTGGACTAAGAGACAGACAGACAGAGTTTTCAGGTTCAAAACCTATACTTTCCAGAAGATGGTCATTCACTTCGGTTTAAAAAAAAAAAAAAAAAAAAAAAGGCTTTTTATTTTTTTCGCCCTGCCTGGGTAACCTGTCTGCTGCCAGTTTCAAAGTGAAAAAAGGGAAAAATCTTTTTTGGAGGGAAAAGGACCAAAATGCAGGCAGGTGGACTCCGTGGAGGGTGGATGAGGAGTTGCTCCTGCCCTGGCACTAGAGCCCCAGCTGCTGTTCCAGGTGCTCTCTGATACCAGAGATCTCCGTGTGTCGTGTCATGACACTGTCTCCAGCACTGACCCTCAGGATAATGAGGATTCAAAACGAGGCAGGTCATATTGCCTTCAAAAGTAAATCCAGGGAGGTTTGGCGGTATGTCAGAGGGTTAAGGGCTTGTGGCACTCACGAAAAGGGGACAGGTGGAAGGATCTGGGGTCTGGCCCCCAGACCGCCACCTGCCGGGGAGTCGCTTTACAGGGGGTGAAGCAGGTCTTTAGGAGTTCTATCTTTCTCTCCCACCCTGTATTTCCTCTGCTCTCTCCTTTTGTGTCTGTCAGATGCAAGGTCAGTAACAACAACAACAACAACAACAACAATAACCACCACAGTGACCAAGCAACAAGGGCAGCGAAAGGGGAACAAATGGAGTGCAGGAGCTGTGGATTATTCGTGGTGCAGGCACTCAGCTGTGGCAATAACCCCTTGAGGCAATCAATCCATAAATGAAGAAGTAATACAGGTAACAGAGACTTATATGTCCCAGTGTGTTTCCACTGAGTTAATGTAAATGCACTTTTAATTACTTCTTCATTTATTTATTACCTTGCCACGAGAATTTCTTTTCATTGCTAAAAAAAAGTGCCCCTTCAAGGGTACCAGGTGGTGCCACACCCAGTTAAGCACTCATGTTACAATGCAGGAGGACTGGGCTTCAACACCCTGGTCCCCACCTGCCAGGGGAAATCTTTACAAGTGGTGCAGAAGTGCTGCAGGTGTTTCTCTCTGTGTCTCAAACTCTCTCTCCCTCCCTTCCCTCTCAATTCCTATCTATTTATTCCAGTGAATAATCAAGAAAATAGAAAGTAATAAAAGAAAAAGGAAAAGGAAATATGCCACGACTTCAAATGGGCTACTCAGGAAAATGCTTTCCTTGTTAAGATCCTCACAGCATTCCATATGCAGAAAGGCAAAGACACCATGTATTTTTTAACACAGATTTTATATTTATTTATTTGTTTATTTATTTAGGTGCTTACTCACTTTTGTTATTGTTGAATTAATGTTTTACATTTGACATTGACTAAGGATCTGACACCAGGGGTCTCCAGTACCCCTAGATGGTACTCTCCCTCTACAAAACCGATCCATTGACCTGTCCATCCATCCATCCACCCATCCATCTATCCATCCATCCATCCATCCATCCATCCATCCATCCATCCATCCATGCATCCATCCAGCAGTCAACCAAGCTAAGTACAAAAGGAGATCTCTCCTTGAATGGTGAAGAGAATCAACGATGCACAGGTAGGTTGCAAAGGGGCCAGTTTGGCTGAATAGGGCAGAGAGGCTGAACCAGGGAATGTGTTGGGGCGTGTGGGTTTGGGTGGAGTGAGCCGGAGACCCTGTGAGCTGGGTCACATTAGGGGCAGGCAGGGGGTGGAAGGGGATGCGAACAGCTGTCACTGGAGAACCATCACAAGTGCTGGAGCTGGTGAGCAGGGCACCTGGAAGAGAGGACAGACAAAGGAGAGAAGCAAAGTGCAGAGGAGAGGAGAGGGGAGAGGATGGTGAGGACAGGAGAGGACAGGAGAGGACAGGAGTGGAGGGGACCTGAGAAACCTACCTGGACAAAGGCAGCATACAGACATCCAGGAAGGCAGGCAGGCATGCAGGCAGCTCTGGCCTGGGCTCCCTGGATCCCGGGCACACCTCCACCTGTCTTCTCTTGGCTGCCAGCCCTGAGGTCCCTCTTCGGTCAGCACTGTCTTCCCATCCTTCCGTCCCTCTGTGCCAGGGCCCAGGCGTCTGGGCGCTGTTGCCTCACCTAGTGGCAGGGCAGTTGGGCTACCCAGTGCCAGTGTGGCCAGCACAGATTGCCAGGGGCTAGGACATCACAGAGGGCTCCTGTGGTTGCTAGGCTACGGGGACCCTGCCCATCCAGTTGACCAGCAGCCATGACCCCCACGCTGAACTTGACCTGAGGGGTGGTGGCCAGCCACCAGAGCCAGAGCCCCAGGGCAAAGCAGGTGCTGGTCGGCCGGGCCAAGGGGCTATGGGCAGATTGGTGTGTGTCTGGGCATGGGGCTGGCATCTGACAGCCCAGGGCTGGGGACCAAGGTCCGCCAGGCCCCTGTCCCACCATGTGCACTGACACACAGTCTTGCTGACTGACTGACAGTTCCCGCCCCAGAGATACCCACACCAGGTCCCTGGGTGCCCTGAGCTGCCTCTGAGGGTTGCTGGGTGCCTGCCTGGACACCTGCCTCCGTAATGGAGGCCTCTATTAATCCCGTTGCCTACTGACAGCTGCCCTCCTGTCCCTCCTACTCCTCCTCCTCTTCTTCCTCCTCCTCTTCCTCCTCCTCCTCCTCCTCCTCCTCCTCCTTCTCCTCCTCCTCCTCTACCTCCTCCTCTTCTTCCTCATCCTCAGAGGGACTCAATCAGGGCCCTTGGCCTAGGCAAGCCAGGGCTGCTGCTCTGGCTGCTGCAGCTTCTATCCAGTGGGTGGGTGCAGGAATCTGTTCCTGTCAGTCCCTGATTCCTGGGACCTTCCATGCCTCCAGCTCCCCCCACTCTCTAGTCCATACCCCTCCTCAAGGATGCCCCCTTTCCCCTTGCCCTCTGTCCCCCAGCTCCCCAACTAACATCTACTGTGTGCTTCCCTGTGCTACTTTACTGCCACCCTGCTTCTGCCCTTCAGCCCTGAGGGCCCAGGGCCAGCCCAGCTGCCATCTCACCATCCAGAGGGGGACCTGCCCTTACCCCCTGCCACCACACCCACACACACAGCCCTGCACACACTCACGGGCTCCCCTGCCTGTAGCCTGCCTCTCAAACAGTCTCCTTCTGCCCCCTAGCCCCCTTACAGCCTGTGCCACGGCCCCCCACAGACACCTGGGCATCAGCAGCGCAGACATGCAAACAGCTCCCCTCACCCCCACTCCATTTGCTCCAAGGTTGTCAAGAGTCTTTTTTTCATGCTGTAGGGGAGGGAGTTGAGACAGTCCAATGTCCTGGGGAGCAAGAACTGCAAACAGTCCATCTACATTGTAACATTTGGGTCTCCTGCCGCCCAATCCCTAGTGTGCTGTGCAGACCTTTGACTGGCAAAAACACCCCATCTGAGCGTGACATATGGCTGGGCTAGTGGCTCTTTCTGTGGACTAAGAGACAGACAGACAGAGTTTTCAGGTTCAAAACCTATACTTTCCAGAAGATGGTCATTCACTTCGGTTTAAAAAAAAAAAAAAAAAAAAAAAAAAAAAAAGGCTTTTTATTTTTTTCGCCCTGCCTGGGTAACCTGTCTGCTGCCAGTTTCAAAGTGAAAAAAGGGAAAAATCTTTTTTGGAGGGAAAAGGACCAAAATGCAGGCAGGTGGACTCCGTGGAGGGTGGATGAGGAGTTGCTCCTGCCCTGGCACTAGAGCCCCAGCTGCTGTTCCATGTGCTCTCTGATACCAGAGATCTCCATGTGTCGTGTCATGACACTGTCTCCAGCACTGACCCTCAGGATAATGAGGATTCAAAACGAGGCAGGTCATATTGCCTTCAAAAGTAAATCCAGGGAGGTTTGGCGGTATGTCAGAGGGTTAAGGGCTTGTGGCACTCACGAAAAGGGGACAGGTGGAAGGATCTGGGGTCTGGCCCCCAGACCGCCACCTGCCGGGGAGTCGCTTTACAGGGGGTGAAGCAGGTCTTTAGGAGTTCTATCTTTCTCTCCCACCCTGTATTTCCTCTGCTCTCTCCTTTTGTGTCTGTCAGATGCAAGGTCAGTAACAACAACAACAACAACAACAACAACAACAACAATAACCACCACAGTGACCAAGCAACAAGGGCAGCGAAAGGGGAACAAATGGAGTGCAGGAGCTGTGGATTATTCGTGGTGCAGGCACTCAGCTGTGGCAATAACCCCTTGAGGCAATCAATCCATAAATGAAGAAGTAATACAGGTAACAGAGACTTATATGTCCCAGTGTGTTTCCACTGAGTTAATGTAAATGCACTTTTAATTACTTCTTCATTTATGTATTACCTTGCCACGAGAATTTCTTTTCATTGCTAAAAAAAAGTGCCCCTTCAAGGGTACCAGGTGGTCCCACACCCAGTTAAGCACTCATGTTACAATGCAGGAGGACTGGGCTTCAACACCCTGGTCCCCACCTGCCAGGGGAAATCTTTACAAGTGGTGCAGAAGTGCTGCAGGTGTTTCTCTCTGTGTCTCAAACTCTCTCTCCCTCCCTTCCCTCTCAATTCCTATCTATTTATTCCAGTGAATAATCAAGAAAATAGAAAGTAATAAAAGAAAAAGGAAAAGGAAATATGCCACGACTTCAAATGGGCTACTCAGGAAAATGCTTTCCTTGTTAAGATCCTCACAGCATTCCATATGCAGAAAGGCAAAGACACCATGTATTTTTTAACACAGATTTTATATTTATTTATTTGTTTATTTATTTAGGTGCTTACTCACTTTTGTTATTGTTGAATTAATGTTTTACATTTGACATTGACTAAGGATCTGACACCAGGGGTCTCCAGTACCCCTAGATGGTACTCTCCCTCTACAAAACCGATCCATTGACCTGTCCATCCATCCATCCACCCATCCATCTATCCATCCATCCATCCATCCATCCATCCATCCATCCATCCATCCATCCATCCATCCAGCAGTCAACCAAGCTAAGTACAAAAGGAGATCTCTCCTTGAATGGTGAAGAGAATCAACGATGCACAGGTAGGTTGCAAAGGGGCCAGTTTGGCTGAATAGGGCAGAGAGGCTGAACCAGGGAATGTGTTGGGGCGTGTGGGTTTGGGTGGAGTGAGCCGGAGACCCTGTGAGCTGGGTCACATTAGGGGCAGGCAGGGGGTGGAAGGGGATGCGAACAGCTGTCACTGGAGAACCATCACAAGTGCTGGAGCTGGTGAGCAGGGCACCTGGAAGAGAGGACAGACAAAGGAGAGAAGCAAAGTGCAGAGGAGAGGAGAGGGGAGAGGATGGTGAGGACAGGAGAGGACAGGAGAGGACAGGAGTGGAGGGGACCTGAGAAACCTACCTGGACAAAGGCAGCATACAGACATCCAGGAAGGCAGGCAGGCATGCAGGCAGCTCTGGCCTGGGCTCCCTGGATCCCGGGCACACCTCCACCTGTCTTCTCTTGGCTGCCAGCCCTGAGGTCCCTCTTCGGTCAGCACTGTCTTCCCATCCTTCCGTCCCTCTGTGCCAGGGCCCAGGCGTCTGGGCGCTGTTGCCTCACCTAGTGGCAGGGCAGTTGGGCTACCCAGTGCCAGTGTGGCCAGCACAGATTGCCAGGGGCTAGGACATCACAGAGGGCTCCTGTGGTTGCTAGGCTACGGGGACCCTGCCCATCCAGTTGACCAGCAGCCATGACCCCCACGCTGAACTTGACCTGAGGGGTGGTGGCCAGCCACCAGAGCCAGAGCCCCAGGGCAAAGCAGGTGCTGGTCGGCCGGGCCAAGGGGCTATGGGCAGATTGGTGTGTGTCTGGGCATGGGGCTGGCATCTGACAGCCCAGGGCTGGGGACCAAGGTCCGCCAGGCCCCTGTCCCACCATGTGCACTGACACACAGTCTTGCTGACTGACTGACAGTTCCCGCCCCAGAGATACCCACACCAGGTCCCTGGGTGCCCTGAGCTGCCCCTGAGGGTTGCTGGGTGCCTGCCTGGACACCTGCCTCCGTAATGGAGGCCTCTATTAATCCCGTTGCCTACTGACAGCTGCCCTCCTGTCCCTCCTACTCCTCCTCCTCTTCTTCCTCCTCCTCTTCCTCCTCCTCCTCCTCCTCCTCCTCCTCCTCCTCCTTCTCCTCCTCCTCCTCTACCTCCTCCTCTTCTTCCTCATCCTCAGAGGGACTCAATCAGGGCCCTTGGCCTAGGCAAGCCAGGGCTGCTGCTCTGGCTGCTGCAGCTTCTATCCAGTGGGTGGGTGCAGGAATCTGTTCCTGTCAGTCCCTGATTCCTGGGATCTTCCATGCCTCCAGCTCCCCCCACTCTCTAGTCCATACCCCTCCTCAAGGATGCCCCCTTTCCCCTTGCCCTCTGTCCCCCAGCTCCCCAACTAACATCTACTGTGTGCTTCCCTGTGCTACTTTACTGCCACCCTGCTTCTGAGCTTCAGCCCTGAGGGCCCAGGGCCAGCCCAGCTGCCATCTCACCATCCAGAGGGGGACCTGCCCTTACCCCCTGCCACCACACCCACACACACAGCCCTGCACACACTCACGGGCTCCCCTGCCTGTAGCCTGCCTCTCAAACAGTCTCCTTCTGCCCCCTAGCCCCCTTACAGCCTGTGCCACGGCCCCCCACAGACACCTGGGCATCAGCAGCGCAGACATGCAAACAGCTCCCCTCACCCCCACTCCATTTGCTCCAAGGTTGTCAAGAGTCTTTTTTTCATGCTGTAGGGGAGGGAGTTGAGACAGTCCAATGTCCTGGGGAGCAAGAACTGCAAACAGTCCATCTACATTGTAACATTTGGGTCTCCTGCCGCCCAATCCCTAGTGTGCTGTGCAGACCTTTGACTGGCAAAAACACCCCATCTGAGCGTGACATATGGCTGGGCTAGTGGCTCTTTCTGTGGACTAAGAGACAGACAGACAGAGTTTTCAGGTTCAAAACCTATACTTTCCAGAAGATGGTCATTCACTTCGGTTTAAAAAAAAAAAAAAAAAAAAAGGCTTTTTATTTTTTTCGCCCTGCCTGGGTAACCTGTCTGCTGCCAGTTTCAAAGTGAAAAAAGGGAAAAATCTTTTTTGGAGGGAAAAGGACCAAAATGCAGGCAGGTGGACTCCGTGGAGGGTGGATGAGGAGTTGCTCCTGCCCTGGCACTAGAGCCCCAGCTGCTGTTCCATGTGCTCTCTGATACCAGAGATCTCCGTGTGTCGTGTCATGACACTGTCTCCAGCACTGACCCTCAGGATAATGAGGATTCAAAACGAGGCAGGTCATATTGCCTTCAAAAGTAAATCCAGGGAGGTTTGGCGGTATGTCAGAGGGTTAAGGGCTTGTGGCACTCACGAAAAGGGGACAGGTGGAAGGATCTGGGGTCTGGCCCCCAGACCGCCACCTGCCGGGGAGTCGCTTTACAGGGGGTGAAGCAGGTCTTTAGGAGTTCTATCTTTCTCTCCCACCCTGTATTTCCTCTGCTCTCTCCTTTTGTGTCTGTCAGATGCAAGGTCAGTAACAACAACAACAACAACAACAACAACAACAATAACCACCACAGTGACCAAGCAACAAGGGCAGCGAAAGGGGAACAAATGGAGTGCAGGAGCTGTGGATTATTCGTGGTGCAGGCACTCAGCTGTGGCAATAACCCCTTGAGGCAATCAATCCATAAATGAAGAAGTAATACAGGTAACAGAGACTTATATGTCCCAGTGTGTTTCCACTGAGTTAATGTAAATGCACTTTTAATTACTTCTTCATTTATGTATTACCTTGCCACGAGAATTTCTTTTCATTGCTAAAAAAAAGTGCCCCTTCAAGGGTACCAGGTGGTGCCACACCCAGTTAAGCACTCATGTTACAATGCAGGAGGACTGGGCTTCAACACCCTGGTCCCCACCTGCCAGGGGAAATCTTTACAAGTGGTGCAGAAGTGCTGCAGGTGTTTCTCTCTGTGTCTCAAACTCTCTCTCCCTCCCTTCCCTCTCAATTCCTATCTATTTATTCCAGTGAATAATCAAGAAAATAGAAAGTAATAAAAGAAAAAGGAAAAGGAAATATGCCACGACTTCAAATGGGCTACTCAGGAAAATGCTTTCCTTGTTAAGATCCTCACAGCATTCCATATGCAGAAAGGCAAAGACACCATGTATTTTTTAACACAGATTTTATATTTATTTATTTGTTTATTTATTTAGGTGCTTACTCACTTTTGTTATTGTTGAATTAATGTTTTACATTTGACATTGACTAAGGATCTGACACCAGGGGTCTCCAGTACCCCTAGATGGTACTCTCCCTCTACAAAACCGATCCATTAACCTGTCCATCCATCCATCCACCCATCCATCTATCCATCCATCCATCCATCCATCCATCCATCCATCCATCCATCCAGCAGTCAACCAAGCTAAGTACAAAAGGAGATCTCTCCTTGAATGGTGAAGAGAATCAACGATGCACAGGTAGGTTGCAAAGGGGCCAGTTTGGCTGAATAGGGCAGAGAGGCTGAACCAGGGAATGTGTTGGGGCGTGTGGGTTTGGGTGGAGTGAGCCGGAGACCCTGTGAGCTGGGTCACATTAGGGGCAGGCAGGGGGTGGAAGGGGATGCGAACAGCTGTCACTGGAGAACCATCACAAGTGCTGGAGCTGGTGAGCAGGGCACCTGGAAGAGAGGACAGACAAAGGAGAGAAGCAAAGTGCAGAGGAGAGGAGAGGGGAGAGGATGGTGAGGACAGGAGAGGACAGGAGAGGACAGGAGTGGAGGGGACCTGAGAAACCTACCTGGACAAAGGCAGCATACAGACATCCAGGAAGGCAGGCAGGCATGCAGGCAGCTCTGGCCTGGGCTCCCTGGATCCCGGGCACACCTCCACCTGTCTTCTCTTGGCTGCCAGCCCTGAGGTCCCTCTTCGGTCAGCACTGTCTTCCCATCCTTCCGTCCCTCTGTGCCAGGGCCCAGGCGTCTGGGCGCTGTTGCCTCACCTAGTGGCAGGGCAGTTGGGCTACCCAGTGCCAGTGTGGCCAGCACAGATTGCCAGGGGCTAGGACATCACAGAGGGCTCCTGTGGTTGCTAGGCTACGGGGACCCTGCCCATCCAGTTGACCAGCAGCCATGACCCCCACGCTGAACTTGACCTGAGGGGTGGTGGCCAGCCACCAGAGCCAGAGCCCCAGGGCAAAGCAGGTGCTGGTCGGCCGGGCCAAGGGGCTATGGGCAGATTGGTGTGTGTCTGGGCATGGGGCTGGCATCTGACAGCCCAGGGCTGGGGACCAAGGTCCGCCAGGCCCCTGTCCCACCATGTGCACTGACACACAGTCTTGCTGACTGACTGACAGTTCCCGCCCCAGAGATACCCACACCAGGTCCCTGGGTGCCCTGAGCTGCCCCTGAGGGTTGCTGGGTGCCTGCCTGGACACCTGCCTCCGTAATGGAGGCCTCTATTAATCCCGTTGCCTACTGACAGCTGCCCTCCTGTCCCTCCTACTCCTCCTCCTCTTCTTCCTCCTCCTCTTCCTCCTCCTCCTCCTCCTCCTCCTCCTCCTCCTCCTCCTCCTTCTCCTCCTCCTCCTTTACCTCCTCCTCTTCTTCCTCATCCTCAGAGGGACTCAATCAGGGCCCTTGGCCTAGGCAAGCCAGGGCTGCTGCTCTGGCTGCTGCAGCTTCTATCCAGTGGGTGGGTGCAGGAATCTGTTCCTGTCAGTCCCTGATTCCTGGGACCTTCCATGCCTCCAGCTCCCCCCACTCTCTAGTCCATACCCCTCCTCAAGGATGCCCCCTTTCCCCTTGCCCTCTGTCCCCCAGCTCCCCAACTAACATCTACTGTGTGCTTCCCTGTGCTACTTTACTGCCACCCTGCTTCTGAGCTTCAGCCCTGAGGGCCCAGGGCCAGCCCAGCTGCCATCTCACCATCCAGAGGGGGACCTGCCCTTACCCCCTGCCACCACACCCACACACACAGCCCTGCACACACTCACGGGCTCCCCTGCCTGTAGCCTGCCTCTCAAACAGTCTCCTTCTGCCCCCTAGCCCCCTTACAGCCTGTGCCACGGCCCCCCACAGACACCTGGGCATCAGCAGCGCAGACATGCAAACAGCTCCCCTCACCCCCACTCCATTTGCTCCAAGGTTGTCAAGAGTCTTTTTTTCATGCTGTAGGGGAGGGAGTTGAGACAGTCCAATGTCCTGGGGAGCAAGAACTGCAAACAGTCCATCTACATTGTAACATTTGGGTCTCCTGCCGCCCAATCCCTAGTGTGCTGTGCAGACCTTTGACTGGCAAAAACACCCCATCTGAGCGTGAGATATGGCTGGGCTAGTGGCTCTTTCTGTGGACTAAGAGACAGACAGACAGAGTTTTCAGGTTCAAAACCTATACTTTCCAGAAGATGGTCATTCACTTCGGTTTAAAAAAAAAAAAAAAAAAAAAAGGCTTTTTATTTTTTTCGCCCTGCCTGGGTAACCTGTCTGCTGCCAGTTTCAAAGTGAAAAAAGGGAAAAATCTTTTTTGGAGGGAAAAGGACCAAAATGCAGGCAGGTGGACTCCGTGGAGGGTGGATGAGGAGTTGCTCCTGCCCTGGCACTAGAGCCCCAGCTGCTGTTCCAGGTGCTCTCTGATACCAGAGATCTCCGTGTGTCGTGTCATGACACTGTCTCCAGCACTGACCCTCAGGATAATGAGGATTCAAAACGAGGCAGGTCATATTGCCTTCAAAAGTAAATCCAGGGAGGTTTGGCGGTATGTCAGAGGGTTAAGGGCTTGTGGCACTCACGAAAAGGGGACAGGTGGAAGGATCTGGGGTCTGGCCCCCAGACCGCCACCTGCCGGGGAGTCGCTTTACAGGGGGTGAAGCAGGTCTTTAGGAGTTCTATCTTTCTCTCCCACCCTGTATTTCCTCTGCTCTCTCCTTTTGTGTCTGTCAGATGCAAGGTCAGTAACAACAACAACAACAACAACAACAACAATAACCACCACAGTGACCAAGCAACAAGGGCAGCGAAAGGGGAACAAATGGAGTGCAGGAGCTGTGGATTATTCGTGGTGCAGGCACTCAGCTGTGGCAATAACCCCTTGAGGCAATCAATCCATAAATGAAGAAGTAATACAGGTAACAGAGACTTATATGTCCCAGTGTGTTTCCACTGAGTTAATGTAAATGCACTTTTAATTACTTCTTCATTTATGTATTACCTTGCCACGAGAATTTCTTTTCATTGCTAAAAAAAAGTGCCCCTTCAAGGGTACCAGGTGGTGCCACACCCAGTTAAGCACTCATGTTACAATGCAGGAGGACTGGGCTTCAACACCCTGGTCCCCACCTGCCAGGGGAAATCTTTACAAGTGGTGCAGAAGTGCTGCAGGTGTTTCTCTCTGTGTCTCAAACTCTCTCTCCCTCCTTCCCTCTCAATTCCTATCTATTTATTCCAGTGAATAATCAAGAAAATAGAAAGTAATAAAAGAAAAAGGAAAAGGAAATATGCCACGACATCAAATGGACTACTCAGGAAAATGCTTTCCTTGTTAAGATCCTCACAGCATTCCATATGCAGAAAGGCAAAGACACCATGTATTTTTTAACACAGATTTTATATTTATTTATTTGTTTATTTATTTAGGTGCTTACTCACTTTTGTTATTGTTGAATTAATGTTTTACATTTGACATTGACTAAGGTTCTGACACCAGGGGTCTCCAGTACCCCTAGATGGTACTCTCCCTCTACAAAACCGATCCATTGACCTGTCCATCATCCATCCACCCATCCATCTATCCATCCATCATCCATCCATCCATCCATCCAGCAGTCAACCAAGCTAAGTACAAAAGGAGATCTCTCCTTGAATGGTGAAGAGAATCAACGATGCACAGGTAGGTTGCAAAGGGGCCAGTTTGGCTGAATAGGGCAGAGAGGCTGAACCAGGGAATGTGTTGGGGCGTGTGGGTTTGGGTGGAGTGAGCCGGAGACCCTGTGAGCTGGGTCACATTAGGGGCAGGCAGGGGGTGGAAGGGGATGCGAACAGCTGTCACTGGAGAACCATCACAAGTGCTGGAGCTGGTGATCAGGGCACCTGGAAGAGAGGACAGACAAAGGAGAGAAGCAAAGTGCAGAGGAGAGGAGAGGGGAGAGGATGGTGAGGACAGGAGAGGACAGGAGAGGACAGGAGTGGAGGGGACCTGAGAAACCTACCTGGACAAAGGCAGCATACAGACATCCAGGAAGGCAGGCAGGCATGCAGGCAGCTCTGGCCTGGGCTCCCTGGATCCCGGGCACACCTCCACCTGTCTTCTCTTGGCTGCCAGCCCTGAGGTCCCTCTTCGGTCAGCACTGTCTTCCCATCCTTCCGTCCCTCTGTGCCAGGGCCCAGGCGTCTGGGCGCTGTTGCCTCACCTAGTGGCAGGGCAGTTGGGCTACCCAGTGCCAGTGTGGCCAGCACAGATTGCCAGGGGCTAGGACATCACAGAGGGCTCCTGTGGTTGCTAGGCTACGGGGACCCTGCCCATCCAGTTGACCAGCAGCCATGACCCCCACGCTGAACTTGACCTGAGGGGTGGTGGCCAGCCACCAGAGCCAGAGCCCCAGGGCAAAGCAGGTGCTGGTCGGCCGGGCCAAGGGGCTATGGGCAGATTGGTGTGTGTCTGGGCATGGGGCTGGCATCTGACAGCCCAGGGCTGGGGACCAAGGTCCGCCAGGCCCCTGTCCCACCATGTGCACTGACACACAGTCTTGCTGACTGACTGACAGTTCCCGCCCCAGAGATACCCACACCAGGTCCCTGGGTGCCCTGAGCTGCGCCTGAGGGTTGGTGGGTGCCTGCCTGGACACCTGCCTCCGTAATGGAGGCCTCTATTAATCCGTTGCCTACTGACAGCTGCCCTCCTGTCCCTCCTACTCCTCCTCCTCTTCTTCCTCCTCCTCTTCCTCCTCCTCCTCCTCCTCCTCCTCCTCCTCCTTCTCCTCCTCCTCCTCTACCTCCTCCTCTTCTTCCTCATCCTCAGAGGGACTCAATCAGGGGCCCTTGGCCTAGGCAAGCCAGGGCTGCTGCTCTGGCTGCTGCAGCTTCTATCCAGTGGGTGGGTGCAGGAATCTGTTCCTGTCAGTCCCTGATTCCTGGGACCTTCCATGCCTCCAGCTCCGCCCACTCTCTAGTCCATACCCCTCCTCAAGGATGCCCCCTTTCCCCCTTGCCCTCTGTCCCCCAGCTCCCCAACTAACATCTACTGTGTGCTTCCCTGTGCTACTTTACTGCCACCCTGCTTCTGCCCTTCAGCCCTGAGGGCCCAGGGCCAGCCCAGCTGCCATCTCACCATCCAGAGGGGGGACCTGCCCTTACCCCCTGCCACCACACCCACACACACAGCCCTGCACACACTCACGGGCTCCCCTGCCTGTAGCCTGCCTCTCAAACAGTCTCCTTCTGCCCCCTAGCCCCCTTACAGCCTGTGCCACGGCCCCCCACAGACACCTGGGCATCAGCAGCGCAGACATGCAAACAGCTCCCCTCACCCCACTCCATTTGCTCCAAGGTTGTCAAGAGTCTTTTTTTCATGCTGTAGGGGAGGGAGTTGAGACAGTCCAATGTCCTGGGGAGCAAGAACTGCAAACAGTCCATCTACATTGTAACATTTGGGTCTCCTGCCGCCCAATCCCTAGTGTGCTGTGCAGACCTTTGACTGGCAAAAACACCCCATCTGAGCGTGAGATATGGCTGGGCTAGTGGCTCTTTCTGTGGACTAAGAGACAGACAGACAGAGTTTTCAGGTTCAAAACCTATACTTTCCAGAAGATGGTCATTCACTTCGGTTTAAAAAAAAAAAAAAAAAAAAAAAAAAAGGCTTTTTATTTTTTTCGCCCTGCCTGGGTAACCTGTCTGCTGCCAGTTTCAAAGTGAAAAAAGGGAAAAATCTTTTTTGGAGGGAAAAGGACCAAAATGCAGGCAGGTGGACTCCGTGGAGGGTGGATGAGGAGTTGCTCCTGCCCTGGCACTAGAGGCCCAGCTGCTGTTCCAGGTGCTCTCTGATACCAGAGATCTCCGTGTGTCGTGTCATGACACTGTCTCCAGCACTGACCCTCAGGATAATGAGGATTCAAAACGAGGCAGGTCATATTGCCTTCAAAAGTAAATCCAGGGAGGTTTGGCGGTATGTCAGAGGGTTAAGGGCTTGTGGCGCTCACGAAAAGGGGACAGGTGGAAGGATCTGGGGTCTGGCCCCCAGACCTCCACCTGCCGGGGAGTCGCTTTACAGGGGGTGAAGCAGGTCTTTAGGAGTTCTATCTTTCTCTCCCACCCTGTATTTCCTCTGCTCTCTCCTTTTGTGTCTGTCAGATGCAAGGTCAGTAACAACAACAACAACAACAACAACAACAACAATAACCACCACAGTGACCAAGCAACAAGGGCAGCGAAAGGGGAACAAATGGAGTGCAGGAGCTGTGGATTATTCGTGGTGCAGGCACTCAGCTGTGGCAATAACCCCTTGAGGCAATCAATCCATAAATGAAGAAGTAATACAGGTAACAGAGACTTATATGTCCCAGTGTGTTTCCACTGAGTTAATGTAAATGCACTTTTAATTACTTCTTCATTTATTTATTACCTTGCCACGAGAATTTCTTTTCATTGCTAAAAAAAAGTGCCCCTTCAAGGGTACCAGGTGGTGCCACACCCAGTTAAGCACTCATGTTACAATGCAGGAGGACTGGGCTTCAACACCCTGGTCCCCACCTGCCAGGGTAAATCTTTACAAGTGGTGCAGAAGTGCTGCAGGTGTTTCTCTCTGTGTCTCAAACTCTCTCTCCCTCCCTTCCCTCTCAATTCCTATCTATTTATTCCAGTGAATAATCAAGAAAATAGAAAGTAATAAAAGAAAAAGGAAAAGGAAATATGCCACGACTTCAAATGGGCTACTCAGGAAAATGCTTTCCTTGTTAAGATCCTCACAGCATTCCATATGCAGAAAGGCAAAGACACCATGTATTTTTTAACACAGATTTTATATTTATTTATTTGTTTATTTATTTAGGTGCTTACTCACTTTTGTTATTGTTGAATTAATGTTTTACATTTGACATTGACTAAGGATCTGACACCAGGGGTCTCCAGTACCCCTAGATGGTACTCTCCCTCTACAAAACCGATCCATTGACCTGTCCATCCATCCATCCACCCATCCATCTATCCATCCATCCATCCATCCATCCATCCAGCAGTCAACCAAGCTAAGTACAAAAGGAGTTCTCTCCTTGAATGGTGAAGAGAATCAACGATGCACAGGTAGGTTGCAAAGGGGCCAGTTTGGCTGAATAGGGCAGAGAGGCTGAACCAGGGAATGTGTTGGGGCGTGTGGGTTTGGGTGGAGTGAGCCGGAGACCCTGTGAGCTGGGTCACATTAGGGGCAGGCAGGGGGTGGAAGGGGATGCGAACAGCTGTCACTGGAGAACCATCACAAGTGCTGGAGCTGGTGAGCAGGGCACCTGGAAGAGAGGACAGACAAAGGAGAGAAGCAAAGTGCAGAGGAGAGGAGAGGGGAGAGGATGGTGAGGACAGGAGAGGACAGGAGAGGACAGGAGTGGAGGGGACCTGAGAAACCTACCTGGACAAAGGCAGCATACAGACATCCAGGAAGGCAGGCAGGCATGCAGGCAGCTCTGGCCTGGGCTCCCTGGATCCCGGGCACACCTCCACCTGTCTTCTCTTGGCTGCCAGCCCTGAGGTCCCTCTTCGGTCAGCACTGTTTCCCATCCTTCCGTCCCTCTGTGCCAGGGCCCAGGCGTCTGGGCGCTGTTGCCTCACCTAGTGGCAGGGCAGTTGGGCTACCCAGTGCCAGTGTGGCCAGCACAGATTGCCAGGGGCTAGGACATCACAGAGGGCTCCTGTGGTTGCTAGGCTACGGGGACCCTGCCCATCCAGTTGACCAGCAGCCATGACCCCCACGCTGAACTTGACCTGAGGGGTGGTGGCCAGCCACCAGAGCCAGAGCCCCAGGGCAAAGCAGGTGCTGGTCGGCCGGGCCAAGGGGCTATGGGCAGATTGGTGTGTGTCTGGGCATGGGGCTGGCATCTGACAGCCCAGGGCTGGGGACCAAGGTCCGCCAGGCCCCTGTCCCACCATGTGCACTGACACACAGTCTTGCTGACTGACTGACAGTTCCCGCCCCAGAGATACCCACACCAGGTCCCTGGGTGCCCTGAGCTGCGCCTGAGGGTTGGTGGGTGCCTGCCTGGACACCTGCCTCCGTAATGGAGGCCTCTATTAATCCCGTTGCCTACTGACAGCTGCCCTCCTGTCCCTCCTACTCCTCCTCCTCTTCTTCCTCCTCCTCTTCCTCCTCCTCCTCCTCCTCCTCCTCCTCCTTCTCCTCCTCCTCCTCTACCTCCTCCTCTTCTTCCTCATCCTCAGAGGGACTCAATCAGGGCCCTTGGCCTAGGCAAGCCAGGGCTGCTGCTCTGGCTGCTGCAGCTTCTATCCAGTGGGTGGGTGCAGGAATCTGTTCCTGTCAGTCCCTGATTCCTGGGACCTTCCATGCCTCCAGCTCCCCCCACTCTCTAGTCCATACCCCTCCTCAAGGATGCCCCCTTTCCCCTTGCCCTCTGTCCCCCAGCTCCCCAACTAACATCTACTGTGTGCTTCCCTGTGCTACTTTACTGCCACCCTGCTTCTGCCCTTCAGCCCTGAGGGCCCAGGGCCAGCCCAGCTGCCATCTCACCATCCAGAGGGGGACCTGCCCTTACCCCCTGCCACCACACCCACACACACAGCCCTGCACACACTCACGGGCTCCCCTGCCTGTAGCCTGCCTCTCAAACAGTCTCCTTCTGCCCCCTAGCCCCCTTACAGCCTGTGCCACGGCCCCCCACAGACACCTGGGCATCAGCAGCGCAGACATGCAAACAGCTCCCCTCACCCCCACTCCATTTGCTCCAAGGTTGTCAAGAGTCTTTTTTTCATGCTGTAGGGGAGGGAGTTGAGACAGTCCAATGTCCTGGGGAGCAAGAACTGCAAACAGTCCATCTACATTGTAACATTTGGGTCTCCTGCCGCCCAATCCCTAGTGTGCTGTGCAGACCTTTGACTGGCAAAAACACCCCATCTGAGCGTGAGATATGGCTGGGCTAGTGGCTCTTTCTGTGGACTAAGAGACAGACAGACAGAGTTTTCAGGTTCAAAACCTATACTTTCCAGAAGATGGTCATTCACTTCGGTTTAAAAAAAAAAAAAAAAAAAAAAAAGGCTTTTTATTTTTTTCGCCCTGCCTGGGTAACCTGTCTGC
Source organism: Erinaceus europaeus (assembly GCF_950295315.1). NCBI lineage: Eukaryota > Metazoa > Chordata > Mammalia > Eulipotyphla > Erinaceidae > Erinaceus > Erinaceus europaeus. The sequence continues at coordinate 245,377 of NW_026647137.1, read as the reverse complement.
TGCCAGTTTCAATGTGAAAAAAGGGAAAAATCTTTTTTGGAGGGAAAAGGACCAAAATGCAGGCAGGTGGACTCCGTGGAGGGTGGATGAGGAGTTGCTCCTGCCCTGGCACTAGAGCCCCAGCTGCTGTTCCAGGTGCTCTCTGATACCAGAGATCTCCGTGTGTCGTGTCATGACACTGTCTCCAGCACTGACCCTCAGGATAATGAGGATTCAAAACGAGGCAGGTCATATTGCCTTCAAAAGTAAATCCAGGGAGGTTTGGCGGTATGTCAGAGGGTTAAGGGCTTGTGGCGCTCACGAAAAGGGGACAGGTGGAAGGATCTGGGGTCTGGCCCCCAGACCGCCACCTGCCGGGGAGTCGCTTTACAGGGGGTGAAGCAGGTCTTTAGGAGTTCTATCTTTCTCTCCCACCCTGTATTTCCTCTGCTCTCTCCTTTTGTGTCTGTCAGATGCAAGGTCAGTAACAACAACAACAACAACAACAACAACAACAATAACCACCACAGTGACCAAGCAACAAGGGCAGCGAAAGGGGAACAAATGGAGTGCAGGAGCTGTGGATTATTCGTGGTGCAGGCACTCAGCTGTGGCAATAACCCCTTGAGGCAATCAATCCATAAATGAAGAAGTAATACAGGTAACAGAGACTTATATGTCCCAGTGTGTTTCCACTGAGTTAATGTAAATGCACTTTTAATTACTTCTTCATTTATGTATTACCTTGCCACGAGAATTTCTTTTCATTGCTAAAAAAAAGTGCCCCTTCAAGGGTACCAGGTGGTGCCACACCCAGTTAAGCACTCATGTTACAATGCAGGAGGACTGGGCTTCAACACCCTGGTCCCCACCTGCCAGGGTAAATCTTTACAAGTGGTGCAGAAGTGCTGCAGGTGTTTCTCTCTGTGTCTCAAACTCTCTCTCCCTCCCTTCCCTCTCAATTCCTATCTATTTATTCCAGTGAATAATCAAGAAAATAGAAAGTAATAAAAGAAAAAGGAAAAGGAAATATGCCACGACTTCAAATGGGCTACTCAGGAAAATGCTTTCCTTGTTAAGATCCTCACAGCATTCCATATGCAGAAAGGCAAAGACACCATGTATTTTTTAACACAGATTTTATATTTATTTATTTGTTTATTTATTTAGGTGCTTACTCACTTTTGTTATTGTTGAATTAATGTTTTACATTTGACATTGACTAAGGATCTGACACCAGGGGTCTCCAGTACCCCTAGATGGTACTCTCCCTCTACAAAACCGATCCATTGACCTGTCCATCCATCCATCCACCCATCCATCTATCCATCCATCCATCCATCCATCCATCCAGCAGTCAACCAAGCTAAGTACAAAAGGAGTTCTCTCCTTGAATGGTGAAGAGAATCAACGATGCACAGGTAGGTTGCAAAGGGGCCAGTTTGGCTGAATAGGGCAGAGAGGCTGAACCAGGGAATGTGTTGGGGCGTGTGGGTTTGGGTGGAGTGAGCCGGAGACCCTGTGAGCTGGGTCACATTAGGGGCAGGCAGGGGGTGGAAGGGGATGCGAACAGCTGTCACTGGAGAACCATCACAAGTGCTGGAGCTGGTGAGCAGGGCACCTGGAAGAGAGGACAGACAAAGGAGAGAAGCAAAGTGCAGAGGAGAGGAGAGGGGAGAGGATGGTGAGGACAGGAGAGGACAGGAGAGGACAGGAGTGGAGGGGACCTGAGAAACCTACCTGGACAAAGGCAGCATACAGACATCCAGGAAGGCAGGCAGGCATGCAGGCAGCTCTGGCCTGGGCTCCCTGGATCCCGGGCACACCTCCACCTGTCTTCTCTTGGCTGCCAGCCCTGAGGTCCCTCTTCGGTCAGCACTGTCTTCCCATCCTTCCGTCCCTCTGTGCCAGGGCCCAGGCGTCTGGGCGCTGTTGCCTCACCTAGTGGCAGGGCAGTTGGGCTACCCAGTGCCAGTGTGGCCAGCACAGATTGCCAGGGGCTAGGACATCACAGAGGGCTCCTGTGGTTGCTAGGCTACGGGGACCCTGCCCATCCAGTTGACCAGCAGCCATGACCCCCACGCTGAACTTGACCTGAGGGGTGGTGGCCAGCCACCAGAGCCAGAGCCCCAGGGCAAAGCAGGTGCTGGTCGGCCGGGCCAAGGGGCTATGGGCAGATTGGTGTGTGTCTGGGCATGGGGCTGGCATCTGACAGCCCAGGGCTGGGGACCAAGGTCCGCCAGGCCCCTGTCCCACCATGTGCACTGACACACAGTCTTGCTGACTGACTGACAGTTCCCGCCCCAGAGATACCCACACCAGGTCCCTGGGTGCCCTGAGCTGCGCCTGAGGGTTGGTGGGTGCCTGCCTGGACACCTGCCTCCGTAATGGAGGCCTCTATTAATCCCGTTGCCTACTGACAGCTGCCCTCCTGTCCCTCCTACTCCTCCTCCTCTTCTTCCTCCTCCTCTTCCTCCTCCTCCTCCTCCTCCTCCTCCTCCTCCTTCTCCTCCTCCTCCTCTACCTCCTCCTCTTCTTCCTCATCCTCAGAGGGACTCAATCAGGGCCCTTGGCCTAGGCAAGCCAGGGCTGCTGCTCTGGCTGCTGCAGCTTCTATCCAGTGGGTGGGTGCAGGAATCTGTTCCTGTCAGTCCCTGATTCCTGGGACCTTCCATGCCTCCAGCTCCCCCCACTCTCTAGTCCATACCCCTCCTCAAGGATGCCCCCTTTCCCCTTGCCCTCTGTCCCCCAGCTCCCCAACTAACATCTACTGTGTGCTTCCCTGTGCTACTTTACTGCCACCCTGCTTCTGCCCTTCAGCCCTGAGGGCCCAGGGCCAGCCCAGCTGCCATCTCACCATCCAGAGGGGGACCTGCCCTTACCCCCTGCCACCACACCCACACACACAGCCCTGCACACACTCACGGGCTCCCCTGCCTGTAGCCTGCCTCTCAAACAGTCTCCTTCTGCCCCCTAGCCCCCTTACAGCCTGTGCCACGGCCCCCCACAGACACCTGGGCATCAGCAGCGCAGACATGCAAACAGCTCCCCTCACCCCCACTCCATTTGCTCCAAGGTTGTCAAGAGTCTTTTTTTCATGCTGTAGGGGAGGGAGTTGAGACAGTCCAATGTCCTGGGGAGCAAGAACTGCAAACAGTCCATCTACATTGTAACATTTGGGTCTCCTGCCGCCCAATCCCTAGTGTGCTGTGCAGACCTTTGACTGGCAAAAACACCCCATCTGAGCGTGAGATATGGCTGGGCTAGTGGCTCTTTCTGTGGACTAAGAGACAGACAGACAGAGTTTTCAGGTTCAAAACCTATACTTTCCAGAAGATGGTCATTCACTTCGGTTTAAAAAAAAAAAAAAAAAAAAAAAAGGCTTTTTATTTTTTTCGCCCTGCCTGGGTAACCTGTCTGCTGCCAGTTTCAAAGTGAAAAAAGGGAAAAATCTTTTTTGGAGGGAAAAGGACCAAAATGCAGGCAGGTGGACTCCGTGGAGGGTGGATGAGGAGTTGCTCCTGCCCTGGCACTAGAGGCCCAGCTGCTGTTCCAGGTGCTCTCTGATACCAGAGATCTCCGTGTGTCGTGTCATGACACTGTCTCCAGCACTGACCCTCAGGATAATGAGGATTCAAAACGAGGCAGGTCATATTGCCTTCAAAAGTAAATCCAGGGAGGTTTGGCGGTATGTCAGAGGGTTAAGGGCTTGTGGCGCTCACGAAAAGGGGACAGGTGGAAGGATCTGGGGTCTGGCCCCCAGACCGCCACCTGCCGGGGAGTCGCTTTACAGGGGGTGAAGCAGGTCTTTAGGAGTTCTATCTTTCTCTCCCACCCTGTATTTCCTCTGCTCTCTCCTTTTGTGTCTGTCAGATGCAAGGTCAGTAACAACAACAACAACAACAACAACAACAACAATAACCACCACAGTGACCAAGCAACAAGGGCAGCGAAAGGGGAACAAATGGAGTGCAGGAGCTGTGGATTATTCGTGGTGCAGGCACTCAGCTGTGGCAATAACCCCTTGAGGCAATCAATCCATAAATGAAGAAGTAATACAGGTAACAGAGACTTATATGTCCCAGTGTGTTTCCACTGAGTTAATGTAAATGCACTTTTAATTACTTCTTCATTTATGTATTACCTTGCCACGAGAATTTCTTTTCATTGCTAAAAAAAAGTGCCCCTTCAAGGGTACCAGGTGGTGCCACACCCAGTTAAGCACTCATGTTACAATGCAGGAGGACTGGGCTTCAACACCCTGGTCCCCACCTGCCAGGGTAAATCTTTACAAGTGGTGCAGAAGTGCTGCAGGTGTTTCTCTCTGTGTCTCAAACTCTCTCTCCCTCCCTTCCCTCTCAATTCCTATCTATTTATTCCAGTGAATAATCAAGAAAATAGAAAGTAATAAAAGAAAAAGGAAAAGGAAATATGCCACGACTTCAAATGGGCTACTCAGGAAAATGCTTTCCTTGTTAAGATCCTCACAGCATTCCATATGCAGAAAGGCAAAGACACCATGTATTTTTTAACACAGATTTTATATTTATTTATTTGTTTATTTATTTAGGTGCTTACTCACTTTTGTTATTGTTGAATTAATGTTTTACATTTGACATTGACTAAGGATCTGACACCAGGGGTCTCCAGTACCCCTAGATGGTACTCTCCCTCTACAAAACCGATCCATTGACCTGTCCATCCATCCATCCACCCATCCATCTATCCATCCATCCATCCATCCATCCATCCAGCAGTCAACCAAGCTAAGTACAAAAGGAGTTCTCTCCTTGAATGGTGAAGAGAATCAACGATGCACAGGTAGGTTGCAAAGGGGCCAGTTTGGCTGAATAGGGCAGAGAGGCTGAACCAGGGAATGTGTTGGGGCGTGTGGGTTTGGGTGGAGTGAGCCGGAGACCCTGTGAGCTGGGTCACATTAGGGGCAGGCAGGGGGTGGAAGGGGATGCGAACAGCTGTCACTGGAGAACCATCACAAGTGCTGGAGCTGGTGAGCAGGGCACCTGGAAGAGAGGACAGACAAAGGAGAGAAGCAAAGTGCAGAGGAGAGGAGAGGGGAGAGGATGGTGAGGACAGGAGAGGACAGGAGAGGACAGGAGTGGAGGGGACCTGAGAAACCTACCTGGACAAAGGCAGCATACAGACATCCAGGAAGGCAGGCAGGCATGCAGGCAGCTCTGGCCTGGGCTCCCTGGATCCCGGGCACACCTCCACCTGTCTTCTCTTGGCTGCCAGCCCTGAGGTCCCTCTTCGGTCAGCACTGTCTTCCCATCCTTCCGTCCCTCTGTGCCAGGGCCCAGGCGTCTGGGCGCTGTTGCCTCACCTAGTGGCAGGGCAGTTGGGCTACCCAGTGCCAGTGTGGCCAGCACAGATTGCCAGGGGCTAGGACATCACAGAGGGCTCCTGTGGTTGCTAGGCTACGGGGACCCTGCCCATCCAGTTGACCAGCAGCCATGACCCCCACGCTGAACTTGACCTGAGGGGTGGTGGCCAGCCACCAGAGCCAGAGCCCCAGGGCAAAGCAGGTGCTGGTCGGCCGGGCCAAGGGGCTATGGGCAGATTGGTGTGTGTCTGGGCATGGGGCTGGCATCTGACAGCCCAGGGCTGGGGACCAAGGTCCGCCAGGCCCCTGTCCCACCATGTGCACTGACACACAGTCTTGCTGACTGACTGACAGTTCCCGCCCCAGAGATACCCACACCAGGTCCCTGGGTGCCCTGAGCTGCGCCTGAGGGTTGGTGGGTGCCTGCCTGGACACCTGCCTCCGTAATGGAGGCCTCTATTAATCCCGTTGCCTACTGACAGCTGCCCTCCTGTCCCTCCTACTCCTCCTCCTCTTCTTCCTCCTCCTCTTCCTCCTCCTCCTCCTCCTCCTCCTCCTCCTCCTTCTCCTCCTCCTCCTCTACCTCCTCCTCTTCTTCCTCATCCTCAGAGGGACTCAATCAGGGCCCTTGGCCTAGGCAAGCCAGGGCTGCTTCTCTGGCTGCTGCAGCTTCTATCCAGTGGGTGGGTGCAGGAATCTGTTCCTGTCAGTCCCTGATTCCTGGGACCTTCCATGCCTCCAGCTCCCCCCACTCTCTAGTCCATACCCCTCCTCAAGGATGCCCCCTTTCCCCTTGCCCTCTGTCCCCCAGCTCCCCAACTAACATCTACTGTGTGCTTCCCTGTGCTACTTTACTGCCACCCTGCTTCTGCCCTTCAGCCCTGAGGGCCCAGGGCCAGCCCAGCTGCCATCTCACCATCCAGAGGGGGACCTGCCCTTACCCCCTGCCACCACACCCACACACACAGCCCTGCACACACTCACGGGCTCCCCTGCCTGTAGCCTGCCTCTCAAACAGTCTCCTTCTGCCCCCTAGCCCCCTTACAGCCTGTGCCACGGCCCCCCACAGACACCTGGGCATCAGCAGCGCAGACATGCAAACAGCTCCCCTCACCCCCACTCCATTTGCTCCAAGGTTGTCAAGAGTCTTTTTTTCATGCTGTAGGGGAGGGAGTTGAGACAGTCCAATGTCCTGGGGAGCAAGAACTGCAAACAGTCCATCTACATTGTAACATTTGGGTCTCCTGCCGCCCAATCCCTAGTGTGCTGTGCAGACCTTTGACTGGCAAAAACACCCCATCTGAGCGTGAGATATGGCTGGGCTAGTGGCTCTTTCTGTGGACTAAGAGACAGACAGACAGAGTTTTCAGGTTCAAAACCTATACTTTCCAGAAGATGGTCATTCACTTCGGTTTAAAAAAAAAAAAAAAAAAAAAAAAGGCTTTTTATTTTTTTCGCCCTGCCTGGGTAACCTGTCTGCTGCCAGTTTCAAAGTGAAAAAAGGGAAAAATCTTTTTTGGAGGGAAAAGGACCAAAATGCAGGCAGGTGGACTCCGTGGAGGGTGGATGAGGAGTTGCTCCTGCCCTGGCACTAGAGGCCCAGCTGCTGTTCCAGGTGCTCTCTGATACCAGAGATCTCCGTGTGTCGTGTCATGACACTGTCTCCAGCACTGACCCTCAGGATAATGAGGATTCAAAACGAGGCAGGTCATATTGCCTTCAAAAGTAAATCCAGGGAGGTTTGGCGGTATGTCAGAGGGTTAAGGGCTTGTGGCGCTCACGAAAAGGGGACAGGTGGAAGGATCTGGGGTCTGGCCCCCAGACCGCCACCTGCCGGGGAGTCGCTTTACAGGGGGTGAAGCAGGTCTTTAGGAGTTCTATCTTTCTCTCCCACCCTGTATTTCCTCTGCTCTCTCCTTTTGTGTCTGTCAGATGCAAGGTCAGTAACAACAACAACAACAACAACAACAACAACAACAATAACCACCACAGTGACCAAGCAACAAGGGCAGCGAAAGGGGAACAAATGGAGTGCAGGAGCTGTGGATTATTCGTGGTGCAGGCACTCAGCTGTGGCAATAACCCCTTGAGGCAATCAATCCATAAATGAAGAAGTAATACAGGTAACAGAGACTTATATGTCCCAGTGTGTTTCCACTGAGTTAATGTAAATGCACTTTTAATTACTTCTTCATTTATGTATTACCTTGCCACGAGAATTTCTTTTCATTGCTAAAAAAAAGTGCCCCTTCAAGGGTACCAGGTGGTGCCACACCCAGTTAAGCACTCATGTTACAATGCAGGAGGACTGGGCTTCAACACCCTGGTCCCCACCTGCCAGGGGAAATCTTTACAAGTGGTGCAGAAGTGCTGCAGGTGTTTCTCTCTGTGTCTCAAACTCTCTCTCCCTCCCTTCCCTCTCAATTCCTATCTATTTATTCCAGTGAATAATCAAGAAAATAGAAAGTAATAAAAGAAAAAGGAAAAGGAAATATGCCACGACTTCAAATGGGCTACTCAGGAAAATGCTTTCCTTGTTAAGATCCTCACAGCATTCCATATGCAGAAAGGCAAAGACACCATGTATTTTTTAACACAGATTTTATATTTATTTATTTGTTTATTTATTTAGGTGCTTACTCACTTTTGTTATTGTTGAATTAATGTTTTACATTTGACATTGACTAAGGATCTGACACCAGGGGTCTCCAGTACCCCTAGATGGTACTCTCCCTCTACAAAACCGATCCATTGACCTGTCCATCCATCCATCCACCCATCCATCTATCCATCCATCCATCCATCCATCCATCCATCCATCCATCCATCCATCCATCCAGCAGTCAACCAAGCTAAGTACAAAAGGAGATCTCTCCTTGAATGGTGAAGAGAATCAACGATGCACAGGTAGGTTGCAAAGGGGCCAGTTTGGCTGAATAGGGCAGAGAGGCTGAACCAGGGAATGTGTTGGGGCGTGTGGGTTTGGGTGGAGTGAGCCGGAGACCCTGTGAGCTGGGTCACATTAGGGGCAGGCAGGGGGTGGAAGGGGATGCGAACAGCTGTCACTGGAGAACCATCACAAGTGCTGGAGCTGGTGAGCAGGGCACCTGGAAGAGAGGACAGACAAAGGAGAGAAGCAAAGTGCAGAGGAGAGGAGAGGGGAGAGGATGGTGAGGACAGGAGAGGACAGGAGAGGACAGGAGTGGAGGGGACCTGAGAAACCTACCTGGACAAAGGCAGCATACAGACATCCAGGAAGGCAGGCAGGCATGCAGGCAGCTCTGGCCTGGGCTCCCTGGATCCCGGGCACACCTCCACCTGTCTTCTCTTGGCTGCCAGCCCTGAGGTCCCTCTTCGGTCAGCACTGTCTTCCCATCCTTCCGTCCCTCTGTGCCAGGGCCCAGGCGTCTGGGCGCTGTTGCCTCACCTAGTGGCAGGGCAGTTGGGCTACCCAGTGCCAGTGTGGCCAGCACAGATTGCCAGGGGCTAGGACATCACAGAGGGCTCCTGTGGTTGCTAGGCTACGGGGACCCTGCCCATCCAGTTGACCAGCAGCCATGACCCCCACGCTGAACTTGACCTGAGGGGTGGTGGCCAGCCACCAGAGCCAGAGCCCCAGGGCAAAGCAGGTGCTGGTCGGCCGGGCCAAGGGGCTATGGGCAGATTGGTGTGTGTCTGGGCATGGGGCTGGCATCTGACAGCCCAGGGCTGGGGACCAAGGTCCGCCAGGCCCCTGTCCCACCATGTGCACTGACACACAGTCTTGCTGACTGACTGACAGTTCCCGCCCCAGAGATACCCACACCAGGTCCCTGGGTGCCCTGAGCTGCCCCTGAGGGTTGCTGGGTGCCTGCCTGGACACCTGCCTCCGTAATGGAGGCCTCTATTAATCCCGTTGCCTACTGACAGCTGCCCTCCTGTCCCTCCTACTCCTCCTCCTCTTCTTCCTCCTCCTCTTCCTCCTCCTCCTCCTCCTCCTCCTCCTCCTCCTCCTCCTCCTCTACCTCCTCCTCTTCTTCCTCATCCTCAGAGGGACTCAATCAGGGCCCTTGGCCTAGGCAAGCCAGGGCTGCTGCTCTGGCTGCTGCAGCTTCTATCCAGTGGGTGGGTGCAGGAATCTGTTCCTGTCAGTCCCTGATTCCTGGGACCTTCCATGCCTCCAGCTCCCCCCACTCTCTAGTCCATACCCCTCCTCAAGGATGCCCCCTTTCCCCTTGCCCTCTGTCCCCCAGCTCCCCAACTAACATCTACTGTGTGCTTCCCTGTGCTACTTTACTGCCACCCTGCTTCTGCCCTTCAGCCCTGAGGGCCCAGGGCCAGCCCAGCTGCCATCTCACCATCCAGAGGGGGACCTGCCCTTACCCCCTGCCACCACACCCACACACACAGCCCTGCACACACTCACGGGCTCCCCTGCCTGTAGCCTGCCTCTCAAACAGTCTCCTTCTGCCCCCTAGCCCCCTTACAGCCTGTGCCACGGCCCCCCACAGACACCTGGGCATCAGCAGCGCAGACATGCAAACAGCTCCCCTCACCCCCACTCCATTTGCTCCAAGGTTGTCAAGAGTCTTTTTTTCATGCTGTAGGGGAGGGAGTTGAGACAGTCCAATGTCCTGGGGAGCAAGAACTGCAAACAGTCCATCTACATTGTAACATTTGGGTCTCCTGCCGCCCAATCCCTAGTGTGCTGTGCAGACCTTTGACTGGCAAAAACACCCCATCTGAGCGTGAGATATGGCTGGGCTAGTGGCTCTTTCTGTGGACTAAGAGACAGACAGACAGAGTTTTCAGGTTCAAAACCTATACTTTCCAGAAGATGGTCATTCACTTCGGTTTAAAAAAAAAAAAAAAAAAAAAAAAAAAAAAAGGCTTTTTATTTTTTTCGCCTTGCCTGGGTAACCTGTCTGCTGCCAGTTTCAAAGTGAAAAAAGGGAAAAATCTTTTTTGGAGGGAAAAGGACCAAAATGCAGGCAGGTGGACTCCGTGGAGGGTGGATGAGGAGTTGCTCCTGCCCTGGCACTAGAGCCCCAGCTGCTGTTCCAGGTGCTCTCTGATACCAGAGATCTCCGTGTGTCGTGTCATGACACTGTCTCCAGCACTGACCCTCAGGATAATGAGGATTCAAAACGAGGCAGGTCATATTGCCTTCAAAAGTAAATCCAGGGAGGTTTGGCGGTATGTCAGAGGGTTAAGGGCTTGTGGCGCTCACGAAAAGGGGACAGGTGGAAGGATCTGGGGTCTGGCCCCCAGACCGCCACCTGCCGGGGAGTCGCTTTACAGGGGGTGAAGCAGGTCTTTAGGAGTTCTATCTTTCTCTCCCACCCTGTATTTCCTCTGCGCTCTCCTTTTGTGTCTGTCAGATGCAAGGTCAGTAACAACAACAACAACAACAACAACAACAACAATAACCACCATAGTGACCAAGCAACAAGGGCAGCGAAAGGGGAACAAATGGAGTGCAGGAGCTGTGGATTATTCGTGGTGCAGGCACTCAGCTGTGGCAATAACCCCTTGAGGCAATCAATCCATAAATGAAGAAGTAATACAGGTAACAGAGACTTATATGTCCCAGTGTGTTTCCACTGAGTTAATGTAAATGCACTTTTAATTACTTCTTCATTTATGTATTACCTTGCCACGAGAATTTCTTTTCATTGCTAAAAAAAAGTGCCCCTTCAAGGGTACCAGGTGGTGCCACACCCAGTTAAGCACTCATGTTACAATGCAGGAGGACTGGGCTTCAACACCCTGGTCCCCACCTGCCAGGGGAAATCTTTACAAGTGGTGCAGAAGTGCTGCAGGTGTTTCTCTCTGTGTCTCAAACTCTCTCTCCCTCCCTTCCCTCTCAATTCCTATCTATTTATTCCAGTGAATAATCAAGAAAATAGAAAGTAATAAAAGAAAAAGGAAAAGGAAATATGCCACGACTTCAAATGGGCTACTCAGGAAAATGCTTTCCTTGTTAAGATCCTCACAGCATTCCATATGCAGAAAGGCAAAGACACCATGTATTTTTTAACACAGATTTTATATTTATTTATTTGTTTATTTATTTAGGTGCTTACTCACTTTTGTTATTGTTGAATTAATGTTTTACATTTGACATTGACTAAGGATCTGACACCAGGGGTCTCCAGTACCCCTAGATGGTACTCTCCCTCTACAAAACCGATCCATTGACCTGTCCATCCATCCATCCACCCATCCATCTATCCATCCATCCATCCATCCATCCATCCATCCATCCATCCATCCATCCAGCAGTCAACCAAGCTAAGTACAAAAGGAGATCTCTCCTTGAATGGTGAAGAGAATCAACGATGCACAGGTAGGTTGCAAAGGGGCCAGTTTGGCTGAATAGGGCAGAGAGGCTGAACCAGGGAATGTGTTGGGGCGTGTGGGTTTGGGTGGAGTGAGCCGGAGACCCTGTGAGCTGGGTCACATTAGGGGCAGGCAGGGGGTGGAAGGGGATGCGAACAGCTGTCACTGGAGAACCATCACAAGTGCTGGAGCTGGTGAGCAGGGCACCTGGAAGAGAGGACAGACAAAGGAGAGAAGCAAAGTGCAGAGGAGAGGAGAGGGGAGAGGATGGTGAGGACAGGAGAGGACAGGAGAGGACAGGAGTGGAGGGGACCTGAGAAACCTACCTGGACAAAGGCAGCATACAGACATCCAGGAAGGCAGGCAGGCATGCAGGCAGCTCTGGCCTGGGCTCCCTGGATCCCGGGCACACCTCCACCTGTCTTCTCTTGGCTGCCAGCCCTGAGGTCCCTCTTCGGTCAGCACTGTCTTCCCATCCTTCCGTCCCTCTGTGCCAGGGCCCAGGCGTCTGGGCGCTGTTGCCTCACCTAGTGGCAGGGCAGTTGGGCTACCCAGTGCCAGTGTGGCCAGCACAGATTGCCAGGGGCTAGGACATCACAGAGGGCTCCTGTGGTTGCTAGGCTACGGGGACCCTGCCCATCCAGTTGACCAGCAGCCATGACCCCCACGCTGAACTTGACCTGAGGGGTGGTGGCCAGCCACCAGAGCCAGAGCCCCAGGGCAAAGCAGGTGCTGGTCGGCCGGGCCAAGGGGCTATGGGCAGATTGGTGTGTGTCTGGGCATGGGGCTGGCATCTGACAGCCCAGGGCTGGGGACCAAGGTCCGCCAGGCCCCTGTCCCACCATGTGCACTGACACACAGTCTTGCTGACTGACTGACAGTTCCCGCCCCAGAGATACCCACACCAGGTCCCTGGGTGCCCTGAGCTGCCCCTGAGGGTTGCTGGGTGCCTGCCTGGACACCTGCCTCCGTAATGGAGGCCTCTATTAATCCCGTTGCCTACTGACAGCTGCCCTCCTGTCCCTCCTACTCCTCCTCCTCTTCTTCCTCCTCCTCTTCCTCCTCCTCCTCCTCCTCCTCCTCCTCCTCCTTCTCCTCCTCCTCCTCTACCTCCTCCTCTTCTTCCTCATCCTCAGAGGGACTCAATCAGGGCCCTTGGCCTAGGCAAGCCAGGGCTGCTGCTCTGGCTGCTGCAGCTTCTATCCAGTGGGTGGGTGCAGGAATCTGTTCCTGTCAGTCCCTGATTCCTGGGACCTTCCATGCCTCCAGCTCCCCCCACTCTCTAGTCCATACCCCTCCTCAAGGATGCCCCCTTTCCCCTTGCCCTCTGTCCCCCAGCTCCCCAACTAACATCTACTGTGTGCTTCCCTGTGCTACTTTACTGCCACCCTGCTTCTGCCCTTCAGCCCTGAGGGCCCAGGGCCAGCCCAGCTGCCATCTCACCATCCAGAGGGGGACCTGCCCTTACCCCCTGCCACCACACCCACACACACAGCCCTGCACACACTCACGGGCTCCCCTGCCTGTAGCCTGCCTCTCAAACAGTCTCCTTCTGCCCCCTAGCCCCCTTACAGCCTGTGCCACGGCCCCCCACAGACACCTGGGCATCAGCAGCGCAGACATGCAAACAGCTCCCCTCACCCCCACTCCATTTGCTCCAAGGTTGTCAAGAGTCTTTTTTTCATGCTGTAGGGGAGGGAGTTGAGACAGTCCAATGTCCTGGGGAGCAAGAACTGCAAACAGTCCATCTACATTGTAACATTTGGGTCTCCTGCCGCCCAATCCCTAGTGTGCTGTGCAGACCTTTGACTGGCAAAAACACCCCATCTGAGCGTGAGATATGGCTGGGCTAGTGGCTCTTTCTGTGGACTAAGAGACAGACAGACAGAGTTTTCAGGTTCAAAACCTATACTTTCCAGAAGATGGTCATTCACTTCGGTTTAAAAAAAAAAAAAAAAAAAAAGGCTTTTTATTTTTTTCGCCCTGCCTGGGTAACCTGTCTGCTGCCAGTTTCAAAGTGAAAAAAGGGAAAAATCTTTTTTGGAGGGAAAAGGACCAAAATGCAGGCAGGTGGACTCCGTGGAGGGTGGATGAGGAGTTGCTCCTGCCCTGGCACTAGAGGCCCAGCTGCTGTTCCAGGTGCTCTCTGATACCAGAGATCTCCGTGTGTCGTGTCATGACACTGTCTCCAGCACTGACCCTCAGGATAATGAGGATTCAAAACGAGGCAGGTCATATTGCCTTCAAAAGTAAATCCAGGGAGGTTTGGCGGTATGTCAGAGGGTTAAGGGCTTGTGGCGCTCACGAAAAGGGGACAGGTGGAAGGATCTGGGGTCTGGCCCCCAGACCGCCACCTGCCGGGGAGTCGCTTTACAGGGGGTGAAGCAGGTCTTTAGGAGTTCTATCTTTCTCTCCCACCCTGTATTTCCTCTGCTCTCTCCTTTTGTGTCTGTCAGATGCAAGGTCAGTAACAACAACAACAACAACAACAACAACAACAATAACCACCACAGTGACCAAGCAACAAGGGCAGCGAAAGGGGAACAAATGGAGTGCAGGAGCTGTGGATTATTCGTGGTGCAGGCACTCAGCTGTGGCAATAACCCCTTGAGGCAATCAATCCATAAATGAAGAAGTAATACAGGTAACAGAGACTTATATGTCCCAGTGTGTTTCCACTGAGTTAATGTAAATGCACTTTTAATTACTTCTTCATTTATTTATTACCTTGCCACGAGAATTTCTTTTCATTGCTAAAAAAAAGTGCCCCTTCAAGGGTACCAGGTGGTGCCACACCCAGTTAAGCACTCATGTTACAATGCAGGAGGACTGGGCTTCAACACCCTGGTCCCCACCTGCCAGGGGAAATCTTTACAAGTGGTGCAGAAGTGCTGCAGGTGTTTCTCTCTGTGTCTCAAACTCTCTCTCCCTCCCTTCCCTCTCAATTCCTATCTATTTTTTCCAGTGAATAATCAAGAAAATAGAAAGTAATAAAAGAAAAAGGAAAAGGAAATATGCCACGACTTCAAATGGGCTACTCAGGAAAATGCTTTCCTTGTTAAGATCCTCACAGCATTCCATATGCAGAAAGGCAAAGACACCATGTATTTTTTAACACAGATTTTATATTTATTTATTTGTTTATTTATTTAGGTGCTTACTCACTTTTGTTATTGTTGAATTAATGTTTTACATTTGACATTGACTAAGGATCTGACACCAGGGGTCTCCAGTACCCCTAGATGGTACTCTCCCTCTACAAAACCGATCCATTGACCTGTCCATCCATCCATCCACCCATCCATCTATCCATCCATCCATCCATCCATCCATCCATCCATCCATCCATCCATCCATCCAGCAGTCAACCAAGCTAAGTACAAAAGGAGATCTCTCCTTGAATGGTGAAGAGAATCAACGATGCACAGGTAGGTTGCAAAGGGGCCAGTTTGGCTGAATAGGGCAGAGAGGCTGAACCAGGGAATGTGTTGGGGCGTGTGGGTTTGGGTGGAGTGAGCCGGAGACCCTGTGAGCTGGGTCACATTAGGGGCAGGCAGGGGGTGGAAGGGGATGCGAACAGCTGTCACTGGAGAACCATCACAAGTGCTGGAGCTGGTGAGCAGGGCACCTGGAAGAGAGGACAGACAAAGGAGAGAAGCAAAGTGCAGAGGAGAGGAGAGGGGAGAGGATGGTGAGGACAGGAGAGGACAGGAGAGGACAGGAGTGGAGGGGACCTGAGAAACCTACCTGGACAAAGGCAGCATACAGACATCCAGGAAGGCAGGCAGGCATGCAGGCAGCTCTGGCCTGGGCTCCCTGGATCCCGGGCACACCTCCACCTGTCTTCTCTTGGCTGCCAGCCCTGAGGTCCCTCTTCGGTCAGCACTGTCTTCCCATCCTTCCGTCCCTCTGTGCCAGGGCCCAGGCGTCTGGGCGCTGTTGCCTCACCTAGTGGCAGGGCAGTTGGGCTACCCAGTGCCAGTGTGGCCAGCACAGATTGCCAGGGGCTAGGACATCACAGAGGGCTCCTGTGGTTGCTAGGCTACGGGGACCCTGCCCATCCAGTTGACCAGCAGCCATGACCCCCACGCTGAACTTGACCTGAGGGGTGGTGGCCAGCCACCAGAGCCAGAGCCCCAGGGCAAAGCAGGTGCTGGTCGGCCGGGCCAAGGGGCTATGGGCAGATTGGTGTGTGTCTGGGCATGGGGCTGGCATCTGACAGCCCAGGGCTGGGGACCAAGGTCCGCCAGGCCCCTGTCCCACCATGTGCACTGACACACAGTCTTGCTGACTGACTGACAGTTCCCGCCCCAGAGATACCCACACCAGGTCCCTGGGTGCCCTGAGCTGCCCCTGAGGGTTGCTGGGTGCCTGCCTGGACACCTGCCTCCGTAATGGAGGCCTCTATTAATCCCGTTGCCTACTGACAGCTGCCCTCCTGCCCCTCCTACTCCTCCTCCTCTTCTTCCTCCTCCTCTTCCTCCTCCTCCTCCTCCTCCTCCTCCTTCTCCTCCTCCTCCTCTACCTCCTCCTCTTCTTCCTCATCCTCAGAGGGACTCAATCAGGGCCCTTGGCCTAGGCAAGCCAGGGCTGCTGCTCTGGCTGCTGCAGCTTCTATCCAGTGGGTGGGTGCAGGAATCTGTTCCTGTCAGTCCCTGATTCCTGGGACCTTCCATGCCTCCAGCTCCCCCCACTCTCTAGTCCATACCCCTCCTCAAGGATGCCCCCTTTCCCCTTGCCCTCTGTCCCCCAGCTCCCCAACTAACATCTACTGTGTGCTTCCCTGTGCTACTTTACTGCCACCCTGCTTCTGCCCTTCAGCCCTGAGGGCCCAGGGCCAGCCCAGCTGCCATCTCACCATCCAGAGGGGGACCTGCCCTTACCCCCTGCCACCACACCCACACACACAGCCCTGCACACACTCACGGGCTCCCCTGCCTGTAGCCTGCCTCTCAAACAGTCTCCTTCTGCCCCCTAGCCCCCTTACAGCCTGTGCCACGGCCCCCCACAGACACCTGGGCATCAGCAGCGCAGACATGCAAACAGCTCCCCTCACCCCCACTCCATTTGCTCCAAGGTTGTCAAGAGTCTTTTTTTCATGCTGTAGGGGAGGGAGTTGAGACAGTCCAATGTCCTGGGGAGCAAGAACTGCAAACAGTCCATCTACATTGTAACATTTGGGTCTCCTGCCGCCCAATCCCTAGTGTGCTGTGCAGACCTTTGACTGGCAAAAACACCCCATCTGAGCGTGAGATATGGCTGGGCTAGTGGCTCTTTCTGTGGACTAAGAGACAGACAGACAGAGTTTTCAGGTTCAAAACCTATACTTTCCAGAAGATGGTCATTCACTTCGGTTTAAAAAAAAAAAAAAAAAAAAAAAAGGCTCTTTATTTTTTTCGCCCTGCCTGGGTAACCTGTCTGCTGCCAGTTTCAAAGTGAAAAAAGGGAAAAATCTTTTTTGGAGGGAAAAGGACCAAAATGCAGGCAGGTGGACTCCGTGGAGGGTGGATGAGGAGTTGCTCCTGCCCTGGCACTAGAGCCCCAGCTGCTGTTCCAGGTGCTCTCTGATACCAGAGATCTCCGTGTGTCGTGTCATGACACTGTCTCCAGCACTGACCCTCAGGATAATGAGGATTCAAAACGAGGCAGGTCATATTGCCTTCAAAAGTAAATCCAGGGAGGTTTGGCGGTATGTCAGAGGGTTAAGGGCTTGTGGCGCTCACGAAAAGGGGACAGGTGGAAGGATCTGGGGTCTGGCCCCCAGACCGCCACCTGCCGGGGAGTCGCTTTACAGGGGGTGAAGCAGGTCTTTAGGAGTTCTATCTTTCTCTCCCACCCTGTATTTCCTCTGCTCTCTCCTTTTGTGTCTGTCAGATGCAAGGTCAGTAACAACAACAACAACAACAACAACAACAACAACAATAACCACCACAGTGACCAAGCAACAAGGGCAGCGAAAGGGGAACAAATGGAGTGCAGGAGCTGTGGATTATTCGTGGTGCAGGCACTCAGCTGTGGCAATAACCCCTTGAGGCAATCAATCCATAAATGAAGAAGTAATACAGGTAACAGAGACTTATATGTCCCAGTGTGTTTCCACTGAGTTAATGTAAATGCACTTTTAATTACTTCTTCATTTATTTATTACCTTGCCACGAGAATTTCTTTTCATTGCTAAAAAAAAGTGCCCCTTCAAGGGTACCAGGTGGTGCCACACCCAGTTAAGCACTCATGTTACAATGCAGGAGGACTGGGCTTCAACACCCTGGTCCCCACCTGCCAGGGGAAATCTTTACAAGTGGTGCAGAAGTGCTGCAGGTGTTTCTCTCTGTGTCTCAAACTCTCTCTCCCTCCCTTCCCTCTCAATTCCTATCTATTTATTCCAGTGAATAATCAAGAAAATAGAAAGTAATAAAAGAAAAAGGAAAAGGAAATATGCCACGACTTCAAATGGGCTACTCAGGAAAATGCTTTCCTTGTTAAGATCCTCACAGCATTCCATATGCAGAAAGGCAAAGACACCATGTATTTTTTAACACAGATTTTATATTTATTTATTTGTTTATTTATTTAGGTGCTTACTCACTTTTGTTATTGTTGAATTAATGTTTTACATTTGACATTGACTAAGGATCTGACACCAGGGGTCTCCAGTACCCCTAGATGGTACTCTCCCTCTACAAAACCGATCCATTGACCTGTCCATCCATCCATCCACCCATCCATCTATCCATCCATCCATCCATCCATCCATCCATCCATCCATTCATCCAGCAGTCAACCAAGCTAAGTACAAAAGGAGATCTCTCCTTGAATGGTGAAGAGAATCAACGATGCACAGGTAGGTTGCAAAGGGGCCAGTTTGGCTGAACAGGGCAGAGAGGCTGAACCAGGGAATGTGTTGGGGCGTGTGGGTTTGGGTGGAGTGAGCCGGAGACCCTGTGAGCTGGGTCACATTAGGGGCAGGCAGGGGGTGGAAGGGGATGCGAACAGCTGTCACTGGAGAACCATCACAAGTGCTGGAGCTGGTGAGCAGGGCACCTGGAAGAGAGGACAGACAAAGGAGAGAAGCAAAGTGCAGAGGAGAGGAGAGGGGAGAGGATGGTGAGGACAGGAGAGGACAGGAGAGGACAGGAGTGGAGGGGACCTGAGAAACCTACCTGGACAAAGGCAGCATACAGACATCCAGGAAGGCAGGCAGGCATGCAGGCAGCTCTGGCCTGGGCTCCCTGGATCCCGGGCACACCTCCACCTGTCTTCTCTTGGCTGCCAGCCCTGAGGTCCCTCTTCGGTCAGCACTGTCTTCCCATCCTTCCGTCCCTCTGTGCCAGGGCCCAGGCGTCTGGGCGCTGTTGCCTCACCTAGTGGCAGGGCAGTTGGGCTACCCAGTGCCAGTGTGGCCAGCACAGATTGCCAGGGGCTAGGACATCACAGAGGGCTCCTGTGGTTGCTAGGCTACGGGGACCCTGCCCATCCAGTTGACCAGCAGCCATGACCCCCACGCTGAACTTGACCTGAGGGGTGGTGGCCAGCCACCAGAGCCAGAGCCCCAGGGCAAAGCAGGTGCTGGTCGGCCGGGCCAAGGGGCTATGGGCAGATTGGTGTGTGTCTGGGCATGGGGCTGGCATCTGACAGCCCAGGGCTGGGGACCAAGGTCCGCCAGGCCCCTGTCCCACCATGTGCACTGACACACAGTCTTGCTGACTGACTGACAGTTCCCGCCCCAGAGATACCCACACCAGGTCCCTGGGTGTCCTGAGCTGCCCCTGAGTGTTGGTGGGTGCCTGCCTGGACACCTGCCTCCGTAATGGAGGCCTCTATTAATCCCGTTGCCTACTGACAGCTGCCCTCCTGTCCCTCCTACTCCTCCTCCTCTTCTTCCTCCTCCTCTTCCTCCTCCTCCTCCTCCTCCTCCTTCTCCTCCTCCTCCTCTACCTCCTCCTCTTCTTCCTCATCCTCAGAGGGACTCAATCAGGGCCCTTGGCCTAGGCAAGCCAGGGCTGCTGCTCTGGCTGCTGCAGCTTCTATCCAGTGGGTGGGTGCAGGAATCTGTTCCTGTCAGTCCCTGATTCCTGGGACCTTCCATGCCTCCAGCTCCCCCCACTCTCTAGTCCATACCCCTCCTCAAGGATGCCCCCTTTCCCCTTGCCCTCTGTCCCCCAGCTCCCCAACTAACATCTACTGTGTGCTTCCCTGTGCTACTTTACTGCCACCCTGCTTCTGCCCTTCAGCCCTGAGGGCCCAGGGCCAGCCCAGCTGCCATCTCACCATCCAGAGGGGGACCTGCCCTTACCCCCTGCCACCACACCCACACACACAGCCCTGCACACACTCACGGGCTCCCCTGCCTGTAGCCTGCCTCTCAAACAGTCTCCTTCTGCCCCCTAGCCCCCTTACAGCCTGTGCCACGGCCCCCCACAGACACCTGGGCATCAGCAGCGCAGACATGCAAACAGCTCCCCTCACCCCCACTCCATTTGCTCCAAGGTTGTCAAGAGTCTTTTTTTCATGCTGTAGGGGAGGGAGTTGAGACAGTCCAATGTCCTGGGGAGCAAGAACTGCAAACAGTCCATCTACATTGTAACATTTGGGTCTCCTGCCGCCCAATCCCTAGTGTGCTGTGCAGACCTTTGACTGGCAAAAACACCCCATCTGAGCGTGAGATATGGCTGGGCTAGTGGCTCTTTCTGTGGACTAAGAGACAGACAGACAGAGTTTTCAGGTTCAAAACCTATACTTTCCAGAAGATGGTCATTCACTTCGGTTTAAAAAAAAAAAAAAAAAAAAAAAAAAGGCTTTTTATTTTTTTCGCCCTGCCTGGGTAACCTGTCTGCTGCCAGTTTCAAAGTGAAAAAAGGGAAAAATCTTTTTTGGAGGGAAAAGGACCAAAATGCAGGCAGGTGGACTCCGTGGAGGGTGGATGAGGAGTTGCTCCTGCCCTGGCACTAGAGCCCCAGCTGCTGTTCCAGGTGCTCTCTGATACCAGAGATCTCCGTGTGTCGTGTCATGACACTGTCTCCAGCACTGACCCTCAGGATAATGAGGATTCAAAACGAGGCAGGTCATATTGCCTTCAAAAGTAAATCCAGGGAGGTTTGGCGGTATGTCAGAGGGTTAAGGGCTTGTGGCGCTCACGAAAAGGGGACAGGTGGAAGGATCTGGGGTCTGGCCCCCAGACCGCCACCTGCCGGGGAGTCGCTTTACAGGGGGTGAAGCAGGTCTTTAGGAGTTCTATCTTTCTCTCCCACCCTGTATTTCCTCTGCTCTCTCCTTTTGTGTCTGTCAGATGCAAGGTCAGTAACAACAACAACAACAACAACAACAACAACAATAACCACCACAGTGACCAAGCAACAAGGGCAGCGAAAGGGGAACAAATGGAGTGCAGGAGCTGTGGATTATTCGTGGTGCAGGCACTCAGCTGTGGCAATAACCCCTTGAGGCAATCAATCCATAAATGAAGAAGTAATACAGGTAACAGAGACTTATATGTCCCAGTGTGTTTCCACTGAGTTAATGTAAATGCACTATTAATTACTTCTTCATTTATTTATTACCTTGCCACAAGAATTTCTTTTCATTGCTAAAAAAAAGTGCCCCTTCAAGGGTACCAGGTGGTGCCACACCCAGTTAAGCACTCATGTTACAATGCAGGAGGACTGGGCTTCAACACCCTGGTCCCCACCTGCCAGGGGAAATCTTTACAAGTGGTGCAGAAGTGCTGCAGGTGTTTCTCTCTGTGTCTCAAACTCTCTCTCCCTCCCTTCCCTCTCAATTCCTATCTATTTTTTCCAGTGAATAATCAAGAAAATAGAAAGTAATAAAAGAAAAAGGAAAAGGAAATATGCCACGACTTCAAATGGGCTACTCAGGAAAATGCTTTCCTTGTTAAGATCCTCACAGCATTCCATATGCAGAAAGGCAAAGACACCATGTATTTTTTAACACAGATTTTATATTTATTTATTTGTTTATTTATTTAGGTGCTTACTCACTTTTGTTATTGTTGAATTAATGTTTTACATTTGACATTGACTAAGGATCTGACACCAGGGGTCTCCAGTACCCCTAGATGGTACTCTCCCTCTACAAAACCGATCCATTGACCTGTCCATCCATCCATCCACCCATCCATCTATCCATCCATCCATCCATCCATCCATCCATCCAGCAGTCAACCAAGCTAAGTACAAAAGGAGATCTCTCCTTGAATGGTGAAGAGAATCAACGATGCACAGGTAGGTTGCAAAGGGGCCAGTTTGGCTGAATAGGGCAGAGAGGCTGAACCAGGGAATGTGTTGGGGCGTGTGGGTTTGGGTGGAGTGAGCCGGAGACCCTGTGAGCTGGGTCACATTAGGGGCAGGCAGGGGGTGGAAGGGGATGCGAACAGCTGTCACTGGAGAACCATCACAAGTGCTGGAGCTGGTGAGCAGGGCACCTGGAAGAGAGGACAGACAAAGGAGAGAAGCAAAGTGCAGAGGAGAGGAGAGGGGAGAGGATGGTGAGGACAGGAGAGGACAGGAGAGGACAGGAGTGGAGGGGACCTGAGAAACCTACCTGGACAAAGGCAGCATACAGACATCCAGGAAGGCAGGCAGGCATGCAGGCAGCTCTGGCCTGGGCTCCCTGGATCCCGGGCACACCTCCACCTGTCTTCTCTTGGCTGCCAGCCCTGAGGTCCCTCTTCGGTCAGCACTGTCTTCCCATCCTTCCGTCCCTCTGTGCCAGGGCCCAGGCGTCTGGGCGCTGTTGCCTCACCTAGTGGCAGGGCAGTTGGGCTACCCAGTGCCAGTGTGGCCAGCACAGATTGCCAGGGGCTAGGACATCACAGAGGGCTCCTGTGGTTGCTAGGCTACGGGGACCCTGCCCATCCAGTTGACCAGCAGCCATGACCCCCACGCTGAACTTGACCTGAGGGGTGGTGGCCAGCCACCAGAGCCAGAGCCCCAGGGCAAAGCAGGTGCTGGTCGGCCGGGCCAAGGGGCTATGGGCAGATTGGTGTGTGTCTGGGCATGGGGCTGGCATCTGACAGCCCAGGGCTGGGGACCAAGGTCCGCCAGGCCCCTGTCCCACCATGTGCACTGACACACAGTCTTGCTGACTGACTGACAGTTCCCGCCCCAGAGATACCCACACCAGGTCCCTGGGTGCCCTGAGCTGCCCCTGAGGGTTGGTGGGTGCCTGCCTGGACACCTGCCTCCGTAATGGAGGCCTCTATTAATCCCGTTACCTACTGACAGCTGCCCTCCTGCCCCTCCTACTCCTCCTCCTCTTCTTCCTCCTCCTCTTCCTCCTCCTCCTCCTCCTCCTCCTCCTCCTCCTTCTCCTCCTCCTCCTCTACCTCCTCCTCTTCTTCCTCATCCTCAGAGGGACTCAATCAGGGCCCTTGGCCTAGGCAAGCCAGGGCTGCTGCTCTGGCTGCTGCAGCTTCTATCCAGTGGGTGGGTGCAGGAATCTGTTCCTGTCAGTCCCTGATTCCTGGGACCTTCCATGCCTCCAGCTCCCCCCACTCTCTAGTCCATACCCCTCCTCAAGGATGCCCCCTTTCCCCTTGCCCTCTGTCCCCCAGCTCCCCAACTAACATCTACTGTGTGCTTCCCTGTGCTACTTTACTGCCACCCTGCTTCTGCCCTTCAGCCCTGAGGGCCCAGGGCCAGCCCAGCTGCCATCTCACCATCCAGAGGGGGACCTGCCCTTACCCCCTGCCACCACACCCACACACACAGCCCTGCACACACTCACGGGCTCCCCTGCCTGTAGCCTGCCTCTCAAACAGTCTCCTTCTGCCCCCTAGCCCCCTTACAGCCTGTGCCACGGCCCCCCACAGACACCTGGGCATCAGCAGCGCAGACATGCAAACAGCTCCCCTCACCCCCACTCCATTTGCTCCAAGGTTGTCAAGAGTCTTTTTTTCATGCTGTAGGGGAGGGAGTTGAGACAGTCCAATGTCCTGGGGAGCAAGAACTGCAAACAGTCCATCTACATTGTAACATTTGGGTCTCCTGCCGCCCAATCCCTAGTGTGCTGTGCAGACCTTTGACTGGCAAAAACACCCCATCTGAGCGTGAGATATGGCTGGGCTAGTGGCTCTTTCTGTGGACTAAGAGACAGACAGACAGAGTTTTCAGGTTCAAAACCTATACTTTCCAGAAGATGGTCATTCACTTCGGTTTAAAAAAAAAAAAAAAAAAAAAAAGGCTTTTTATTTTTTTCGCCCTGCCTGGGTAACCTGTCTGCTGCCAGTTTCAAAGTGAAAAAAGGGAAAAATCTTTTTTGGAGGGAAAAGGACCAAAATGCAGGCAGGTGGACTCCGTGGAGGGTGGATGAGGAGTTGCTCCTTCCCTGGCACTAGAGCCCCAGCTGCTGTTCCAGGTGCTCTCTGATACCAGAGATCTCCGTGTGTCGTGTCATGACACTGTCTCCAGCACTGACCCTCAGGATAATGAGGATTCAAAACGAGGCAGGTCATATTGCCTTCAAAAGTAAATCCAGGGAGGTTTGGCGGTATGTCAGAGGGTTAAGGGCTTGTGGCGCTCACGAAAAGGGGACAGGTGGAAGGATCTGGGGTCTGGCCCCCAGACCGCCACCTGCCGGGGAGTCGCTTTACAGGGGGTGAAGCAGGTCTTTAGGAGTTCTATCTTTCTCTCCCACCCTGTATTTCCTCTGCTCTCTCCTTTTGTGTCTGTCAGATGCAAGGTCAGTAACAACAACAACAACAACAACAACAACAATAACCACCACAGTGACCAAGCAACAAGGGCAGCGAAAGGGGAACAAATGGAGTGCAGGAGCTGTGGATTATTCGTGGTGCAGGCACTCAGCTGTGGCAATAACCCCTTGAGGCAATCAATCCATAAATGAAGAAGTAATACAGGTAACAGAGACTTATATGTCCCAGTGTGTTTCCACTGAGTTAATGTAAATGCACTATTAATTACTTCTTCATTTATTTATTACCTTGCCACAAGAATTTCTTTTCATTGCTAAAAAAAAGTGCCCCTTCAAGGGTACCAGGTGGTGCCACACCCAGTTAAGCACTCATGTTACAATGCAGGAGGACTGGGCTTCAACACCCTGGTCCCCACCTGCCAGGGGAAATCTTTACAAGTGGTGCAGAAGTGCTGCAGGTGTTTCTCTCTGTGTCTCAAACTCTCTCTCCCTCCCTTCCCTCTCAATTCCTATCTATTTTTTCCAGTGAATAATCAAGAAAATAGAAAGTAATAAAAGAAAAAGGAAAAGGAAATATGCCACGACTTCAAATGGGCTACTCAGGAAAATGCTTTCCTTGTTAAGATCCTCACAGCATTCCATATGCAGAAAGGCAAAGACACCATGTATTTTTTAACACAGATTTTATATTTATTTATTTGTTTATTTATTTAGGTGCTTACTCACTTTTGTTATTGTTGAATTAATGTTTTACATTTGACATTGACTAAGGATCTGACACCAGGGGTCTCCAGTACCCCTAGATGGTACTCTCCCTCTACAAAACCGATCCATTGACCTGTCCATCCATCCATCCACCCATCCATCTATCCATCCATCCATCCATCCATCCATCCATCCATCCATCCATCCATCCATCCATCCAGCAGTCAACCAAGCTAAGTACAAAAGGAGATCTCTCCTTGAATGGTGAAGAGAATCAACGATGCACAGGTAGGTTGCAAAGGGGCCAGTTTGGCTGAATAGGGCAGAGAGGCTGAACCAGGGAATGTGTTGGGGCGTGTGGGTTTGGGTGGAGTGAGCCGGAGACCCTGTGAGCTGGGTCACATTAGGGGCAGGCAGGGGGTGGAAGGGGATGCGAACAGCTGTCACTGGAGAACCATCACAAGTGCTGGAGCTGGTGAGCAGGGCACCTGGAAGAGAGGACAGACAAAGGAGAGAAGCAAAGTGCAGAGGAGAGGAGAGGGGAGAGGATGGTGAGGACAGGAGAGGACAGGAGAGGACAGGAGTGGAGGGGACCTGAGAAACCTACCTGGACAAAGGCAGCATACAGACATCCAGGAAGGCAGGCAGGCATGCAGGCAGCTCTGGCCTGGGCTCCCTGGATCCCGGGCACACCTCCACCTGTCTTCTCTTGGCTGCCAGCCCTGAGGTCCCTCTTCGGTCAGCACTGTCTTCCCATCCTTCCGTCCCTCTGTGCCAGGGCCCAGGCGTCTGGGCGCTGTTGCCTCACCTAGTGGCAGGGCAGTTGGGCTACCCAGTGCCAGTGTGGCCAGCACAGATTGCCAGGGGCTAGGACATCACAGAGGGCTCCTGTGGTTGCTAGGCTACGGGGACCCTGCCCATCCAGTTGACCAGCAGCCATGACCCCCACGCTGAACTTGACCTGAGGGGTGGTGGCCAGCCACCAGAGCCAGAGCCCCAGGGCAAAGCAGGTGCTGGTCGGCCGGGCCAAGGGGCTATGGGCAGATTGGTGTGTGTCTGGGCATGGGGCTGGCATCTGACAGCCCAGGGCTGGGGACCAAGGTCCGCCAGGCCCCTGTCCCACCATGTGCACTGACACACAGTCTTGCTGACTGACTGACAGTTCCCGCCCCAGAGATACCCACACCAGGTCCCTGGGTGCCCTGAGCTGCCCCTGAGGGTTGGTGGGTGCCTGCCTGGACACCTGCCTCCGTAATGGAGGCCTCTATTAATCCCGTTACCTACTGACAGCTGCCCTCCTGCCCCTCCTACTCCTCCTCCTCTTCTTCCTCCTCCTCTTCCTCCTCCTCCTCCTCCTCCTCCTCCTCCTCCTCCTTCTCCTCCTCCTCCTCTACCTCCTCCTCTTCTTCCTCATCCTCAGAGGGACTCAATCAGGGCCCTTGGCCTAGGCAAGCCAGGGCTGCTGCTCTGGCTGCTGCAGCTTCTATCCAGTGGGTGGGTGCAGGAATCTGTTCCTGTCAGTCCCTGATTCCTGGGACCTTCCATGCCTCCAGCTCCCCCCACTCTCTAGTCCATACCCCTCCTCAAGGATGCCCCCTTTCCCCTTGCCCTCTGTCCCCCAGCTCCCCAACTAACATCTACTGTGTGCTTCCCTGTGCTACTTTACTGCCACCCTGCTTCTGCCCTTCAGCCCTGAGGGCCCAGGGCCAGCCCAGCTGCCATCTCACCATCCAGAGGGGGACCTGCCCTTACCCCCTGCCACCACACCCACACACACAGCCCTGCACACACTCACGGGCTCCCCTGCCTGTAGCCTGCCTCTCAAACAGTCTCCTTCTGCCCCCTAGCCCCCTTACAGCCTGTGCCACGGCCCCCCACAGACACCTGGGCATCAGCAGCGCAGACATGCAAACAGCTCCCCTCACCCCCACTCCATTTGCTCCAAGGTTGTCAAGAGTCTTTTTTTCATGCTGTAGGGGAGGGAGTTGAGACAGTCCAATGTCCTGGGGAGCAAGAACTGCAAACAGTCCATCTACATTGTAACATTTGGGTCTCCTGCCGCCCAATCCCTAGTGTGCTGTGCAGACCTTTGACTGGCAAAAACACCCCATCTGAGCGTGAGATATGGCTGGGCTAGTGGCTCTTTCTGTGGACTAAGAGACAGACAGACAGAGTTTTCAGGTTCAAAACCTATACTTTCCAGAAGATGGTCATTCACTTCGGTTTAAAAAAAAAAAAAAAAAAAAAAAGGCTTTTTATTTTTTTCGCCCTGCCTGGGTAACCTGTCTGCTGCCAGTTTCAAAGTGAAAAAAGGGAAAAATCTTTTTTGGAGGGAAAAGGACCAAAATGCAGGCAGGTGGACTCCGTGGAGGGTGGATGAGGAGTTGCTCCTTCCCTGGCACTAGAGCCCCAGCTGCTGTTCCAGGTGCTCTCTGATACCAGAGATCTCCGTGTGTCGTGTCATGACACTGTCTCCAGCACTGACCCTCAGGATAATGAGGATTCAAAACGAGGCAGGTCATATTGCCTTCAAAAGTAAATCCAGGGAGGTTTGGCGGTATGTCAGAGGGTTAAGGGCTTGTGGCGCTCACGAAAAGGGGACAGGTGGAAGGATCTGGGGTCTGGCCCCCAGACCGCCACCTGCCGGGGAGTCGCTTTACAGGGGGTGAAGCAGGTCTTTAGGAGTTCTATCTTTCTCTCCCACCCTGTATTTCCTCTGCTCTCTCCTTTTGTGTCTGTCAGATGCAAGGTCAGTAACAACAACAACAACAACAACAACAACAACAACAATAACCACCACAGTGACCAAGCAACAAGGGCAGCGAAAGGGGAACAAATGGAGTGCAGGAGCTGTGGATTATTCGTGGTGCAGGCACTCAGCTGTGGCAATAACCCCTTGAGGCAATCAATCCATAAATGAAGAAGTAATACAGGTAACAGAGACTTATATGTCCCAGTGTGTTTCCACTGAGTTAATGTAAATGCACTTTTAATTACTTCTTCATTTATTTATTACCTTGCCACGAGAATTTCTTTTCATTGCTAAAAAAAAGTGCCCCTTCAAGGGTACCAGGTGGTGCCACACCCAGTTAAGCACTCATGTTACAATGCAGGAGGACTGGGCTTCAACACCCTGGTCCCCACCTGCCAGGGGAAATCTTTACAAGTGGTGCAGAAGTGCTGCAGGTGTTTCTCTCTGTGTCTCAAACTCTCTCTCCCTCCCTTCCCTCTCAATTCCTATCTATTTTTTCCAGTGAATAATCAAGAAAATAGAAAGTAATAAAAGAAAAAGGAAAAGGAAATATGCCACGACTTCAAATGGGCTACTCAGGAAAATGCTTTCCTTGTTAAGATCCTCACAGCATTCCATATGCAGAAAGGCAAAGACACCATGTATTTTTTAACACAGATTTTATATTTATTTATTTGTTTATTTATTTAGGTGCTTACTCACTTTTGTTATTGTTGAATTAATGTTTTACATTTGACATTGACTAAGGATCTGACACCAGGGGTCTCCAGTACCCCTAGATGGTACTCTCCCTCTACAAAACCGATCCATTGACCTGTCCATCCATCCATCCACCCATCCATCTATCCATCCATCCATCCATCCATCCATCCATCCATCCATCCATCCAGCAGTCAACCAAGCTAAGTACAAAAGGAGATCTCTCCTTGAATGGTGAAGAGAATCAACGATGCACAGGTAGGTTGCAAAGGGGCCAGTTTGGCTGAATAGGGCAGAGAGGCTGAACCAGGGAATGTGTTGGGGCGTGTGGGTTTGGGTGGAGTGAGCCGGAGACCCTGTGAGCTGGGTCACATTAGGGGCAGGCAGGGGGTGGAAGGGGATGCGAACAGCTGTCACTGGAGAACCATCACAAGTGCTGGAGCTGGTGAGCAGGGCACCTGGAAGAGAGGACAGACAAAGGAGAGAAGCAAAGTGCAGAGGAGAGGAGAGGGGAGAGGATGGTGAGGACAGGAGAGGACAGGAGAGGACAGGAGTGGAGGGGACCTGAGAAACCTACCTGGACAAAGGCAGCATACAGACATCCAGGAAGGCAGGCAGGCATGCAGGCAGCTCTGGCCTGGGCTCGCTGGATCCCGGGCACACCTCCACCTGTCTTCTCTTGGCTGCCAGCCCTGAGGTCCCTCTTCGGTCAGCACTGTCTTCCCATCCTTCCGTCCCTCTGTGCCAGGGCCCAGGCGTCTGGGCGCTGTTGCCTCACCTAGTGGCAGGGCAGTTGGGCTACCCAGTGCCAGTGTGGCCAGCACAGATTGCCAGGGGCTAGGACATCACAGAGGGCTCCTGTGGTTGCTAGGCTACGGGGACCCTGCCCATCCAGTTGACCAGCAGCCATGACCCCCACGCTGAACTTGACCTGAGGGGTGGTGGCCAGCCACCAGAGCCAGAGCCCCAGGGCAAAGCAGGTGCTGGTCGGCCGGGCCAAGGGGCTATGGGCAGATTGGTGTGTGTCTGGGCATGGGGCTGGCATCTGACAGCCCAGGGCTGGGGACCAAGGTCCGCCAGGCCCCTGTCCCACCATGTGCACTGACACACAGTCTTGCTGACTGACTGACAGTTCCCGCCCCAGAGATACCCACACCAGGTCCCTGGGTGTCCTGAGCTGCCCCTGAGTGTTGGTGGGTGCCTGCCTGGACACCTGCCTCCGTAATGGAGGCCTCTATTAATCCCGTTGCCTACTGACAGCTGCCCTCCTGTCCCTCCTACTCCTCCTCCTCTTCTTCCTCCTCCTCTTCCTCCTCCTCCTCCTCCTCCTCCTCCTCCTCCTCCTTCTCCTCCTCCTCCTCTACCTCCTCCTCTTCTTCCTCATCCTCAGAGGGACTCAATCAGGGCCCTTGGCCTAGGCAAGCCAGGGCTGCTGCTCTGGCTGCTGCAGCTTCTATCCAGTGGGTGGGTGCAGGAATCTGTTCCTGTCAGTCCCTGATTCCTGGGACCTTCCATGCCTCCAGCTCCCCCCACTCTCTAGTCCATACCCCTCCTCAAGGATGCCCCCTTTCCCCTTGCCCTCTGTCCCCCAGCTCCCCAACTAACATCTACTGTGTGCTTCCCTGTGCTACTTTACTGCCACCCTGCTTCTGCCCTTCAGCCCTGAGGGCCCAGGGCCAGCCCAGCTGCCATCTCACCATCCAGAGGGGGACCTGCCCTTACCCCCTGCCACCACACCCACACACACAGCCCTGCACACACTCACGGGCTCCCCTGCCTGTAGCCTGCCTCTCAAACAGTCTCCTTCTGCCCCCTAGCCCCCTTACAGCCTGTGCCACGGCCCCCCACAGACACCTGGGCATCAGCAGCGCAGACATGCAAACAGCTCCCCTCACCCCCACTCCATTTGCTCCAAGGTTGTCAAGAGTCTTTTTTTCATGCTGTAGGGGAGGGAGTTGAGACAGTCCAATGTCCTGGGGAGCAAGAACTGCAAACAGTCCATCTACATTGTAACATTTGGGTCTCCTGCCGCCCAATCCCTAGTGTGCTGTGCAGACCTTTGACTGGCAAAAACACCCCATCTGAGCGTGAGATATGGCTGGGCTAGTGGCTCTTTCTGTGGACTAAGAGACAGACAGACAGAGTTTTCAGGTTCAAAACCTATACTTTCCAGAAGATGGTCATTCACTTCGGTTTAAAAAAAAAAAAAAAAAAGGCTTTTTATTTTTTTCGCCCTGCCTGGGTAACCTGTCTGCTGCCAGTTTCAAAGTGAAAAAAGGGAAAAATCTTTTTTGGAGGGAAAAGGACCAAAATGCAGGCAGGTGGACTCCGTGGAGGGTGGATGAGGAGTTGCTCCTGCCCTGGCACTAGAGCCCCAGCTGCTGTTCCAGGTGCTCTCTGATACCAGAGATCTCCGTGTGTCGTGTCATGACACTGTCTCCAGCACTGACCCTCAGGATAATGAGGATTCAAAACGAGGCAGGTCATATTGCCTTCAAAAGTAAATCCAGGGAGGTTTGGCGGTATGTCAGAGGGTTAAGGGCTTGTGGCGCTCACGAAAAGGGGACAGGTGGAAGGATCTGGGGTCTGGCCCCCAGACCGCCACCTGCCGGGGAGTCGCTTTACAGGGGGTGAAGCAGGTCTTTAGGAGTTCTATCTTTCTCTCCCACCCTGTATTTCCTCTGCTCTCTCCTTTTGTGTCTGTCAGATGCAAGGTCAGTAACAACAACAACAACAACAACAACAACAACAACAATAACCACCACAGTGACCAAGCAACAAGGGCAGCGAAAGGGGAACAAATGGAGTGCAGGAGCTGTGGATTATTCGTGGTGCAGGCACTCAGCTGTGGCAATAACCCCTTGAGGCAATCAATCCATAAATGAAGAAGTAATACAGGTAACAGAGACTTATATGTCCCAGTGTGTTTCCACTGAGTTAATGTAAATGCACTTTTAATTACTTCTTCATTTATTTATTACCTTGCCACGAGAATTTCTTTTCATTGCTAAAAAAAAGTGCCCCTTCAAGGGTACCAGGTGGTGCCACACCCAGTTAAGCACTCATGTTACAATGCAGGAGGACTGGGCTTCAACACCCTGGTCCCCACCTGCCAGGGGAAATCTTTACAAGTGGTGCAGAAGTGCTGCAGGTGTTTCTCTCTGTGTCTCAAACTCTCTCTCCCTCCCTTCCCTCTCAATTCCTATCTATTTTTTCCAGTGAATAATCAAGAAAATAGAAAGTAATAAAAGAAAAAGGAAAAGGAAATATGCCACGACTTCAAATGGGCTACTCAGGAAAATGCTTTCCTTGTTAAGATCCTCACAGCATTCCATATGCAGAAAGGCAAAGACACCATGTATTTTTTAACACAGATTTTATATTTATTTATTTGTTTATTTATTTAGGTGCTTACTCACTTTTGTTATTGTTGAATTAATGTTTTACATTTGACATTGACTAAGGATCTGACACCAGGGGTCTCCAGTACCCCTAGATGGTACTCTCCCTCTACAAAACCGATCCATTGACCTGTCCATCCATCCATCCACCCATCCATCTATCCATCCATCCATCCATCCATCCATCCATCCATCCATCCAGCAGTCAACCAAGCTAAGTACAAAAGGAGATCTCTCCTTGAATGGTGAAGAGAATCAACGATGCACAGGTAGGTTGCAAAGGGGCCAGTTGGGCTGAATAGGGCAGAGAGGCTGAACCAGGGAATGTGTTGGGGCGTGTGGGTTTGGGTGGAGTGAGCCGGAGACCCTGTGAGCTGGGTCACATTAGGGGCAGGCAGGGGGTGGAAGGGGATGCGAACAGCTGTCACTGGAGAACCATCACAAGTGCTGGAGCTGGTGAGCAGGGCACCTGGAAGAGAGGACAGACAAAGGAGAGAAGCAAAGTGCAGAGGAGAGGAGAGGGGAGAGGATGGTGAGGACAGGAGAGGACAGGAGAGGACAGGAGTGGAGGGGACCTGAGAAACCTACCTGGACAAAGGCAGCATACAGACATCCAGGAAGGCAGGCAGGCATGCAGGCAGCTCTGGCCTGGGCTCGCTGGATCCCGGGCACACCTCCACCTGTCTTCTCTTGGCTGCCAGCCCTGAGGTCCCTCTTCGGTCAGCACTGTCTTCCCATCCTTCCGTCCCTCTGTGCCAGGGCCCAGGCGTCTGGGCGCTGTTGCCTCACCTAGTGGCAGGGCAGTTGGGCTACCCAGTGCCAGTGTGGCCAGCACAGATTGCCAGGGGCTAGGACATCACAGAGGGCTCCTGTGGTTGCTAGGCTACGGGGACCCTGCCCATCCAGTTGACCAGCAGCCATGACCCCCACGCTGAACTTGACCTGAGGGGTGGTGGCCAGCCACCAGAGCCAGAGCCCCAGGGCAAAGCAGGTGCTGGTCGGCCGGGCCAAGGGGCTATGGGCAGATTGGTGTGTGTCTGGGCATGGGGCTGGCATCTGACAGCCCAGGGCTGGGGACCAAGGTCCGCCAGGCCCCTGTCCCACCATGTGCACTGACACACAGTCTTGCTGACTGACTGACAGTTCCCGCCCCAGAGATACCCACACCAGGTCCCTGGGTGTCCTGAGCTGCCCCTGAGTGTTGGTGGGTGCCTGCCTGGACACCTGCCTCCGTAATGGAGGCCTCTATTAATCCCGTTGCCTACTGACAGCTGCCCTCCTGTCCCTCCTACTCCTCCTCCTCTTCTTCCTCCTCCTCTTCCTCCTCCTCCTCCTCCTCCTCCTCCTCCTCCTCCTTCTCCTCCTCCTCCTCTACCTCCTCCTCTTCTTCCTCATCCTCAGAGGGACTCAATCAGGGCCCTTGGCCTAGGCAAGCCAGGGCTGCTGCTCTGGCTGCTGCAGCTTCTATCCAGTGGGTGGGTGCAGGAATCTGTTCCTGTCAGTCCCTGATTCCTGGGACCTTCCATGCCTCCAGCTCCCCCCACTCTCTAGTCCATACCCCTCCTCAAGGATGCCCCCTTTCCCCTTGCCCTCTGTCCCCCAGCTCCCCAACTAACATCTACTGTGTGCTTCCCTGTGCTACTTTACTGCCACCCTGCTTCTGCCCTTCAGCCCTGAGGGCCCAGGGCCAGCCCAGCTGCCATCTCACCATCCAGAGGGGGACCTGCCCTTACCCCCTGCCACCACACCCACACACACAGCCCTGCACACACTCACGGGCTCCCCTGCCTGTAGCCTGCCTCTCAAACAGTCTCCTTCTGCCCCCTAGCCCCCTTACAGCCTGTGCCACGGCCCCCCACAGACACCTGGGCATCAGCAGCGCAGACATGCAAACAGCTCCCCTCACCCCCACTCCATTTGCTCCAAGGTTGTCAAGAGTCTTTTTTTCATGCTGTAGGGGAGGGAGTTGAGACAGTCCAATGTCCTGGGGAGCAAGAACTGCAAACAGTCCATCTACATTGTAACATTTGGGTCTCCTGCCGCCCAATCCCTAGTGTGCTGTGCAGACCTTTGACTGGCAAAAACACCCCATCTGAGCGTGAGATATGGCTGGGCTAGTGGCTCTTTCTGTGGACTAAGAGACAGACAGACAGAGTTTTCAGGTTCAAAACCTATACTTTCCAGAAGATGGTCATTCACTTCGGTTTAAAAAAAAAAAAAAAAAAAAAAAAAAGGCTTTTTATTTTTTTCGCCCTGCCTGGGTAACCTGTCTGCTGCCAGTTTCAAAGTGAAAAAAGGGAAAAATCTTTTTTGGAGGGAAAAGGACCAAAATGCAGGCAGGTGGACTCCGTGGAGGGTGGATGAGGAGTTGCTCCTGCCCTGGCACTAGAGCCCCAGCTGCTGTTCCAGGTGCTCTCTGATACCAGAGATCTCCGTGTGTCGTGTCATGACACTGTCTCCAGCACTGACCCTCAGGATAATGAGGATTCAAAACGAGGCAGGTCATATTGCCTTCAAAAGTAAATCCAGGGAGGTTTGGCGGTATGTCAGAGGGTTAAGGGCTTGTGGCGCTCACGAAAAGGGGACAGGTGGAAGGATCTGGGGTCTGGCCCCCAGACCGCCACCTGCCGGGGAGTCGCTTTACAGGGGGTGAAGCAGGTCTTTAGGAGTTCTATCTTTCTCTCCCACCCTGTATTTCCTCTGCTCTCTCCTTTTGTGTCTGTCAGATGCAAGGTCAGTAACAACAACAACAACAACAACAACAACAACAATAACCACCACAGTGACCAAGCAACAAGGGCAGCGAAAGGGGAACAAATGGAGTGCAGGAGCTGTGGATTATTCGTGGTGCAGGCACTCAGCTGTGGCAATAACCCCTTGAGGCAATCAATCCATAAATGAAGAAGTAATACAGGTAACAGAGACTTATATGTCCCAGTGTGTTTCCACTGAGTTAATGTAAATGCACTTTTAATTACTTCTTCATTTATTTATTACCTTGCCACGAGAATTTCTTTTCATTGCTAAAAAAAAGTGCCCCTTCAAGGGTACCAGGTGGTGCCACACCCAGTTAAGCACTCATGTTACAATGCAGGAGGACTGGGCTTCAACACCCTGGTCCCCACCTGCCAGGGGAAATCTTTACAAGTGGTGCAGAAGTGCTGCAGGTGTTTCTCTCTGTGTCTCAAACTCTCTCTCCCTCCCTTCCCTCTCAATTCCTATCTATTTTTTCCAGTGAATAATCAAGAAAATAGAAAGTAATAAAAGAAAAAGGAAAAGGAAATATGCCACGACTTCAAATGGGCTACTCAGGAAAATGCTTTCCTTGTTAAGATCCTCACAGCATTCCATATGCAGAAAGGCAAAGACACCATGTATTTTTTAACACAGATTTTATATTTATTTATTTGTTTATTTATTTAGGTGCTTACTCACTTTTGTTATTGTTGAATTAATGTTTTACATTTGACATTGACTAAGGATCTGACACCAGGGGTCTCCAGTACCCCTAGATGGTACTCTCCCTCTACAAAACCGATCCATTGACCTGTCCATCCATCCATCCACCCATCCATCTATCCATCCATCCATCCATCCATCCATCCATCCATCCATCCATCCAGCAGTCAACCAAGCTAAGTACAAAAGGAGATCTCTCCTTGAATGGTGAAGAGAATCAACGATGCACAGGTAGGTTGCAAAGGGGCCAGTTGGGCTGAATAGGGCAGAGAGGCTGAACCAGGGAATGTGTTGGGGCGTGTGGGTTTGGGTGGAGTGAGCCGGAGACCCTGTGAGCTGGGTCACATTAGGGGCAGGCAGGGGGTGGAAGGGGATGCGAACAGCTGTCACTGGAGAACCATCACAAGTGCTGGAGCTGGTGAGCAGGGCACCTGGAAGAGAGGACAGACAAAGGAGAGAAGCAAAGTGCAGAGGAGAGGAGAGGGGAGAGGATGGTGAGGACAGGAGAGGACAGGAGAGGACAGGAGTGGAGGGGACCTGAGAAACCTACCTGGACAAAGGCAGCATACAGACATCCAGGAAGGCAGGCAGGCATGCAGGCAGCTCTGGCCTGGGCTCCCTGGATCCCGGGCACACCTCCACCTGTCTTCTCTTGGCTGCCAGCCCTGAGGTCCCTCTTCGGTCAGCACTGTCTTCCCATCCTTCCGTCCCTCTGTGCCAGGGCCCAGGCGTCTGGGCGCTGTTGCCTCACCTAGTGGCAGGGCAGTTGGGCTACCCAGTGCCAGTGTGGCCAGCACAGATTGCCAGGGGCTAGGACATCACAGAGGGCTCCTGTGGTTGCTAGGCTACGGGGACCCTGCCCATCCAGTTGACCAGCAGCCATGACCCCCACGCTGAACTTGACCTGAGGGGTGGTGGCCAGCCACCAGAGCCAGAGCCCCAGGGCAAAGCAGGTGCTGGTCGGCCGGGCCAAGGGGCTATGGGCAGATTGGTGTGTGTCTGGGCATGGGGCTGGCATCTGACAGCCCAGGGCTGGGGACCAAGGTCCGCCAGGCCCCTGTCCCACCATGTGCACTGACACACAGTCTTGCTGACTGACTGACAGTTCCCGCCCCAGAGATACCCACACCAGGTCCCTGGGTGTCCTGAGCTGCCCCTGAGTGTTGGTGGGTGTCTGCCTGGACACCTGCCTCCGTAATGGAGGCCTCTATTAATCCCGTTGCCTACTGACAGCTGCCCTCCTGTCCCTCCTACTCCTCCTCCTCTTCTTCCTCCTCCTCTTCCTCCTCCTCCTCCTCCTCCTCCTCCTCCTCCTTCTCCTCCTCCTCCTCTACCTCCTCCTCTTCTTCCTCATCCTCAGAGGGACTCAATCAGGGCCCTTGGCCTAGGCAAGCCAGGGCTGCTGCTCTGGCTGCTGCAGCTTCTATCCAGTGGGTGGGTGCAGGAATCTGTTCCTGTCAGTCCCTGATTCCTGGGACCTTCCATGCCTCCAGCTCCCCCCACTCTCTAGTCCATACCCCTCCTCAAGGATGCCCCCTTTCCCCTTGCCCTCTGTCCCCCAGCTCCCCAACTAACATCTACTGTGTGCTTCCCTGTGCTACTTTACTGCCACCCTGCTTCTGCCCTTCAGCCCTGAGGGCCCAGGGCCAGCCCAGCTGCCATCTCACCATCCAGAGGGGGACCTGCCCTTACCCCCTGCCACCACACCCACACACACAGCCCTGCACACACTCATGGGCTCCCCTGCCTGTAGCCTGCCTCTCAAACAGTCTCCTTCTGCCCCCTAGCCCCCTTACAGCCTGTGCCACGGCCCCCCACAGACACCTGGGCATCAGCAGCGCAGACATGCAAACAGCTCCCCTCACCCCCACTCCATTTGCTCCAAGGTTGTCAAGAGTCTTTTTTTCATGCTGTAGGGGAGGGAGTTGAGACAGTCCAATGTCCTGGGGAGCAAGAACTGCAAACAGTCCATCTACATTGTAACATTTGGGTCTCCTGCCGCCCAATCCCTAGTGTGCTGTGCAGACCTTTGACTGGCAAAAACACCCCATCTGAGCGTGAGATATGGCTGGGCTAGTGGCTCTTTCTGTGGACTAAGAGACAGACAGACAGAGTTTTCAGGTTCAAAACCTATACTTTCCAGAAGATGGTCATTCACTTCGGTTTAAAAAAAAAAAAAAAAAAAAAAAGGCTTTTTATTTTTTTCGCCCTGCCTGGGTAACCTGTCTGCTGCCAGTTTCAAAGTGAAAAAAGGGAAAAATCTTTTTTGGAGGGAAAAGGACCAAAATGCAGGCAGGTGGACTCCGTGGAGGGTGGATGAGGAGTTGCTCCTGCCCTGGCACTAGAGCCCCAGCTGCTGTTCCAGGTGCTCTCTGATACCAGAGATCTCCGTGTGTCGTGTCATGACACTGTCTCCAGCACTGACCCTCAGGATAATGAGGATTCAAAACGAGGCAGGTCATATTGCCTTCAAAAGTAAATCCAGGGAGGTTTGGCGGTATGTCAGAGGGTTAAGGGCTTGTGGCGCTCACGAAAAGGGGACAGGTGGAAGGATCTGGGGTCTGGCCCCCAGACCGCCACCTGCCGGGGAGTCGCTTTACAGGGGGTGAAGCAGGTCTTTAGGAGTTCTATCTTTCTCTCCCACCCTGTATTTCCTCTGCTCTCTCCTTTTGTGTCTGTCAGATGCAAGGTCAGTAACAACAACAACAACAACAACAACAATAACCACCACAGTGACCAAGCAACAAGGGCAGCGAAAGGGGAACAAATGGAGTGCAGGAGCTGTGGATTATTCGTGGTGCAGGCACTCAGCTGTGGCAATAACCCCTTGAGGCAATCAATCCATAAATGAAGAAGTAATACAGGTAACAGAGACTTATATGTCCCAGTGTGTTTCCACTGAGTTAATGTAAATGCACTTTTAATTACTTCTTCATTTATTTATTACCTTGCCACGAGAATTTCTTTTCATTGCTAAAAAAAAGTGCCCCTTCAAGGGTACCAGGTGGTGCCACACCCAGTTAAGCACTCATGTTACAATGCAGGAGGACTGGGCTTCAACACCCTGGTCCCCACCTGCCAGGGGAAATCTTTACAAGTGGTGCAGAAGTGCTGCAGGTGTTTCTCTCTGTGTCTCAAACTCTCTCTCCCTCCCTTCCCTCTCAATTCCTATCTATTTTTTCCAGTGAATAATCAAGAAAATAGAAAGTAATAAAAGAAAAAGGAAAAGGAAATATGCCACGACTTCAAATGGGCTACTCAGGAAAATGCTTTCCTTGTTAAGATCCTCACAGCATTCCATATGCAGAAAGGCAAAGACACCATGTATTTTTTAACACAGATTTTATATTTATTTATTTGTTTATTTATTTAGGTGCTTACTCACTTTTGTTATTGTTGAATTAATGTTTTACATTTGACATTGACTAAGGATCTGACACCAGGGGT
This sequence comes from Erinaceus europaeus, assembly GCF_950295315.1. NCBI lineage: Eukaryota > Metazoa > Chordata > Mammalia > Eulipotyphla > Erinaceidae > Erinaceus > Erinaceus europaeus. The sequence goes on along the minus strand of NW_026647137.1, from coordinate 206,604 downwards.
CTCCAGTACCCCTAGATGGTACTCTCCCTCTACAAAACCGATCCATTGACCTGTCCATCCATCCATCCACCCATCCATCTATCCATCCATCCATCCATCCATCCATCCATCCATCCATCCAGCAGTCAACCAAGCTAAGTACAAAAGGAGATCTCTCCTTGAATGGTGAAGAGAATCAACGATGCACAGGTAGGTTGCAAAGGGGCCAGTTTGGCTGAATAGGGCAGAGAGGCTGAACCAGGGAATGTGTTGGGGCGTGTGGGTTTGGGTGGAGTGAGCCGGAGACCCTGTGAGCTGGGTCACATTAGGGGCAGGCAGGGGGTGGAAGGGGATGCGAACAGCTGTCACTGGAGAACCATCACAAGTGCTGGAGCTGGTGAGCAGGGCACCTGGAAGAGAGGACAGACAAAGGAGAGAAGCAAAGTGCAGAGGAGAGGAGAGGGGAGAGGATGGTGAGGACAGGAGAGGACAGGAGAGGACAGGAGTGGAGGGGACCTGAGAAACCTACCTGGACAAAGGCAGCATACAGACATCCAGGAAGGCAGGCAGGCATGCAGGCAGCTCTGGCCTGGGCTCCCTGGATCCCGGGCACACCTCCACCTGTCTTCTCTTGGCTGCCAGCCCTGAGGTCCCTCTTCGGTCAGCACTGTCTTCCCATCCTTCCGTCCCTCTGTGCCAGGGCCCAGGCGTCTGGGCGCTGTTGCCTCACCTAGTGGCAGGGCAGTTGGGCTACCCAGTGCCAGTGTGGCCAGCACAGATTGCCAGGGGCTAGGACATCACAGAGGGCTCCTGTGGTTGCTAGGCTACGGGGACCCTGCCCATCCAGTTGACCAGCAGCCATGACCCCCACGCTGAACTTGACCTGAGGGGTGGTGGCCAGCCACCAGAGCCAGAGCCCCAGGGCAAAGCAGGTGCTGGTCGGCCGGGCCAAGGGGCTATGGGCAGATTGGTGTGTGTCTGGGCATGGGGCTGGCATCTGACAGCCCAGGGCTGGGGACCAAGGTCCGCCAGGCCCCTGTCCCACCATGTGCACTGACACACAGTCTTGCTGACTGACTGACAGTTCCCGCCCCAGAGATACCCACACCAGGTCCCTGGGTGTCCTGAGCTGCCCCTGAGTGTTGGTGGGTGCCTGCCTGGACACCTGCCTCCGTAATGGAGGCCTCTATTAATCCCGTTGCCTACTGACAGCTGCCCTCCTGTCCCTCCTACTCCTCCTCCTCTTCTTCCTCCTCCTCTTCCTCCTCCTCCTCCTCCTCCTCCTCCTCCTCCTCCTTCTCCTCCTCCTCCTCTACCTCCTCCTCTTCTTCCTCATCCTCAGAGGGACTCAATCAGGGCCCTTGGCCTAGGCAAGCCAGGGCTGCTGCTCTGGCTGCTGCAGCTTCTATCCAGTGGGTGGGTGCAGGAATCTGTTCCTGTCAGTCCCTGATTCCTGGGACCTTCCATGCCTCCAGCTCCCCCCACTCTCTAGTCCATACCCCTCCTCAAGGATGCCCCCTTTCCCCTTGCCCTCTGTCCCCCAGCTCCCCAACTAACATCTACTGTGTGCTTCCCTGTGCTACTTTACTGCCACCCTGCTTCTGCCCTTCAGCCCTGAGGGCCCAGGGCCAGCCCAGCTGCCATCTCACCATCCAGAGGGGGACCTGCCCTTACCCCCTGCCACCACACCCACACACACAGCCCTGCACACACTCACGGGCTCCCCTGCCTGTAGCCTGCCTCTCAAACAGTCTCCTTCTGCCCCCTAGCCCCCTTACAGCCTGTGCCACGGCCCCCCACAGACACCTGGGCATCAGCAGCGCAGACATGCAAACAGCTCCCCTCACCCCCACTCCATTTGCTCCAAGGTTGTCAAGAGTCTTTTTTTCATGCTGTAGGGGAGGGAGTTGAGACAGTCCAATGTCCTGGGGAGCAAGAACTGCAAACAGTCCATCTACATTGTAACATTTGGGTCTCCTGCCGCCCAATCCCTAGTGTGCTGTGCAGACCTTTGACTGGCAAAAACACCCCATCTGAGCGTGAGATATGGCTGGGCTAGTGGCTCTTTCTGTGGACTAAGAGACAGACAGACAGAGTTTTCAGGTTCAAAACCTATACTTTCCAGAAGATGGTCATTCACTTCGGTTTAAAAAAAAAAAAAAAAAAAGGCTTTTTATTTTTTTCGCCCTGCCTGGGTAACCTGTCTGCTGCCAGTTTCAAAGTGAAAAAAGGGAAAAATCTTTTTTGGAGGGAAAAGGACCAAAATGCAGGCAGGTGGACTCCGTGGAGGGTGGATGAGGAGTTGCTCCTGCCCTGGCACTAGAGCCCCAGCTGCTGTTCCAGGTGCTCTCTGATACCAGAGATCTCCGTGTGTCGTGTCATGACACTGTCTCCAGCACTGACCCTCAGGATAATGAGGATTCAAAACGAGGCAGGTCATATTGCCTTCAAAAGTAAATCCAGGGAGGTTTGGCGGTATGTCAGAGGGTTAAGGGCTTGTGGCGCTCACGAAAAGGGGACAGGTGGAAGGATCTGGGGTCTGGCCCCCAGACCGCCACCTGCCGGGGAGTCGCTTTACAGGGGGTGAAGCAGGTCTTTAGGAGTTCTATCTTTCTCTCCCACCCTGTATTTCCTCTGCTCTCTCCTTTTGTGTCTGTCAGATGCAAGGTCAGTAACAACAACAACAACAACAACAACAACAACAACAATAACCACCACAGTGACCAAGCAACAAGGGCAGCGAAAGGGGAACAAATGGAGTGCAGGAGCTGTGGATTATTCGTGGTGCAGGCACTCAGCTGTGGCAATAACCCCTTGAGGCAATCAATCCATAAATGAAGAAGTAATACAGGTAACAGAGACTTATATGTCCCAGTGTGTTTCCACTGAGTTAATGTAAATGCACTTTTAATTACTTCTTCATTTATTTATTACCTTGCCACGAGAATTTCTTTTCATTGCTAAAAAAAAGTGCCCCTTCAAGGGTACCAGGTGGTGCCACACCCAGTTAAGCACTCATGTTACAATGCAGGAGGACTGGGCTTCAACACCCTGGTCCCCACCTGCCAGGGGAAATCTTTACAAGTGGTGCAGAAGTGCTGCAGGTGTTTCTCTCTGTGTCTCAAACTCTCTCTCCCTCCCTTCCCTCTCAATTCCTATCTATTTATTCCAGTGAATAATCAAGAAAATAGAATGTAATAAAAGAAAAAGGAAAAGGAAATATGCCACGACTTCAAATGGGCTACTCAGGAAAATGCTTTCCTTGTTAAGATCCTCACAGCATTCCATATGCAGAAAGGCAAAGACACCATGTATTTTTTAACACAGATTTTATATTTATTTATTTGTTTATTTATTTAGGTGCTTACTCACTTTTGTTATTGTTGAATTAATGTTTTACATTTGACATTGACTAAGGATCTGACACCAGGGGTCTCCAGTACCCCTAGATGGTACTCTCCCTCTACAAAACCGATCCATTGACCTGTCCATCCATCCATCCACCCATCCATCTATCCATCCATCCATCCATCCATCCATCCATCCATCCATCCAGCAGTCAACCAAGCTAAGTACAAAAGGAGATCTCTCCTTGAATGGTGAAGAGAATCAACGATGCACAGGTAGGTTGCAAAGGGGCCAGTTTGGCTGAATAGGGCAGAGAGGCTGAACCAGGGAATGTGTTGGGGCGTGTGGGTTTGGGTGGAGTGAGCCGGAGACCCTGTGAGCTGGGTCACATTAGGGGCAGGCAGGGGGTGGAAGGGGATGCGAACAGCTGTCACTGGAGAACCATCACAAGTGCTGGAGCTGGTGAGCAGGGCACCTGGAAGAGAGGACAGACAAAGGAGAGAAGCAAAGTGCAGAGGAGAGGAGAGGGGAGAGGATGGTGAGGACAGGAGAGGACAGGAGAGGACAGGAGTGGAGGGGACCTGAGAAACCTACCTGGACAAAGGCAGCATACAGACATCCAGGAAGGCAGGCAGGCATGCAGGCAGCTCTGGCCTGGGCTCCCTGGATCCCGGGCACACCTCCACCTGTCTTCTCTTGGCTGCCAGCCCTGAGGTCCCTCTTCGGTCAGCACTGTCTTCCCATCCTTCCGTCCCTCTGTGCCAGGGCCCAGGCGTCTGGGCGCTGTTGCCTCACCTAGTGGCAGGGCAGTTGGGCTACCCAGTGCCAGTGTGGCCAGCACAGATTGCCAGGGGCTAGGACATCACAGAGGGCTCCTGTGGTTGCTAGGCTACGGGGACCCTGCCCATCCAGTTGACCAGCAGCCATGACCCCCACGCTGAACTTGACCTGAGGGGTGGTGGCCAGCCACCAGAGCCAGAGCCCCAGGGCAAAGCAGGTGCTGGTCGGCCGGGCCAAGGGGCTATGGGCAGATTGGTGTGTGTCTGGGCATGGGGCTGGCATCTGACAGCCCAGGGCTGGGGACCAAGGTCCGCCAGGCCCCTGTCCCACCATGTGCACTGACACACAGTCTTGCTGACTGACTGACAGTTCCCGCCCCAGAGATACCCACACCAGGTCCCTGGGTGTCCTGAGCTGCCCCTGAGTGTTGGTGGGTGCCTGCCTGGACACCTGCCTCCGTAATGGAGGCCTCTATTAATCCCGTTGCCTACTGACAGCTGCCCTCCTGTCCCTCCTACTCCTCCTCCTCTTCTTCCTCCTCCTCTTCCTCCTCCTCCTCCTCCTCCTCCTCCTCCTTCTCCTCCTCCTCCTCTACCTCCTCCTCTTCTTCCTCATCCTCAGAGGGACTCAATCAGGGCCCTTGGCCTAGGCAAGCCAGGGCTGCTGCTCTGGCTGCTGCAGCTTCTATCCAGTGGGTGGGTGCAGGAATCTGTTCCTGTCAGTCCCTGATTCCTGGGACCTTCCATGCCTCCAGCTCCCCCCACTCTCTAGTCCATACCCCTCCTCAAGGATGCCCCCTTTCCCCTTGCCCTCTGTCCCCCAGCTCCCCAACTAACATCTACTGTGTGCTTCCCTGTGCTACTTTACTGCCACCCTGCTTCTGCCCTTCAGCCCTGAGGGCCCAGGGCCAGCCCAGCTGCCATCTCACCATCCAGAGGGGGACCTGCCCTTACCCCCTGCCACCACACCCACACACACAGCCCTGCACACACTCACGGGCTCCCCTGCCTGTAGCCTGCCTCTCAAACAGTCTCCTTCTGCCCCCTAGCCCCCTTACAGCCTGTGCCACGGCCCCCCACAGACACCTGGGCATCAGCAGCGCAGACATGCAAACAGCTCCCCTCACCCCCACTCCATTTGCTCCAAGGTTGTCAAGAGTCTTTTTTTCATGCTGTAGGGGAGGGAGTTGAGACAGTCCAATGTCCTGGGGAGCAAGAACTGCAAACAGTCCATCTACATTGTAACATTTGGGTCTCCTGCCGCCCAATCCCTAGTGTGCTGTGCAGACCTTTGACTGGCAAAAACACCCCATCTGAGCGTGAGATATGGCTGGGCTAGTGGCTCTTTCTGTGGACTAAGAGACAGACAGACAGAGTTTTCAGGTTCAAAACCTATACTTTCCAGAAGATGGTCATTCACTTCGGTTTAAAAAAAAAAAAAAAAAAGGCTTTTTATTTTTTTCGCCCTGCCTGGGTAACCTGTCTGCTGCCAGTTTCAAAGTGAAAAAAGGGAAAAATCTTTTTTGGAGGGAAAAGGACCAAAATGCAGGCAGGTGGACTCCGTGGAGGGTGGATGAGGAGTTGCTCCTGCCCTGGCACTAGAGCCCCAGCTGCTGTTCCAGGTGCTCTCTGATACCAGAGATCTCCGTGTGTCGTGTCATGACACTGTCTCCAGCACTGACCCTCAGGATAATGAGGATTCAAAACGAGGCAGGTCATATTGCCTTCAAAAGTAAATCCAGGGAGGTTTGGCGGTATGTCAGAGGGTTAAGGGCTTGTGGCGCTCACGAAAAGGGGACAGGTGGAAGGATCTGGGGTCTGGCCCCCAGACCGCCACCTGCCGGGGAGTCGCTTTACAGGGGGTGAAGCAGGTCTTTAGGAGTTCTATCTTTCTCTCCCACCCTGTATTTCCTCTGCTCTCTCCTTTTGTGTCTGTCAGATGCAAGGTCAGTAACAACAACAACAACAACAACAACAACAACAACAATAACCACCACAGTGACCAAGCAACAAGGGCAGCGAAAGGGGAACAAATGGAGTGCAGGAGCTGTGGATTATTCGTGGTGCAGGCACTCAGCTGTGGCAATAACCCCTTGAGGCAATCAATCCATAAATGAAGAAGTAATACAGGTAACAGAGACTTATATGTCCCAGTGTGTTTCCACTGAGTTAATGTAAATGCACTTTTAATTACTTCTTCATTTATTTATTACCTTGCCACGAGAATTTCTTTTCATTGCTAAAAAAAAGTGCCCCTTCAAGGGTACCAGGTGGTGCCACACCCAGTTAAGCACTCATGTTACAATGCAGGAGGACTGGGCTTCAACACCCTGGTCCCCACCTGCCAGGGGAAATCTTTACAAGTGGTGCAGAAGTGCTGCAGGTGTTTCTCTCTGTGTCTCAAACTCTCTCTCCCTCCCTTCCCTCTCAATTCCTATCTATTTTTTCCAGTGAATAATCAAGAAAATAGAAAGTAATAAAAGAAAAAGGAAAAGGAAATATGCCACGACTTCAAATGGGCTACTCAGGAAAATGCTTTCCTTGTTAAGATCCTCACAGCATTCCATATGCAGAAAGGCAAAGACACCATGTATTTTTTAACACAGATTTTATATTTATTTATTTGTTTATTTATTTAGGTGCTTACTCACTTTTGTTATTGTTGAATTAATGTTTTACATTTGACATTGACTAAGGATCTGACACCAGGGGTCTCCAGTACCCCTAGATGGTACTCTCCCTCTACAAAACCGATCCATTGACCTGTCCATCCATCCATCCACCCATCCATCTATCCATCCATCCATCCATCCATCCATCCATCCATCCATCCATCCATCCAGCAGTCAACCAAGCTAAGTACAAAAGGAGATCTCTCCTTGAATGGTGAAGAGAATCAACGATGCACAGGTAGGTTGCAAAGGGGCCAGTTTGGCTGAATAGGGCAGAGAGGCTGAACCAGGGAATGTGTTGGGGCGTGTGGGTTTGGGTGGAGTGAGCCGGAGACCCTGTGAGCTGGGTCACATTAGGGGCAGGCAGGGGGTGGAAGGGGATGCGAACAGCTGTCACTGGAGAACCATCACAAGTGCTGGAGCTGGTGAGCAGGGCACCTGGAAGAGAGGACAGACAAAGGAGAGAAGCAAAGTGCAGAGGAGAGGAGAGGGGAGAGGATGGTGAGGACAGGAGAGGACAGGAGAGGACAGGAGTGGAGGGGACCTGAGAAACCTACCTGGACAAAGGCAGCATACAGACATCCAGGAAGGCAGGCAGGCATGCAGGCAGCTCTGGCCTGGGCTCCCTGGATCCCGGGCACACCTCCACCTGTCTTCTCTTGGCTGCCAGCCCTGAGGTCCCTCTTCGGTCAGCACTGTCTTCCCATCCTTCCGTCCCTCTGTGCCAGGGCCCAGGCGTCTGGGCGCTGTTGCCTCACCTAGTGGCAGGGCAGTTGGGCTACCCAGTGCCAGTGTGGCCAGCACAGATTGCCAGGGGCTAGGACATCACAGAGGGCTCCTGTGGTTGCTAGGCTACGGGGACCCTGCCCATCCAGTTGACCAGCAGCCATGACCCCCACGCTGAACTTGACCTGAGGGGTGGTGGCCAGCCACCAGAGCCAGAGCCCCAGGGCAAAGCAGGTGCTGGTCGGCCGGGCCAAGGGGCTATGGGCAGATTGGTGTGTGTCTGGGCATGGGGCTGGCATCTGACAGCCCAGGGCTGGGGACCAAGGTCCGCCAGGCCCCTGTCCCACCATGTGCACTGACACACAGTCTTGCTGACTGACTGACAGTTCCCGCCCCAGAGATACCCACACCAGGTCCCTGGGTGCCCTGAGCTGCCCCTGAGGGTTGCTGGGTGCCTGCCTGGACACCTGCCTCCGTAATGGAGGCCTCTATTAATCCCGTTGCCTACTGACAGCTGCCCTCCTACTCCTCCTCCTCTTCTTCCTCCTCCTCTTCCTCCTCCTCCTCCTCCTCCTCCTCCTCCTCCTTCTCCTCCTCCTCCTCTACCTCCTCCTCTTCTTCCTCATCCTCAGAGGGACTCAATCAGGGCCCTTGGCCTAGGCAAGCCAGGGCTGCTGCTCTGGCTGCTGCAGCTTCTATCCAGTGGGTGGGTGCAGGAATCTGTTCCTGTCAGTCCCTGATTCCTGGGACCTTCCATGCCTCCAGCTCCCCCCACTCTCTAGTCCATACCCCTCCTCAAGGATGCCCCCTTTCCCCTTGCCCTCTGTCCCCCAGCTCCCCAACTAACATCTACTGTGTGCTTCCCTGTGCTACTTTACTGCCACCCTGCTTCTGCCCTTCAGCCCTGAGGGCCCAGGGCCAGCCCAGCTGCCATCTCACCATCCAGAGGGGGACCTGCCCTTACCCCCTGCCACCACACCCACACACACAGCCCTGCACACACTCACGGGCTCCCCTGCCTGTAGCCTGCCTCTCAAACAGTCTCCTTCTGCCCCCTAGCCCCCTTACAGCCTGTGCCACGGCCCCCCACAGACACCTGGGCATCAGCAGCGCAGACATGCAAACAGCTCCCCTCACCCCCACTCCATTTGCTCCAAGGTTGTCAAGAGTCTTTTTTTCATGCTGTAGGGGAGGGAGTTGAGACAGTCCAATGTCCTGGGGAGCAAGAACTGCAAACAGTCCATCTACATTGTAACATTTGGGTCTCCTGCCGCCCAATCCCTAGTGTGCTGTGCAGACCTTTGACTGGCAAAAACACCCCATCTGAGCGTGAGATATGGCTGGGCTAGTGGCTCTTTCTGTGGACTAAGAGACAGACAGACAGAGTTTTCAGGTTCAAAACCTATACTTTCCAGAAGATGGTCATTCACTTCGGTTTAAAAAAAAAAAAAAAAAAAAAAAAAAAAAAAAAAAAAAAAAAAAAGGCTTTTTATTTTTTTCGCCCTGCCTGGGTAACCTGTCTGCTGCCAGTTTCAAAGTGAAAAAAGGGAAAAATCTTTTTTGGAGGGAAAAGGACCAAAATGCAGGCAGGTGGACTCCGTGGAGGGTGGATGAGGAGTTGCTCCTGCCCTGGCACTAGAGCCCCAGCTGCTGTTCCAGGTGCTCTCTGATACCAGAGATCTCCGTGTGTCGTGTCATGACACTGTCTCCAGCACTGACCCTCAGGATAATGAGGATTCAAAACGAGGCAGGTCATATTGCCTTCAAAAGTAAATCCAGGGAGGTTTGGCGGTATGTCAGAGGGTTAAGGGCTTGTGGCGCTCACGAAAAGGGGACAGGTGGAAGGATCTGGGGTCTGGCCCCCAGACCGCCACCTGCCGGGGAGTCGCTTTACAGGGGGTGAAGCAGGTCTTTAGGAGTTCTATCTTTCTCTCCCACCCTGTATTTCCTCTGCTCTCTCCTTTTGTGTCTGTCAGATGCAAGGTCAGTAACAACAACAACAACAACAACAACAACAACAACAATAACCACCACAGTGACCAAGCAACAAGGGCAGCGAAAGGGGAACAAATGGAGTGCAGGAGCTGTGGATTATTCGTGGTGCAGGCACTCAGCTGTGGCAATAACCCCTTGAGGCAATCAATCCATAAATGAAGAAGTAATACAGGTAACAGAGACTTATATGTCCCAGTGTGTTTCCACTGAGTTAATGTAAATGCACTTTTAATTACTTCTTCATTTATTTATTACCTTGCCACGAGAATTTCTTTTCATTGCTAAAAAAAAGTGCCCCTTCAAGGGTACCAGGTGGTGCCACACCCAGTTAAGCACTCATGTTACAATGCAGGAGGACTGGGCTTCAACACCCTGGTCCCCACCTGCCAGGGGAAATCTTTACAAGTGGTGCAGAAGTGCTGCAGGTGTTTCTCTCTGTGTCTCAAACTCTCTCTCCCTCCCTTCCCTCTCAATTCCTATCTATTTATTCCAGTGAATAATCAAGAAAATAGAATGTAATAAAAGAAAAAGGAAAAGGAAATATGCCACGACTTCAAATGGGCTACTCAGGAAAATGCTTTCCTTGTTAAGATCCTCACAGCATTCCATATGCAGAAAGGCAAAGACACCATGTATTTTTTAACACAGATTTTATATTTATTTATTTGTTTATTTATTTAGGTGCTTACTCACTTTTGTTATTGTTGAATTAATGTTTTACATTTGACATTGACTAAGGATCTGACACCAGGGGTCTCCAGTACCCCTAGATGGTACTCTCCCTCTACAAAACCGATCCATTGACCTGTCCATCCATCCATCCACCCATCCATCTATCCATCCATCCATCCATCCATCCATCCATCCATCCATCCATCCAGCAGTCAACCAAGCTAAGTACAAAAGGAGATCTCTCCTTGAATGGTGAAGAGAATCAACGATGCACAGGTAGGTTGCAAAGGGGCCAGTTTGGCTGAATAGGGCAGAGAGGCTGAACCAGGGAATGTGTTGGGGCGTGTGGGTTTGGGTGGAGTGAGCCGGAGACCCTGTGAGCTGGGTCACATTAGGGGCAGGCAGGGGGTGGAAGGGGATGCGAACAGCTGTCACTGGAGAACCATCACAAGTGCTGGAGCTGGTGAGCAGGGCACCTGGAAGAGAGGACAGACAAAGGAGAGAAGCAAAGTGCAGAGGAGAGGAGAGGGGAGAGGATGGTGAGGACAGGAGAGGACAGGAGAGGACAGGAGTGGAGGGGACCTGAGAAACCTACCTGGACAAAGGCAGCATACAGACATCCAGGAAGGCAGGCAGGCATGCAGGCAGCTCTGGCCTGGGCTCGCTGGATCCCGGGCACACCTCCACCTGTCTTCTCTTGGCTGCCAGCCCTGAGGTCCCTCTTCGGTCAGCACTGTCTTCCCATCCTTCCGTCCCTCTGTGCCAGGGCCCAGGCGTCTGGGCGCTGTTGCCTCACCTAGTGGCAGGGCAGTTGGGCTACCCAGTGCCAGTGTGGCCAGCACAGATTGCCAGGGGCTAGGACATCACAGAGGGCTCCTGTGGTTGCTAGGCTACGGGGACCCTGCCCATCCAGTTGACCAGCAGCCATGACCCCCACGCTGAACTTGACCTGAGGGGTGGTGGCCAGCCACCAGAGCCAGAGCCCCAGGGCAAAGCAGGTGCTGGTCGGCCGGGCCAAGGGGCTATGGGCAGATTGGTGTGTGTCTGGGCATGGGGCTGGCATCTGACAGCCCAGGGCTGGGGACCAAGGTCCGCCAGGCCCCTGTCCCACCATGTGCACTGACACACAGTCTTGCTGACTGACTGACAGTTCCCGCCCCAGAGATACCCACACCAGGTCCCTGGGTGTCCTGAGCTGCCCCTGAGTGTTGGTGGGTGCCTGCCTGGACACCTGCCTCCGTAATGGAGGCCTCTATTAATCCCGTTGCCTACTGACAGCTGCCCTCCTGTCCCTCCTACTCCTCCTCCTCTTCTTCCTCCTCCTCTTCCTCCTCCTCCTCCTCCTCCTCCTCCTCCTTCTCCTCCTCCTCCTCTACCTCCTCCTCTTCTTCCTCATCCTCAGAGGGACTCAATCAGGGCCCTTGGCCTAGGCAAGCCAGGGCTGCTGCTCTGGCTGCTGCAGCTTCTATCCAGTGGGTGGGTGCAGGAATCTGTTCCTGTCAGTCCCTGATTCCTGGGACCTTCCATGCCTCCAGCTCCCCCCACTCTCTAGTCCATACCCCTCCTCAAGGATGCCCCCTTTCCCCTTGCCCTCTGTCCCCCAGCTCCCCAACTAACATCTACTGTGTGCTTCCCTGTGCTACTTTACTGCCACCCTGCTTCTGCCCTTCAGCCCTGAGGGCCCAGGGCCAGCCCAGCTGCCATCTCACCATCCAGAGGGGGACCTGCCCTTACCCCCTGCCACCACACCCACACACACAGCCCTGCACACACTCACGGGCTCCCCTGCCTGTAGCCTGCCTCTCAAACAGTCTCCTTCTGCCCCCTAGCCCCCTTACAGCCTGTGCCACGGCCCCCCACAGACACCTGGGCATCAGCAGCGCAGACATGCAAACAGCTCCCCTCACCCCCACTCCATTTGCTCCAAGGTTGTCAAGAGTCTTTTTTTCATGCTGTAGGGGAGGGAGTTGAGACAGTCCAATGTCCTGGGGAGCAAGAACTGCAAACAGTCCATCTACATTGTAACATTTGGGTCTCCTGCCGCCCAATCCCTAGTGTGCTGTGCAGACCTTTGACTGGCAAAAACACCCCATCTGAGCGTGAGATATGGCTGGGCTAGTGGCTCTTTCTGTGGACTAAGAGACAGACAGACAGAGTTTTCAGGTTCAAAACCTATACTTTCCAGAAGATGGTCATTCACTTCGGTTTAAAAAAAAAAAAAAAAAAAAAAAAAAAAGGCTTTTTATTTTTTTCGCCCTGCCTGGGTAACCTGTCTGCTGCCAGTTTCAAAGTGAAAAAAGGGAAAAATCTTTTTTGGAGGGAAAAGGACCAAAATGCAGGCAGGTGGACTCCGTGGAGGGTGGATGAGGAGTTGCTCCTGCCCTGGCACTAGAGCCCCAGCTGCTGTTCCAGGTGCTCTCTGATACCAGAGATCTCCGTGTGTCGTGTCATGACACTGTCTCCAGCACTGACCCTCAGGATAATGAGGATTCAAAACGAGGCAGGTCATATTGCCTTCAAAAGTAAATCCAGGGAGGTTTGGCGGTATGTCAGAGGGTTAAGGGCTTGTGGCGCTCACGAAAAGGGGACAGGTGGAAGGATCTGGGGACTGGCCCCCAGACCGCCACCTGCCGGGGAGTCGCTTTACAGGGGGTGAAGCAGGTCTTTAGGAGTTCTATCTTTCTCTCCCACCCTGTATTTCCTCTGCTCTCTCCTTTTGTGTCTGTCAGATGCAAGGTCAGTAACAACAACAACAACAACAACAACAACAACAACAACAACAATAACCACCACAGTGACCAAGCAACAAGGGCAGCGAAAGGGGAACAAATGGAGTGCAGGAGCTGTGGATTATTCGTGGTGCAGGCACTCAGCTGTGGCAATAACCCCTTGAGGCAATCAATCCATAAATGAAGAAGTAATACAGGTAACAGAGACTTATATGTCCCAGTGTGTTTCCACTGAGTTAATGTAAATGCACTTTTAATTACTTCTTCATTTATTTATTACCTTGCCACGAGAATTTCTTTTCATTGCTAAAAAAAAGTGCCCCTTCAAGGGTACCAGGTGGTGCCACACCCAGTTAAGCACTCATGTTACAATGCAGGAGGACTGGGCTTCAACACCCTGGTCCCCACCTGCCAGGGGAAATCTTTACAAGTGGTGCAGAAGTGCTGCAGGTGTTTCTCTCTGTGTCTCAAACTCTCTCTCCCTCCCTTCCCTCTCAATTCCTATCTATTTATTCCAGTGAATAATCAAGAAAATAGAATGTAATAAAAGAAAAAGGAAAAGGAAATATGCCACGACTTCAAATGGGCTACTCAGGAAAATGCTTTCCTTGTTAAGATCCTCACAGCATTCCATATGCAGAAAGGCAAAGACACCATGTATTTTTTAACACAGATTTTATATTTATTTATTTGTTTATTTATTTAGGTGCTTACTCACTTTTGTTATTGTTGAATTAATGTTTTACATTTGACATTGACTAAGGATCTGACACCAGGGGTCTCCAGTACCCCTAGATGGTACTCTCCCTCTACAAAACCGATCCATTGACCTGTCCATCCATCCATCCACCCATCCATCTATCCATCCATCCATCCATCCATCCATCCATCCATCCATCCATCCAGCAGTCAACCAAGCTAAGTACAAAAGGAGATCTCTCCTTGAATGGTGAAGAGAATCAACGATGCACAGGTAGGTTGCAAAGGGGCCAGTTTGGCTGAATAGGGCAGAGAGGCTGAACCAGGGAATGTGTTGGGGCGTGTGGGTTTGGGTGGAGTGAGCCGGAGACCCTGTGAGCTGGGTCACATTAGGGGCAGGCAGGGGGTGGAAGGGGATGCGAACAGCTGTCACTGGAGAACCATCACAAGTGCTGGAGCTGGTGAGCAGGGCACCTGGAAGAGAGGACAGACAAAGGAGAGAAGCAAAGTGCAGAGGAGAGGAGAGGGGAGAGGATGGTGAGGACAGGAGAGGACAGGAGAGGACAGGAGTGGAGGGGACCTGAGAAACCTACCTGGACAAAGGCAGCATACAGACATCCAGGAAGGCAGGCAGGCATGCAGGCAGCTCTGGCCTGGGCTCGCTGGATCCCGGGCACACCTCCACCTGTCTTCTCTTGGCTGCCAGCCCTGAGGTCCCTCTTCGGTCAGCACTGTCTTCCCATCCTTCCGTCCCTCTGTGCCAGGGCCCAGGCGTCTGGGCGCTGTTGCCTCACCTAGTGGCAGGGCAGTTGGGCTACCCAGTGCCAGTGTGGCCAGCACAGATTGCCAGGGGCTAGGACATCACAGAGGGCTCCTGTGGTTGCTAGGCTACGGGGACCCTGCCCATCCAGTTGACCAGCAGCCATGACCCCCACGCTGAACTTGACCTGAGGGGTGGTGGCCAGCCACCAGAGCCAGAGCCCCAGGGCAAAGCAGGTGCTGGTCGGCCGGGCCAAGGGGCTATGGGCAGATTGGTGTGTGTCTGGGCATGGGGCTGGCATCTGACAGCCCAGGGCTGGGGACCAAGGTCCGCCAGGCCCCTGTCCCACCATGTGCACTGACACACAGTCTTGCTGACTGACTGACAGTTCCCGCCCCAGAGATACCCACACCAGGTCCCTGGGTGTCCTGAGCTGCCCCTGAGTGTTGGTGGGTGCCTGCCTGGACACCTGCCTCCGTAATGGAGGCCTCTATTAATCCCGTTGCCTACTGACAGCTGCCCTCCTGTCCCTCCTACTCCTCCTCCTCTTCTTCCTCCTCCTCTTCCTCCTCCTCCTCCTCCTCCTCCTCCTCCTCCTCCTTCTCCTCCTCCTCCTCTACCTCCTCCTCTTCTTCCTCATCCTCAGAGGGACTCAATCAGGGCCCTTGGCCTAGGCAAGCCAGGGCTGCTGCTCTGGCTGCTGCAGCTTCTATCCAGTGGGTGGGTGCAGGAATCTGTTCCTGTCAGTCCCTGATTCCTGGGACCTTCCATGCCTCCAGCTCCCCCCACTCTCTAGTCCATACCCCTCCTCAAGGATGCCCCCTTTCCCCTTGCCCTCTGTCCCCCAGCTCCCCAACTAACATCTACTGTGTGCTTCCCTGTGCTACTTTACTGCCACCCTGCTTCTGCCCTTCAGCCCTGAGGGCCCAGGGCCAGCCCAGCTGCCATCTCACCATCCAGAGGGGGACCTGCCCTTACCCCCTGCCACCACACCCACACACACAGCCCTGCACACACTCACGGGCTCCCCTGCCTGTAGCCTGCCTCTCAAACAGTCTCCTTCTGCCCCCTAGCCCCCTTACAGCCTGTGCCACGGCCCCCCACAGACACCTGGGCATCAGCAGCGCAGACATGCAAACAGCTCCCCTCACCCCCACTCCATTTGCTCCAAGGTTGTCAAGAGTCTTTTTTTCATGCTGTAGGGGAGGGAGTTGAGACAGTCCAATGTCCTGGGGAGCAAGAACTGCAAACAGTCCATCTACATTGTAACATTTGGGTCTCCTGCCGCCCAATCCCTAGTGTGCTGTGCAGACCTTTGACTGGCAAAAACACCCCATCTGAGCGTGAGATATGGCTGGGCTAGTGGCTCTTTCTGTGGACTAAGAGACAGACAGACAGAGTTTTCAGGTTCAAAACCTATACTTTCCAGAAGATGGTCATTCACTTCGGTTTAAAAAAAAAAAAAAAAAAAAAAAAAAGGCTTTTTATTTTTTTCGCCCTGCCTGGGTAACCTGTCTGCTGCCAGTTTCAAAGTGAAAAAAGGAAAAAATCTTTTTTGGAGGGAAAAGGACCAAAATGCAGGCAGGTGGACTCCGTGGAGGGTGGATGAGGAGTTGCTCCTGCCCTGGCACTAGAGGCCCAGCTGCTGTTCCAGGTGCTCTCTGATACCAGAGATCTCCGTGTGTCGTGTCATGACACTGTCTCCAGCACTGACCCTCAGGATAATGAGGATTCAAAACGAGGCAGGTCATATTGCCTTCAAAAGTAAATCCAGGGAGGTTTGGCGGTATGTCAGAGGGTTAAGGGCTTGTGGCGCTCACGAAAAGGGGACAGGTGGAAGGATCTGGGGTCTGGCCCCCAGACCGCCACCTGCCGGGGAGTCGCTTTACAGGGGGTGAAGCAGGTCTTTAGGAGTTCTATCTTTCTCTCCCACCCTGTATTTCCTCTGCTCTCTCCTTTTGTGTCTGTCAGATGCAAGGTCAGTAACAACAACAACAACAACAACAACAACAACAATAACCACCACAGTGACCAAGCAACAAGGGCAGCGAAAGGGGAACAAATGGAGTGCAGGAGCTGTGGATTATTCGTGGTGCAGGCACTCAGCTGTGGCAATAACCCCTTGAGGCAATCAATCCATAAATGAAGAAGTAATACAGGTAACAGAGACTTATATGTCCCAGTGTGTTTCCACTGAGTTAATGTAAATGCACTTTTAATTACTTCTTCATTTATTTATTACCTTGCCACGAGAATTTCTTTTCATTGCTAAAAAAAAGTGCCCCTTCAAGGGTACCAGGTGGTGCCACACCCAGTTAAGCACTCATGTTACAATGCAGGAGGACTGGGCTTCAACACCCTGGTCCCCACCTGCCAGGGGAAATCTTTACAAGTGGTGCAGAAGTGCTGCAGGTGTTTCTCTCTGTGTCTCAAACTCTCTCTCCCTCCCTTCCCTCTCAATTCCTATCTATTTATTCCAGTGAATAATCAAGAAAATAGAAAGTAATAAAAGAAAAAGGAAAAGGAAATATGCCACGACTTCAAATGGGCTACTCAGGAAAATGCTTTCCTTGTTAAGATCCTCACAGCATTCCATATGCAGAAAGGCAAAGACACCATGTATTTTTTAACACAGATTTTATATTTATTTATTTGTTTATTTATTTAGGTGCTTACTCACTTTTGTTATTGTTGAATTAATGTTTTACATTTGACATTGACTAAGGATCTGACACCAGGGGTCTCCAGTACCCCTAGATGGTACTCTCCCTCTACAAAACCGATCCATTGACCTGTCCATCCATCCATCCACCCATCCATCTATCCATCCATCCATCCATCCATCCATCCATCCATCCAGCAGTCAACCAAGCTAAGTACAAAAGGAGATCTCTCCTTGAATGGTGAAGAGAATCAACGATGCACAGGTAGGTTGCAAAGGGGCCAGTTTGGCTGAATAGGGCAGAGAGGCTGAACCAGGGAATGTGTTGGGGCGTGTGGGTTTGGGTGGAGTGAGCCGGAGACCCTGTGAGCTGGGTCACATTAGGGGCAGGCAGGGGGTGGAAGGGGATGCGAACAGCTGTCACTGGAGAACCATCACAAGTGCTGGAGCTGGTGAGCAGGGCACCTGGAAGAGAGGACAGACAAAGGAGAGAAGCAAAGTGCAGAGGAGAGGAGAGGGGAGAGGATGGTGAGGACAGGAGAGGACAGGAGAGGACAGGAGTGGAGGGGACCTGAGAAACCTACCTGGACAAAGGCAGCATACAGACATCCAGGAAGGCAGGCAGGCATGCAGGCAGCTCTGGCCTGGGCTCCCTGGATCCCGGGCACACCTCCACCTGTCTTCTCTTGGCTGCCAGCCCTGAGGTCCCTCTTCGGTCAGCACTGTCTTCCCATCCTTCCGTCCCTCTGTGCCAGGGCCCAGGCGTCTGGGCGCTGTTGCCTCACCTAGTGGCAGGGCAGTTGGGCTACCCAGTGCCAGTGTGGCCAGCACAGATTGCCAGGGGCTAGGACATCACAGAGGGCTCCTGTGGTTGCTAGGCTACGGGGACCCTGCCCATCCAGTTGACCAGCAGCCATGACCCCCACGCTGAACTTGACCTGAGGGGTGGTGGCCAGCCACCAGAGCCAGAGCCCCAGGGCAAAGCAGGTGCTGGTCGGCCGGGCCAAGGGGCTATGGGCAGATTGGTGTGTGTCTGGGCATGGGGCTGGCATCTGACAGCCCAGGGCTGGGGACCAAGTTCCGCCAGGCCCCTGTCCCACCATGTGCACTGACACACAGTCTTGCTGACTGACTGACAGTTCCCGCCCCAGAGATACCCACACCAGGTCCCTGGGTGCCCTGAGCTGCCCCTGAGGGTTGCTGGGTGCCTGCCTGGACACCTGCCTCCGTAATGGAGGCCTCTATTAATCCCGTTGCCTACTGACAGCTGCCCTCCTGCCCCTCCTACTCCTCCTCCTCTTCTTCCTCCTCCTCTTCCTCCTCCTCCTCCTCCTCCTCCTCCTCCTTCTCCTCCTCCTCCTCTACCTCCTCCTCTTCTTCCTCATCCTCAGAGGGACTCAATCAGGGCCCTTGGCCTAGGCAAGCCAGGGCTGCTGCTCTGGCTGCTGCAGCTTCTATCCAGTGGGTGGGTGCAGGAATCTGTTCCTGTCAGTCCCTGATTCCTGGGACCTTCCATGCCTCCAGCTCCCCCCACTCTCTAGTCCATACCCCTCCTCAAGGATGCCCCCTTTCCCCTTGCCCTCTGTCCCCCAGCTCCCCAACTAACATCTACTGTGTGCTTCCCTGTGCTACTTTACTGCCACCCTGCTTCTGCCCTTCAGCCCTGAGGGCCCAGGGCCAGCCCAGCTGCCATCTCACCATCCAAAGGGGGACCTGCCCTTACCCCCTGCCACCACACCCACACACACAGCCCTGCACACACTCACGGGCTCCCCTGCCTGTAGCCTGCCTCTCAAACAGTCTCCTTCTGCCACCTAGCCCCCTTACAGCCTGTGCCACGGCCCCCCACAGACACCTGGGCATCAGCAGCGCAGACATGCAAACAGCTCCCCTCACCCCCACTCCATTTGCTCCAAGGTTGTCAAGAGTCTTTTTTTCATGCTGTAGGGGAGGGAGTTGAGACAGTCCAATGTCCTGGGGAGCAAGAACTGCAAACAGTCCATCTACATTGTAACATTTGGGTCTCCTGCCGCCCAATCCCTAGTGTGCTGTGCAGACCTTTGACTGGCAAAAACACCCCATCTGAGCGTGAGATATGGCTGGGCTAGTGGCTCTTTCTGTGGACTAAGAGACAGACAGACAGAGTTTTCAGGTTCAAAACCTATACTTTCCAGAAGATGGTCATTCACTTCGGTTTAAAAAAAAAAAAAGGCTTTTTATTTTTTTCGCCCTGCCTGGGTAACCTGTCTGCTGCCAGTTTCAAAGTGAAAAAAGGGAAAAATCTTTTTTGGAGGGAAAAGGACCAAAATGCAGGCAGGTGGACTCCGTGGAGGGTGGATGAGGAGTTGCTCCTGCCCTGGCACTAGAGCCCCAGCTGCTGTTCCAGGTGCTCTCTGATACCAGAGATCTCCGTGTGTCGTGTCATGACACTGTCTCCAGCACTGACCCTCAGGATAATGAGGATTTAAAACGAGGCAGGTCATATTGCCTTCAAAAGTAAATCCAGGGAGGTTTGGCGGTATGTCAGAGGGTTAAGGGCTTGTGGCGCTCACGAAAAGGGGACAGGTGGAAGGATCTGGGGTCTGGCCCCCAGACCGCCACCTGCCGGGGAGTCGCTTTACAGGGGGTGAAGCAGGTCTTTAGGAGTTCTATCTTTCTCTCCCACCCTGTATTTCCTCTGCTCTCTCCTTTTGTGTCTGTCAGATGCAAGGTCAGTAACAACAACAACAACAACAACAACAACAACAATAACCACCACAGTGACCAAGCAACAAGGGCAGCGAAAGGGGAACAAATGGAGTGCAGGAGCTGTGGATTATTCGTGGTGCAGGCACTCAGCTGTGGCAATAACCCCTTGAGGCAATCAATCCATAAATGAAGAAGTAATACAGGTAACAGAGACTTATATGTCCCAGTGTGTTTCCACTGAGTTAATGTAAATGCACTTTTAATTACTTCTTCATTTATGTATTACCTTGCCACGAGAATTTCTTTTCATTGCTAAAAAAAAGTGCCCCTTCAAGGGTACCAGGTGGTGCCACACCCAGTTAAGCACTCATGTTACAATGCAGGAGGACTGGGCTTCAACACCCTGGTCCCCACCTGCCAGGGGAAATCTTTACAAGTGGTGCAGAAGTGCTGCAGGTGTTTCTCTCTGTGTCTCAAACTCTCTCTCCCTCCCTTCCCTCTCAATTCCTATCTATTTATTCCAGTGAATAATCAAGAAAATAGAAAGTAATAAAAGAAAAAGGAAAAGGAAATATGCCACGACTTCAAATGGGCTACTCAGGAAAATGCTTTCCTTGTTAAGATCCTCACAGCATTCCATATGCAGAAAGGCAAAGACACCATGTATTTTTTAACACAGATTTTATATTTATTTATTTGTTTATTTATTTAGGTGCTTACTCACTTTTGTTATTGTTGAATTAATGTTTTACATTTGACATTGACTAAGGATCTGACACCAGGGGTCTCCAGTACCCCTAGATGGTACTCTCCCTCTACAAAACCGATCCATTGACCTGTCCATCCATCCATCCACCCATCCATCTATCCATCCATCCATCCATCCATCCATCCATCCATCCATCCATCCAGCAGTCAACCAAGCTAAGTACAAAAGGAGATCTCTCCTTGAATGGTGAAGAGAATCAACGATGCACAGGTAGGTTGCAAAGGGGCCAGTTTGGCTGAATAGGGCAGAGAGGCTGAACCAGGGAATGTGTTGGGGCGTGTGGGTTTGGGTGGAGTGAGCCGGAGACCCTGTGAGCTGGGTCACATTAGGGGCAGGCAGGGGGTGGAAGGGGATGCGAACAGCTGTCACTGGAGAACCATCACAAGTGCTGGAGCTGGTGAGCAGGGCACCTGGAAGAGAGGACAGACAAAGGAGAGAAGCAAAGTGCAGAGGAGAGGAGAGGGGAGAGGATGGTGAGGACAGGAGAGGACAGGAGAGGACAGGAGTGGAGGGGACCTGAGAAACCTACCTGGACAAAGGCAGCATACAGACATCCAGGAAGGCAGGCAGGCATGCAGGCAGCTCTGGCCTGGGCTCCCTGGATCCCGGCCACACCTCCACCTGTCTTCTCTTGGCTGCCAGCCCTGAGGTCCCTCTTCGGTCAGCACTGTCTTCCCATCCTTCCGTCCCTCTGTGCCAGGGCCCAGGCGTCTGGGCGCTGTTGCCTCACCTAGTGGCAGGGCAGTTGGGCTACCCAGTGCCAGTGTGGCCAGCACAGATTGCCAGGGGCTAGGACATCACAGAGGGCTCCTGTGGTTGCTAGGCTACGGGGACCCTGCCCATCCAGTTGACCAGCAGCCATGACCCCCACGCTGAACTTGACCTGAGGGGTGGTGGCCAGCCACCAGAGCCAGAGCCCCAGGGCAAAGCAGGTGCTGGTCGGCCGGGCCAAGGGGCTATGGGCAGATTGGTGTGTGTCTGGGCATGGGGCTGGCATCTGACAGCCCAGGGCTGGGGACCAAGTTCCGCCAGGCCCCTGTCCCACCATGTGCACTGACACACAGTCTTGCTGACTGACTGACAGTTCCCGCCCCAGAGATACCCACACCAGGTCCCTGGGTGCCCTGAGCTGCCCCTGAGGGTTGCTGGGTGCCTGCCTGGACACCTGCCTCCGTAATGGAGGCCTCTATTAATCCCGTTGCCTACTGACAGGTGCCCTCCTGCCCCTCCTACTCCTCCTCCTCTTCTTCCTCCTCCTCTTCCTCCTCCTCCTCCTCCTCCTCCTCCTCCTTCTCCTCCTCCTCCTCTACCTCCTCCTCTTCTTCCTCATCCTCAGAGGGACTCAATCAGGGCCCTTGGCCTAGGCAAGCCAGGGCTGCTGCTCTGGCTGCTGCAGCTTCTATCCAGTGGGTGGGTGCAGGAATCTGTTCCTGTCAGTCCCTGATTCCTGGGACCTTCCATGCCTCCAGCTCCCCCCACTCTCTAGTCCATACCCCTCCTCAAGGATGCCCCCTTTCCCCTTGCCCTCTGTCCCCCAGCTCCCCAACTAACATCTACTGTGTGCTTCCCTGTGCTACTTTACTGCCACCCTGCTTCTGCCCTTCAGCCCTGAGGGCCCAGGGCCAGCCCAGCTGCCATCTCACCATCCAGAGGGGGACCTGCCCTTACCCCCTGCCACCACACCCACACACACAGCCCTGCACACACTCACGGGCTCCCCTGCCTGTAGCCTGCCTCTCAAACAGTCTCCTTCTGCCCCCTAGCCCCCTTACAGCCTGTGCCACGGCCCCCCACAGACACCTGGGCATCAGCAGCGCAGACATGCAAACAGCTCCCCTCACCCCCACTCCATTTGCTCCAAGGTTGTCAAGAGTCTTTTTTTCATGCTGTAGGGGAGGGAGTTGAGACAGTCCAATGTCCTGGGGAGCAAGAACTGCAAACAGTCCATCTACATTGTAACATTTGGGTCTCCTGCCGCCCAATCCCTAGTGTGCTGTGCAGACCTTTGACTGGCAAAAACACCCCATCTGAGCGTGAGATATGGCTGGGCTAGTGGCTCTTTCTGTGGACTAAGAGACAGACAGACAGAGTTTTCAGGTTCAAAACCTATACTTTCCAGAAGATGGTCATTCACTTCGGTTTAAAAAAAAAAAAAAAAAAAAAAAAAAAAAAAGGCTTTTTATTTTTTTCGCCCTGCCTGGGTAACCTGTCTGCTGCCAGTTTCAAAGTGAAAAAAGGGAAAAATCTTTTTTGGAGGGAAAAGGACCAAAATGCAGGCAGGTGGACTCCGTGGAGGGTGGATGAGGAGTTGCTCCTGCCCTGGCACTAGAGGCCCAGCTGCTGTTCCAGGTGCTCTCTGATACCAGAGATCTCCGTGTGTCGTGTCATGACACTGTCTCCAGCACTGACCCTCAGGATAATGAGGATTTAAAACGAGGCAGGTCATATTGCCTTCAAAAGTAAATCCAGGGAGGTTTGGCGGTATGTCAGAGGGTTAAGGGCTTGTGGCGCTCACGAAAAGGGGACAGGTGGAAGGATCTGGGGTCTGGCCCCCAGACCGCCACCTGCCGGGGAGTCGCTTTACAGGGGGTGAAGCAGGTCTTTAGGAGTTCTATCTTTCTCTCCCACCCTGTATTTCCTCTGCTCTCTCCTTTTGTGTCTGTCAGATGCAAGGTCAGTAACAACAACAACAACAACAACAACAACAACAATAACCACCACAGTGACCAAGCAACAAGGGCAGCGAAAGGGGAACAAATGGAGTGCAGGAGCTGTGGATTATTCGTGGTGCAGGCACTCAGCTGTGGCAATAACCCCTTGAGGCAATCAATCCATAAATGAAGAAGTAATACAGGTAACAGAGACTTATATGTCCCAGTGTGTTTCCACTGAGTTAATGTAAATGCACTTTTAATTACTTCTTCATTTATGTATTACCTTGCCACGAGAATTTCTTTTCATTGCTAAAAAAAAGTGCCCCTTCAAGGGTACCAGGTGGTGCCACACCCAGTTAAGCACTCATGTTACAATGCAGGAGGACTGGGCTTCAACACCCTGGTCCCCACCTGCCAGGGGAAATCTTTACAAGTGGTGCAGAAGTGCTGCAGGTGTTTCTCTCTGTGTCTCAAACTCTCTCTCCCTCCCTTCCCTCTCAATTCCTATCTATTTATTCCAGTGAATAATCAAGAAAATAGAAAGTAATAAAAGAAAAAGGAAAAGGAAATATGCCACGACTTCAAATGGGCTACTCAGGAAAATGCTTTCCTTGTTAAGATCCTCACAGCATTCCATATGCAGAAAGGCAAAGACACCATGTATTTTTTAACACAGATTTTATATTTATTTATTTGTTTATTTATTTAGGTGCTTACTCACTTTTGTTATTGTTGAATTAATGTTTTACATTTGACATTGACTAAGGATCTGACACCAGGGGTCTCCAGTACCCCTAGATGGTACTCTCCCTCTACAAAACCGATCCATTGACCTGTCCATCCATCCATCCACCCATCCATCTATCCATCCATCCATCCATCCATCCATCCATCCATCCAGCAGTCAACCAAGCTAAGTACAAAAGGAGATCTCTCCTTGAATGGTGAAGAGAATCAACGATGCACAGGTAGGTTGCAAAGGGGCCAGTTTGGCTGAATAGGGCAGAGAGGCTGAACCAGGGAATGTGTTGGGGCATGTGGGTTTGGGTGGAGTGAGCCGGAGACCCTGTGAGCTGGGTCACATTAGGGGCAGGCAGGGGGTGGAAGGGGATGCGAACAGCTGTCACTGGAGAACCATCACAAGTGCTGGAGCTGGTGAGCAGGGCACCTGGAAGAGAGGACAGACAAAGGAGAGAAGCAAAGTGCAGAGGAGAGGAGAGGGGAGAGGATGGTGAGGACAGGAGAGGACAGGAGAGGACAGGAGTGGAGGGGACCTGAGAAACCTACCTGGACAAAGGCAGCATACAGACATCCAGGAAGGCAGGCAGGCATGCAGGCAGCTCTGGCCTGGGCTCCCTGGATCCCGGGCACACCTCCACCTGTCTTCTCTTGGCTGCCAGCCCTGAGGTCCCTCTTCGGTCAGCACTGTCTTCCCATCCTTCCGTCCCTCTGTGCCAGGGCCCAGGCGTCTGGGCGCTGTTGCCTCACCTAGTGGCAGGGCAGTTGGGCTACCCAGTGCCAGTGTGGCCAGCACAGATTTCCAGGGGCTAGGACATCACAGAGGGCTCCTGTGGTTGCTAGGCTACGGGGACCCTGCCCATCCAGTTGACCAGCAGCCATGACCCCCACGCTGAACTTGACCTGAGGGGTGGTGGCCAGCCACCAGAGCCAGAGCCCCAGGGCAAAGCAGGTGCTGGTCGGCCGGGCCAAGGGGCTATGGGCAGATTGGTGTGTGTCTGGGCATGGGGCTGGCATCTGACAGCCCAGGGCTGGGGACCAAGGTCCGCCAGGCCCCTGTCCCACCATGTGCACTGACACACAGTCTTGCTGACTGACTGACAGTTCCCGCCCCAGAGATACCCACACCAGGTCCCTGGGTGCCCTGAGCTGTCCCTGAGGGTTGGTGGGTGCCTGCCTGGACACCTGCCTCCGTAATGGAGGCCTCTATTAATCCCGTTGCCTACTGACAGCTGCCCTCCTGCCCCTCCTACTCCTCCTCCTCTTCTTCCTCCTCCTCTTCCTCCTCCTCCTCCTCCTCCTCCTCCTTCTCCTCCTCCTCCTCTACCTCCTCCTCTGCTTCCTCATCCTCAGAGGGACTCAATCAGGGCCCTTGGCCTAGGCAAGCCAGGGCTGCTGCTCTGGCTGCTGCAGCTTCTATCCAGTGGGTGGGTGCAGGAATCTGTTCCTGTCAGTCCCTGATTCCTGGGACCTTCCATGCCTCCAGCTCCCCCCACTCTCTAGTCCATACCCCTCCTCAAGGATGCCCCCTTTCCCCTTGCCCTCTGTCCCCCAGCTCCCCAACTAACATCTACTGTGTGCTTCCCTGTGCTACTTTACTGCCACCCTGCTTCTGCCCTTCAGCCCTGAGGGCCCAGGGCCAGCCCAGCTGCCATCTCACCATCCAGAGGGGGACCTGCCCTTACCCCCTGCCACCACACCCACACACACAGCCCTGCACACACTCACGGGCTCCCCTGCCTGTAGCCTGCCTCTCAAACAGTCTCCTTCTGCCCCCTAGCCCCCTTACAGCCTGTGCCACGGCCCCCCACAGACACCTGGGCATCAGCAGCGCAGACATGCAAACAGCTCCCCTCACCCCCACTCCATTTGCTCCAAGGTTGTCAAGAGTCTTTTTTTCATGCTGTAGGGGAGGGAGTTGAGACAGTCCAATGTCCTGGGGAGCAAGAACTGCAAACAGTCCATCTACATTGTAACATTTGGGTCTCCTGCCGCCCAATCCCTAGTGTGCTGTGCAGACCTTTGACTGGCAAAAACACCCCATCTGAGCGTGAGATATGGCTGGGCTAGTGGCTCTTTCTGTGGACTAAGAGACAGACAGACAGAGTTTTCAGGTTCAAAACCTATACTTTCCAGAAGATGGTCATTCACTTCGGATTAAAAAAAAAAAAAAAAAAAAAAAAAAAGGCTTTTTATTTTTTTCGCCCTGCCTGGGTAACCTGTCTGCTGCCAGTTTCAAAGTGAAAAAAGGGAAAAATCTTTTTTGGAGGGAAAAGGACCAAAATGCAGGCAGGTGGACTCCGTGGAGGGTGGATGAGGAGTTGCTCCTGCCCTGGCACTAGAGGCCCAGCTGCTGTTCCAGGTGCTCTCTGATACCAGAGATCTCCGTGTGTCGTGTCATGACACTGTCTCCAGCACTGACCCTCAGGATAATGAGGATTCAAAACGAGGCAGGTCATATTGCCTTCAAAAGTAAATCCAGGGAGGTTTGGCGGTATGTCAGAGGGTTAAGGGCTTGTGGCGCTCACGAAAAGGGGACAGGTGGAAGGATCTGGGGTCTGGCCCCAGACCGCCACCTGCCGGGGAGTCGCTTTACAGGGGGTGAAGCAGGTCTTTAGGAGTTCTATCTTCTCTCCCACCCTGTATTTCCTCTGCTCTCTCCTTTTGTGTCTGTCAGATGCAAGGTCAGTAACAACAACAACAACAACAACAACAACAACAATAACCACCACAGTGACCAAGCAACAAGGGCAGCGAAAGGGGAACAAATGGAGTGCAGGAGCTGTGGATTATTCGTGGTGCAGGCACTCAGCTGTGGCAATAACCCCTTGAGGCAATCAATCCATAAATGAAGAAGGTAATACAGGTAACAGAGACTTATATGTCCCAGTGTGTTTCCACTGAGTTAATGTAAATGCACTTTTAATTACTTCTTCATTTATGTATTACTTTGCCCACGAGAATTTCTTTTCATTGCTAAAAAAAAAGTGCCCCTTCAAGGGTACCAGGTGGTGCCACACCCAGTTAAGCACTCATGTTACAATGCAGGAGGACTGGGCTTACACCCTGGTCCCCACCTGCCAGGGGAAATCTTTACAAGTGGTGCAGAAGTGCTGCAGGTGTTTCTCTCTGTGTCTCAAACTCTCTCTCCCTCCCTTCCCTCTCAATTCCTATCTATTTATTCCAGTGAATAATCAAGAAAATAGAAAGTAATAAAAGAAAAAGGAAAAGGAAATATGCCACGACTTCAAATGGGCTACTCAGGAAAATGCTTTCCTTGTTAAGATCCTCACAGCATTCCATATGCAGAAAGGCAAAGACACCATGTATTTTTTAACACAGATTTTATATTTATTTATTTGTTTATTTATTTAGGTGCTTACTCACTTTTGTTATTGTTGAATTAATGTTTTACATTTGACATTGACTAAGGATCTGACACCAGGGGTCTCCAGTACCCCTAGATGGTACTCTCCCTCTACAAAACCGATCCATTGACCTGTCCATCCATCCATCCACCCATCCATCTATCCATCCATCCATCCATCCATCCATCCATCCATCCATCCAGCAGTCAACCAAGCTAAGTACAAAAGGAGATCTCTCCTTGAATGGTGAAGAGAATCAACGATGCACAGGTAGGTTGCAAAGGGGCCAGTTTGGCTGAATAGGGCAGAGAGGCTGAACCAGGGAATGTGTTGGGGCGTGTGGGTTTGGGTGGAGTGAGCCGGAGACCCTGTGAGCTGGGTCACATTAGGGGCAGGCAGGGGGTGGAAGGGGATGCGAACAGCTGTCACTGGAGAACCATCACAAGTGCTGGAGCTGGTGAGCAGGGCACCTGGAAGAGAGGACAGACAAAGGAGAGAAGCAAAGTGCAGAGGAGAGGAGAGGGGAGAGGATGGTGAGGACAGGAGAGGACAGGAGAGGACAGGAGTGGAGGGGACCTGAGAAACCTACCTGGACAAAGGCAGCATACAGACATCCAGGAAGGCAGGCAGGCATGCAGGCAGCTCTGGCCTGGGCTCCCTGGATCCCGGGCACACCTCCACCTGTCTTCTCTTGGCTGCCAGCCCTGAGGTCCCTCTTCGGTCAGCACTGTCTTCCCATCCTTCCGTCCCTCTGTGCCAGGGCCCAGGCGTCTGGGCGCTGTTGCCTCACCTAGTGGCAGGGCAGTTGGGCTACCCAGTGCCAGTGTGGCCAGCACAGATTGCCAGGGGCTAGGACATCACAGAGGGCTCCTGTGGTTGCTAGGCTACGGGGACCCTGCCCATCCAGTTGACCAGCAGCCATGACCCCCACGCTGAACTTGACCTGAGGGGTGGTGGCCAGCCACCAGAGCCAGAGCCCCAGGGCAAAGCAGGTGCTGGTCGGCCGGGCCAAGGGGCTATGGGCAGATTGGTGTGTGTCTGGGCATGGGGCTGGCATCTGACAGCCCAGGGCTGGAGACCAAGTTCCGCCAGGCCCCTGTCCCACCATGTGCACTGACACACAGTCTTGCTGACTGACTGACAGTTCCCGCCCCAGAGATACCCACACCAGGTCCCTGGGTGCCATGAGCTGCCCCTGAGGGTTGCTGGGTGCCTGCCTGGACACCTGCCTCCGTAATGGAGGCCTCTATTAATCCCGTTGCCTACTGACAGCTGCCCTCCTGCCCCTCCTACTCCTCCTCCTCTTCTTCCTCCTCCTCTTCCTCCTCCTCCTCCTCCTCCTCCTCCTCCTTCTCCTCCTCCTCCTCTACCTCCTCCTCTTCTTCCTCATCCTCAGAGGGACTCAATCAGGGCACTTGGCCTAGGCAAGCCAGGGCTGCTGCTCTGGCTGCTGCAGCTTCTATCCAGTGGGTGGGTGCAGGAATCTGTTCCTGTCAGTCCCTGATTCCTGGGACCTTCCATGCCTCCAGCTCCCCCCACTCTCTAGTCCATACCCCTCCTCAAGGATGCCCCCTTTCCCCTTGCCCTCTGTCCCCCAGCTCCCCAACTAACATCTACTGTGTGCTTCCCTGTGCTACTTTACTGCCACCCTGCTTCTGCCCTTCAGCCCTGAGGGCCCAGGGCCAGCCCAGCTGCCATCTCACCATCCAAAGGGGGACCTGCCCTTACCCCCTGCCACCACACCCACACACACAGCCCTGCACACACTCACGGGCTCCCCTGCCTGTAGCCTGCCTCTCAAACAGTCTCCTTCTGCCCCCTAGCCCCCTTACAGCCTGTGCCACGGCCCCCCACAGACACCTGGGCATCAGCAGCGCAGACATGCAAACAGCTCCCCTCACCCCCACTCCATTTGCTCCAAGGTTGTCAAGAGTCTTTTTTTCATGCTGTAGGGGAGGGAGTTGAGACAGTCCAATGTCCTGGGGAGCAAGAACTGCAAACAGTCCATCTACATTGTAACATTTGGGTCTCCTGCCGCCCAATCCCTAGTGTGCTGTGCAGACCTTTGACTGGCAAAAACACCCCATCTGAGCGTGAGATATGGCTGGGCTAGTGGCTCTTTCTGTGGACTAAGAGACAGACAGACAGAGTTTTCAGGTTCAAAACCTATACTTTCCAGAAGATGGTCATTCACTTCGGTTTAAAAAAAAAAAAAAAAAAAAAAAAAAAAAGGCTTTTTATTTTTTTCGCCCTGCCTGGGTAACCTGTCTGCTGCCAGTTTCAAAGTGAAAAAAGGGAAAAATCTTTTTTGGAGGGAAAAGGACCAAAATGCAGGCAGGTGGACTCCGTGGAGGGTGGATGAGGAGTTGCTCCTGCCCTGGCACTAGAGCCCCAGCTGCTGTTCCAGGTGCTCTCTGATACCAGAGATCTCCGTGTGTCGTGTCATGACACTGTCTCCAGCACTGACCCTCAGGATAATGAGGATTTAAAACGAGGCAGGTCATATTGCCTTCAAAAGTAAATCCAGGGAGGTTTGGCGGTATGTCAGAGGGTTAAGGGCTTGTGGCGCTCACGAAAAGGGGACAGGTGGAAGGATCTGGGGTCTGGCCCCCAGACCGCCACCTGCCGGGGAGTCGCTTTACAGGGGGTGAAGCAGGTCTTTAGGAGTTCTATCTTTCTCTCCCACCCTGTATTTCCTCTGCTCTCTCCTTTTGTGTCTGTCAGATGCAAGGTCAGTAACAACAACAACAACAACAACAACAACAACAATAACCACCACAGTGACCAAGCAACAAGGGCAGCGAAAGGGGAACAAATGGAGTGCAGGAGCTGTGGATTATTCGTGGTGCAGGCACTCAGCTGTGGCAATAACCCCTTGAGGCAATCAATCCATAAATGAAGAAGTAATACAGGTAACAGAGACTTATATGTCCCAGTGTGTTTCCACTGAGTTAATGTAAATGCACTTTTAATTACTTCTTCATTTATGTATTACCTTGCCACGAGAATTTCTTTTCATTGCTAAAAAAAAGTGCCCCTTCAAGGGTACCAGGTGGTGCCACACCCAGTTAAGCACTCATGTTACAATGCAGGAGGACTGGGCTTCAACACCCTGGTCCCCACCTGCCAGGGGAAATCTTTACAAGTGGTGCAGAAGTGCTGCAGGTGTTTCTCTCTGTGTCTCAAACTCTCTCTCCCTCCCTTCCCTCTCAATTCCTATCTATTTATTCCAGTGAATAATCAAGAAAATAGAAAGTAATAAAAGAAAAAGGAAAAGGAAATATGCCACGACTTCAAATGGGCTACTCAGGAAAATGCTTTCCTTGTTAAGATCCTCACAGCATTCCATATGCAGAAAGGCAAAGACACCATGTATTTTTTAACACAGATTTTATATTTATTTATTTGTTTATTTATTTAGGTGCTTACTCACTTTTGTTATTGTTGAATTAATGTTTTACATTTGACATTGACTAAGGATCTGACACCAGGGGTCTCCAGTACCCCTAGATGGTACTCTCCCTCTACAAAACCGATCCATTGACCTGTCCATCCATCCATCCACCCATCCATCTATCCATCCATCCATCCATCCATCCATCCATCCATCCATGCATCCATCCAGCAGTCAACCAAGCTAAGTACAAAAGGAGATCTCTCCTTGAATGGTGAAGAGAATCAACGATGCACAGGTAGGTTGCAAAGGGGCCAGTTTGGCTGAATAGGGCAGAGAGGCTGAACCAGGGAATGTGTTGGGGCGTGTGGGTTTGGGTGGAGTGAGCCGGAGACCCTGTGAGCTGGGTCACATTAGGGGCAGGCAGGGGGTGGAAGGGGATGCGAACAGCTGTCACTGGAGAACCATCACAAGTGCTGGAGCTGGTGAGCAGGGCACCTGGAAGAGAGGACAGACAAAGGAGAGAAGCAAAGTGCAGAGGAGAGGAGAGGGGAGAGGATGGTGAGGACAGGAGAGGACAGGAGAGGACAGGAGTGGAGGGGACCTGAGAAACCTACCTGGACAAAGGCAGCATACAGACATCCAGGAAGGCAGGCAGGCATGCAGGCAGCTCTGGCCTGGGCTCCCTGGATCCCGGGCACACCTCCACCTGTCTTATCTTGGCTGCCAGCCCTGAGGTCCCTCTTCGGTCAGCACTGTCTTCCCATCCTTCCGTCCCTCTGTGCCAGGGCCCAGGCGTCTGGGCGCTGTTGCCTCACCTAGTGGCAGGGCAGTTGGGCTACCCAGTGCCAGTGTGGCCAGCACAGATTTCCAGGGGCTAGGACATCACAGAGGGCTCCTGTGGTTGCTAGGCTACGGGGACCCTGCCCATCCAGTTGACCAGCAGCCATGACCCCCACGCTGAACTTGACCTGAGGGGTGGTGGCCAGCCACCAGAGCCAGAGCCCCAGGGCAAAGCAGGTGCTGGTCGGCCGGGCCAAGGGGCTATGGGCAGATTGGTGTGTGTCTGGGCATGGGGCTGGCATCTGACAGCCCAGGGCTGGGGACCAAGGTCCGCCAGGCCCCTGTCCCACCATGTGCACTGACACACAGTCTTGCTGACTGACTGACAGTTCCCGCCCCAGAGATACCCACACCAGGTCCCTGGGTGCCCTGAGCTGTCCCTGAGGGTTGGTGGGTGCCTGCCTGGACACCTGCCTCCGTAATGGAGGCCTCTATTAATCCCGTTGCCTACTGACAGCTGCCCTCCTGCCCCTCCTACTCCTCCTCCTCTTCTTCCTCCTCCTCTTCCTCCTCCTCCTCCTCCTCCTCCTCCTTCTCCTCCTCCTCCTCTACCTCCTCCTCTGCTTCCTCATCCTCAGAGGGACTCAATCAGGGCCCTTGGCCTAGGCAAGCCAGGGCTGCTGCTCTGGCTGCTGCAGCTTCTATCCAGTGGGTGGGTGCAGGAATCTGTTCCTGTCAGTCCCTGATTCCTGGGACCTTCCATGCCTCCAGCTCCCCCCACTCTCTAGTCCATACCCCTCCTCAAGGATGCCCCCTTTCCCCTTGCCCTCTGTCCCCCAGCTCCCCAACTAACATCTACTGTGTGCTTCCCTGTGCTACTTTACTGCCACCCTGCTTCTGCCCTTCAGCCCTGAGGGCCCAGGGCCAGCCCAGCTCCCATCTCACCATCCAGAGGGGGACCTGCCCTTACCCCCTGCCACCACACCCACACACACAGCCCTGCACACACTCACGGGCTCCCCTGCCTGTAGCCTGCCTCTCAAACAGTCTCCTTCTGCCCCCTAGCCCCCTTACAGCCTGTGCCACGGCCCCCCACAGACACCTGGGCATCAGCAGCGCAGACATGCAAACAGCTCCCCTCACCCCCACTCCATTTGCTCCAAGGTTGTCAAGAGTCTTTTTTTCATGCTGTAGGGGAGGGAGTTGAGACAGTCCAATGTCCTGGGGAGCAAGAACTGCAAACAGTCCATCTACATTGTAACATTTGGGTCTCCTGCCGCCCAATCCCTAGTGTGCTGTGCAGACCTTTGACTGGCAAAAACACCCCATCTGAGCGTGAGATATGGCTGGGCTAGTGGCTCTTTCTGTGGACTAAGAGACAGACAGACAGAGTTTTCAGGTTCAAAACCTATACTTTCCAGAAGATGGTCATTCACTTCGGATTAAAAAAAAAAAAAAAAAAAAAAAAAAAGGCTTTTTATTTTTTTCGCCCTGCCTGGGTAACCTGTCTGCTGCCAGTTTCAAAGTGAAAAAAGGGAAAAATCTTTTTTGGAGGGAAAAGGACCAAAATGCAGGCAGGTGGACTCCGTGGAGGGTGGATGAGGAGTTGCTCCTGCCCTGGCACTAGAGCCCCAGCTGCTGTTCCAGGTGCTCTCTGATACCAGAGATCTCCGTGTGTCGTGTCATGACACTGTCTCCAGCACTGACCCTCAGGATAATGAGGATTCAAAACGAGGCAGGTCATATTGCCTTCAAAAGTAAATCCAGGGAGGTTTGGCGGTATGTCAGAGGGTTAAGGGCTTGTGGCGCTCACGAAAAGGGGACAGGTGGAAGGATCTGGGGTCTGGCCCCCAGACCGCCACCTGCCGGGGAGTCGCTTTACAGGGGGTGAAGCAGGTCTTTAGGAGTTCTATCTTTCTCTCCCACCCTGTATTTCCTCTGCTCTCTCCTTTTGTGTCTGTCAGATGCAAGGTCAGTAACAACAACAACAACAACAACAACAACAACAACAACAACAATAACCACCACAGTGACCAAGCAACAAGGGCAGCGAAAGGGGAACAAATGGAGTGCAGGAGCTGTGGATTATTCGTGGTGCAGGCACTCAGCTGTGGCAATAACCCCTTGAGGCAATCAATCCATAAATGAAGAAGTAATACAGGTAACAGAGACTTATATGTCCCAGTGTGTTTCCACTGAGTTAATGTAAATGCACTTTTAATTACTTCTTCATTTATTTATTACCTTGCCACGAGAATTTCTTTTCATTGCTAAAAAAAAGTGCCCCTTCAAGGGTACCAGGTGGTGCCACACCCAGTTAAGCACTCATGTTACAATGCAGGAGGACTGGGCTTCAACACCCTGGTCCCCACCTGCCAGGGGAAATCTTTACAAGTGGTGCAGAAGTGCTGCAGGTGTTTCTCTCTGTGTCTCAAACTCTCTCTCCCTCCCTTCCCTCTCAATTCCTATCTATTTATTCCAGTGAATAATCAAGAAAATAGAATGTAATAAAAGAAAAAGGAAAAGGAAATATGCCACGACTTCAAATGGGCTACTCAGGAAAATGCTTTCCTTGTTAAGATCCTCACAGCATTCCATATGCAGAAAGGCAAAGACACCATGTATTTTTTAACACAGATTTTATATTTATTTATTTGTTTATTTATTTAGGTGCTTACTCACTTTTGTTATTGTTGAATTAATGTTTTACATTTGACATTGACTAAGGATCTGACACCAGGGGTCTCCAGTACCCCTAGATGGTACTCTCCCTCTACAAAACCGATCCATTGACCTGTCCATCCATCCATCCACCCATCCATCTATCCATCCATCCATCCATCCATCCATCCATCCATCCAGCAGTCAACCAAGCTAAGTACAAAAGGAGATCTCTCCTTGAATGGTGAAGAGAATCAACGATGCACAGGTAGGTTGCAAAGGGGCCAGTTTGGCTGAATAGGGCAGAGAGGCTGAACCAGGGAATGTGTTGGGGCGTGTGGGTTTGGGTGGAGTGAGCCG
This sequence comes from Erinaceus europaeus, assembly GCF_950295315.1. Taxonomy (NCBI): domain Eukaryota; kingdom Metazoa; phylum Chordata; class Mammalia; order Eulipotyphla; family Erinaceidae; genus Erinaceus; species Erinaceus europaeus. The sequence goes on along the minus strand of NW_026647137.1, from coordinate 172,168 downwards.
GAGACCCTGTGAGCTGGGTCACATTAGGGGCAGGCAGGGGGTGGAAGGGGATGCGAACAGCTGTCACTGGAGAACCATCACAAGTGCTGGAGCTGGTGAGCAGGGCACCTGGAAGAGAGGACAGACAAAGGAGAGAAGCAAAGTGCAGAGGAGAGGAGAGGGGAGAGGATGGTGAGGACAGGAGAGGACAGGAGAGGACAGGAGTGGAGGGGACCTGAGAAACCTACCTGGACAAAGGCAGCATACAGACATCCAGGAAGGCAGGCAGGCATGCAGGCAGCTCTGGCCTGGGCTCCCTGGATCCCGGGCACACCTCCACCTGTCTTCTCTTGGCTGCCAGCCCTGAGGTCCCTCTTCGGTCAGCACTGTCTTCCCATCCTTCCGTCCCTCTGTGCCAGGGCCCAGGCGTCTGGGCGCTGTTGCCTCACCTAGTGGCAGGGCAGTTGGGCTACCCAGTGCCAGTGTGGCCAGCACAGATTTCCAGGGGCTAGGACATCACAGAGGGCTCCTGTGGTTGCTAGGCTACGGGGACCCTGCCCATCCAGTTGACCAGCAGCCATGACCCCCACGCTGAACTTGACCTGAGGGGTGGTGGCCAGCCACCAGAGCCAGAGCCCCAGGGCAAAGCAGGTGCTGGTCGGCCGGGCCAAGGGGCTATGGGCAGATTGGTGTGTGTCTGGGCATGGGGCTGGCATCTGACAGCCCAGGGCTGGGGACCAAGGTCCGCCAGGCCCCTGTCCCACCATGTGCACTGACACACAGTCTTGCTGACTGACTGACAGTTCCCGCCCCAGAGATACCCACACCAGGTCCCTGGGTGCCCTGAGCTGTCCCTGAGGGTTGGTGGGTGCCTGCCTGGACACCTGCCTCCGTAATGGAGGCCTCTATTAATCCCGTTGCCTACTGACAGCTGCCCTCCTGCCCCTCCTACTCCTCCTCCTCTTCTTCCTCCTCCTCTTCCTCCTCCTCCTCCTCCTCCTCCTCCTTCTCCTCCTCCTCCTCTACCTCCTCCTCTGCTTCCTCATCCTCAGAGGGACTCAATCAGGGCCCTTGGCCTAGGCAAGCCAGGGCTGCTGCTCTGGCTGCTGCAGCTTCTATCCAGTGGGTGGGTGCAGGAATCTGTTCCTGTCAGTCCCTGATTCCTGGGACCTTCCATGCCTCCAGCTCCCCCCACTCTCTAGTCCATACCCCTCCTCAAGGATGCCCCCTTTCCCCTTGCCCTCTGTCCCCCAGCTCCCCAACTAACATCTACTGTGTGCTTCCCTGTGCTACTTTACTGCCACCCTGCTTCTGCCCTTCAGCCCTGAGGGCCCAGGGCCAGCCCAGCTCCCATCTCACCATCCAGAGGGGGACCTGCCCTTACCCCCTGCCACCACACCCACACACACAGCCCTGCACACACTCACGGGCTCCCCTGCCTGTAGCCTGCCTCTCAAACAGTCTCCTTCTGCCCCCTAGCCCCCTTACAGCCTGTGCCACGGCCCCCCACAGACACCTGGGCATCAGCAGCGCAGACATGCAAACAGCTCCCCTCACCCCCACTCCATTTGCTCCAAGGTTGTCAAGAGTCTTTTTTTCATGCTGTAGGGAAGGGAGTTGAGACAGTCCAATGTCCTGGGGAGCAAGAACTGCAAACAGTCCATCTACATTGTAACATTTGGGTCTCCTGCCGCCCAATCCCTAGTGTGCTGTGCAGACCTTTGACTGGCAAAAACACCCCATCTGAGCGTGAGATATGGCTGGGCTAGTGGCTCTTTCTGTGGACTAAGAGACAGACAGACAGAGTTTTCAGGTTCAAAACCTATACTTTCCAGAAGATGGTCATTCACTTCGGTTTAAAAAAAAAAAAAAAAAAAAAAAAAAAAGGCTTTTTATTTTTTTCGCCCTGCCTGGGTAACCTGTCTGCTGCCAGTTTCAAAGTGAAAAAAGGGAAAAATCTTTTTTGGAGGGAAAAGGACCAAAATGCAGGCAGGTGGACTCCGTGGAGGGTGGATGAGGAGTTGCTCCTGCCCTGGCACTAGAGGCCCAGCTGCTGTTCCAGGTGCTCTCTGATACCAGAGATCTCCGTGTGTCGTGTCATGACACTGTCTCCAGCACTGACCCTCAGGATAATGAGGATTCAAAACGAGGCAGGTCATATTGCCTTCAAAAGTAAATCCAGGGAGGTTTGGCGGTATGTCAGAGGGTTAAGGGCTTGTGGCGCTCACGAAAAGGGGACAGGTGGAAGGATCTGGGGTCTGGCCCCCAGACCGCCACCTGCCGGGGAGTCGCTTTACAGGGGGTGAAGCAGGTCTTTAGGAGTTCTATCTTTCTCTCCCACCCTGTATTTCCTCTGCTCTCTCCTTTTGTGTCTGTCAGATGCAAGGTCAGTAACAACAACAACAACAACAACAACAACAACAATAACCACCACAGTGACCAAGCAACAAGGGCAGCGAAAGGGGAACAAATGGAGTGCAGGAGCTGTGGATTATTCGTGGTGCAGGCACTCAGCTGTGGCAATAACCCCTTGAGGCAATCAATCCATAAATGAAGAAGTAATACAGGTAACAGAGACTTATATGTCCCAGTGTGTTTCCACTGAGTTAATGTAAATGCACTTTTAATTACTTCTTCATTTATTTATTACCTTGCCACGAGAATTTCTTTTCATTGCTAAAAAAAAGTGCCCCTTCAAGGGTACCAGGTGGTGCCACACCCAGTTAAGCACTCATGTTACAATGCAGGAGGACTGGGCTTCAACACCCTGGTCCCCACCTGCCAGGGGAAATCTTTACAAGTGGTGCAGAAGTGCTGCAGGTGTTTCTCTCTGTGTCTCAAACTCTCTCTCCCTCCCTTCCCTCTCAATTCCTATCTATTTATTCCAGTGAATAATCAAGAAAATAGAAAGTAATAAAAGAAAAAGGAAAAGGAAATATGCCACGACTTCAAATGGGCTACTCAGGAAAATGCTTTCCTTGTTAAGATCCTCACAGCATTCCATATGCAGAAAGGCAAAGACACCATGTATTTTTTAACACAGATTTTATATTTATTTATTTGTTTATTTATTTAGGTGCTTACTCACTTTTGTTATTGTTGAATTAATGTTTTACATTTGACATTGACTAAGGATCTGACACCAGGGGTCTCCAGTACCCCTAGATGGTACTCTCCCTCTACAAAACCGATCCATTGACCTGTCCATCCATCCATCCACCCATCCATCTATCCATCCATCCATCCATCCATCCATCCATCCATCCATCCAGCAGTCAACCAAGCTAAGTACAAAAGGAGATCTCTCCTTGAATGGTGAAGAGAATCAACGATGCACAGGTAGGTTGCAAAGGGGCCAGTTTGGCTGAATAGGGCAGAGAGGCTGAACCAGGGAATGTGTTGGGGCGTGTGGGTTTGGGTGGAGTGAGCCGGAGACCCTGTGAGCTGGGTCACATTAGGGGCAGGCAGGGGGTGGAAGGGGATGCGAACAGCTGTCACTGGAGAACCATCACAAGTGCTGGAGCTGGTGAGCAGGGCACCTGGAAGAGAGGACAGACAAAGGAGAGAAGCAAAGTGCAGAGGAGAGGAGAGGGGAGAGGATGGTGAGGACAGGAGAGGACAGGAGAGGACAGGAGTGGAGGGGACCTGAGAAACCTACCTGGACAAAGGCAGCATACAGACATCCAGGAAGGCAGGCAGGCATGCAGGCAGCTCTGGCCTGGGCTCCCTGGATCCCGGGCACACCTCCACCTGTCTTCTCTTGGCTGCCAGCCCTGAGGTCCCTCCTCGGTCAGCACTGTCTTCCCATCCTTACGTCCCTCTGTGCCAGGGCCCAGGCGTCTGGGCGCTGTTGCCTCACCTAGTGGCAGGGCAGTTGGGCTACCCAGTGCCAGTGTGGCCAGCACAGATTGCCAGGGGCTAGGACATCACAGAGGGCTCCTGTGGTTGCTAGGCTACGGGGACCCTGCCCATCCAGTTGACCAGCAGCCATGACCCCCACGCTGAACTTGACCTGAGGGGTGGTGGCCAGCCACCAGAGCCAGAGCCCCAGGGCAAAGCAGGTGCTGGTCGGCCGGGCCAAGGGGCTATGGGCAGATTGGTGTGTGTCTGGGCATGGGGCTGGCATCTGACAGCCCAGGGCTGGGGACCAAGGTCCGCCAGGCCCCTGTCCCACCATGTGCACTGACACACAGTCTTGCTGACTGACTGACAGTTCCCGCCCCAGAGATACCCACACCAGGTCCCTGGGTGCCCTGAGCTGTCCCTGAGGGTTGGTGGGTGCCTGCCTGGACACCTGCCTCCGTAATGGAGGCCTCTATTAATCCCGTTGCCTACTGACAGCTGCCCTCCTGCCCCTCCTACTCCTCCTCCTCTTCTTCCTCCTCCTCTTCCTCCTCCTCCTCCTCCTCCTCCTCCTTCTCCTCCTCCTCCTCTACCTCCTCCTCTGCTTCCTCATCCTCAGAGGGACTCAATCAGGGCCCTTGGCCTAGGCAAGCCAGGGCTGCTGCTCTGGCTGCTGCAGCTTCTATCCAGTGGGTGGGTGCAGGAATCTGTTCCTGTCAGTCCCTGATTCCTGGGACCTTCCATGCCTCCAGCTCCCCCCACTCTCTAGTCCATACCCCTCCTCAAGGATGCCCCCTTTCCCCTTGCCCTCTGTCCCCCAGCTCCCCAACTAACATCTACTGTGTGCTTCCCTGTGCTACTTTACTGCCACCCTGCTTCTGCCCTTCAGCCCTGAGGGCCCAGGGCCAGCCCAGCTCCCATCTCACCATCCAGAGGGGGACCTGCCCTTACCCCCTGCCACCACACCCACACACACAGCCCTGCACACACTCACGGGCTCCCCTGCCTGTAGCCTGCCTCTCAAACAGTCTCCTTCTGCCCCCTAGCCCCCTTACAGCCTGTGCCACGGCCCCCCACAGACACCTGGGCATCAGCAGCGCAGACATGCAAACAGCTCCCCTCACCCCCACTCCATTTGCTCCAAGGTTGTCAAGAGTCTTTTTTTCATGCTGTAGGGGAGGGAGTTGAGACAGTCCAATGTCCTGGGGAGCAAGAACTGCAAACAGTCCATCTACATTGTAACATTTGGGTCTCCTGCCGCCCAATCCCTAGTGTGCTGTGCAGACCTTTGACTGGCAAAAACACCCCATCTGAGCGTGAGATATGGCTGGGCTAGTGGCTCTTTCTGTGGACTAAGAGACAGACAGACAGAGTTTTCAGGTTCAAAACCTATACTTTCCAGAAGATGGTCATTCACTTCGGATTAAAAAAAAAAAAAAAAAAAAAAAAAAAGGCTTTTTATTTTTTTCGCCCTGCCTGGGTAACCTGTCTGCTGCCAGTTTCAAAGTGAAAAAAGGGAAAAATCTTTTGTGGAGGGAAAAGGACCAAAATGCAGGCAGGTGGACTCCGTGGAGGGTGGATGAGGAGTTGCTCCTGCCCTGGCACTAGAGCCCCAGCTGCTGTTCCAGGTGCTCTCTGATACCAGAGATCTCCGTGTGTCGTGTCATGACACTGTCTCCAGCACTGACCCTCAGGATAATGAGGATTCAAAACGAGGCAGGTCATATTGCCTTCAAAAGTAAATCCAGGGAGGTTTGGCGGTATGTCAGAGGGTTAAGGGCTTGTGGCGCTCACGAAAAGGGGACAGGTGGAAGGATCTGGGGTCTGGCCCCCAGACCGCCACCTGCCGGGGAGTCGCTTTACAGGGGGTGAAGCAGGTCTTTAGGAGTTCTATCTTTCTCTCCCACCCTGTATTTCCTCTGCTCTCTCCTTTTGTGTCTGTCAGATGCAAGGTCAGTAACAACAACAACAACAACAACAACAACAACAACAACAATAACCACCACAGTGACCAAGCAACAAGGGCAGCGAAAGGGGAACAAATGGAGTGCAGGAGCTGTGGATTATTCGTGGTGCAGGCACTCAGCTGTGGCAATAACCCCTTGAGGCAATCAATCCATAAATGAAGAAGTAATACAGGTAACAGAGACTTATATGTCCCAGTGTGTTTCCACTGAGTTAATGTAAATGCACTTTTAATTACTTCTTCATTTATGTATTACCTTGCCACGAGAATTTCTTTTCATTGCTAAAAAAAAGTGCCCCTTCAAGGGTACCAGGTGGTGCCACACCCAGTTAAGCACTCATGTTACAATGCAGGAGGACTGGGCTTCAACACCCTGGTCCCCACCTGCCAGGGGAAATCTTTACAAGTGGTGCAGAAGTGCTGCAGGTGTTTCTCTCTGTGTCTCAAACTCTCTCTCCCTCCCTTCCCTCTCAATTCCTATCTATTTATTCCAGTGAATAATCAAGAAAATAGAAAGTAATAAAAGAAAAAGGAAAAGGAAATATGCCACGACTTCAAATGGGCTACTCAGGAAAATGCTTTCCTTGTTAAGATCCTCACAGCATTCCATATGCAGAAAGGCAAAGACACCATGTATTTTTTAACACAGATTTTATATTTATTTATTTGTTTATTTATTTAGGTGCTTACTCACTTTTGTTATTGTTGAATTAATGTTTTACATTTGACATTGACTAAGGATCTGACACCAGGGGTCTCCAGTACCCCTAGATGGTACTCTCCCTCTACAAAACCGATCCATTGACCTGTCCATCCATCCATCCACCCATCCATCTATCCATCCATCCATCCATCCATCCATCCATCCATCCAGCAGTCAACCAAGCTAAGTACAAAAGGAGATCTCTCCTTGAATGGTGAAGAGAATCAACGATGCACAGGTAGGTTGCAAAGGGGCCAGTTTGGCTGAATAGGGCAGAGAGGCTGAACCAGGGAATGTGTTGGGGCGTGTGGGTTTGGGTGGAGTGAGCCGGAGACCCTGTGAGCTGGGTCACATTAGGGGCAGGCAGGGGGTGGAAGGGGATGCGAACAGCTGTCACTGGAGAACCATCACAAGTGCTGGAGCTGGTGAGCAGGGCATCTGGAAGAGAGGACAGACAAAGGAGAGAAGCAAAGTGCAGAGGAGAGGAGAGGGGAGAGGATGGTGAGGACAGGAGAGGACAGGAGAGGACAGGAGTGGAGGGGACCTGAGAAACCTACCTGGACAAAGGCAGCATACAGACATCCAGGAAGGCAGGCAGGCATGCAGGCAGCTCTGGCCTGGGCTCCCTGGATCCCGGGCACACCTCCACCTGTCTTCTCTTGGCTGCCAGCCCTGAGGTCCCTCTTCGGTCAGCACTGTCTTCCCATCCTTCCGTCCCTCTGTGCCAGGGCCCAGGCGTCTGGGCGCTGTTGCCTCACCTAGTGGCAGGGCAGTTGGGCTACCCAGTGCCAGTGTGGCCAGCACAGATTTCCAGGGGCTAGGACATCACAGAGGGCTCCTGTGGTTGCTAGGCTACGGGGACCCTGCCCATCCAGTTGACCAGCAGCCATGACCCCCACGCTGAACTTGACCTGAGGGGTGGTGGCCAGCCACCAGAGCCAGAGCCCCAGGGCAAAGCAGGTGCTGGTCGGCCGGGCCAAGGGGCTATGGGCAGATTGGTGTGTGTCTGGGCATGGGGCTGGCATCTGACAGCCCAGGGCTGGGGACCAAGGTCCGCCAGGCCCCTGTCCCACCATGTGCACTGACACACAGTCTTGCTGACTGACTGACAGTTCCCGCCCCAGAGATACCCACACCAGGTCCCTGGGTGCCCTGAGCTGTCCCTGAGGGTTGGTGGGTGCCTGCCTGGACACCTGCCTCCGTAATGGAGGCCTCTATTAATCCCGTTGCCTACTGACAGCTGCCCTCCTGCCCCTCCTACTCCTCCTCCTCTTCTTCCTCCTCCTCTTCCTCCTCCTCCTCCTCCTCCTCCTCCTTCTCCTCCTCCTCCTCTACCTCCTCCTCTGCTTCCTCATCCTCAGAGGGACTCAATCAGGGCCCTTGGCCTAGGCAAGCCAGGGCTGCTGCTCTGGCTGCTGCAGCTTCTATCCAGTGGGTGGGTGCAGGAATCTGTTCCTGTCAGTCCCTGATTCCTGGGACCTTCCATGCCTCCAGCTCCCCCCACTCTCTAGTCCATACCCCTCCTCAAGGATGCCCCCTTTCCCCTTGCCCTCTGTCCCCCAGCTCCCCAACTAACATCTACTGTGTGCTTCCCTGTGCTACTTTACTGCCACCCTGCTTCTGCCCTTCAGCCCTGAGGGCCCAGGGCCAGCCCAGCTCCCATCTCACCATCCAGAGGGGGACCTGCCCTTACCCCCTGCCACCACACCCACACACACAGCCCTGCACACACTCACGGGCTCCCCTGCCTGTAGCCTGCCTCTCAAACAGTCTCCTTCTGCCCCCTAGCCCCCTTACAGCCTGTGCCACGGCCCCCCACAGACACCTGGGCATCAGCAGCGCAGACATGCAAACAGCTCCCCTCACCCCCACTCCATTTGCTCCAAGGTTGTCAAGAGTCTTTTTTTCATGCTGTAGGGAAGGGAGTTGAGACAGTCCAATGTCCTGGGGAGCAAGAACTGCAAACAGTCCATCTACATTGTAACATTTGGGTCTCCTGCCGCCCAATCCCTAGTGTGCTGTGCAGACCTTTGACTGGCAAAAACACCCCATCTGAGCGTGAGATATGGCTGGGCTAGTGGCTCTTTCTGTGGACTAAGAGACAGACAGACAGAGTTTTCAGGTTCAAAACCTATACTTTCCAGAAGATGGTCATTCACTTCGGTTTAAAAAAAAAAAAAAAAAAAAAAAAAAAAGGCTTTTTATTTTTTTCGCCCTGCCTGGGTAACCTGTCTGCTGCCAGTTTCAAAGTGAAAAAAGGGAAAAATCTTTTTTGGAGGGAAAAGGACCAAAATGCAGGCAGGTGGACTCCGTGGAGGGTGGATGAGGAGTTGCTCCTGCCCTGGCACTAGAGGCCCAGCTGCTGTTCCAGGTGCTCTCTGATACCAGAGATCTCCGTGTGTCGTGTCATGACACTGTCTCCAGCACTGACCCTCAGGATAATGAGGATTCAAAACGAGGCAGGTCATATTGCCTTCAAAAGTAAATCCAGGGAGGTTTGGCGGTATGTCAGAGGGTTAAGGGCTTGTGGCGCTCACGAAAAGGGGACAGGTGGAAGGATCTGGGGTCTGGCCCCCAGACCGCCACCTGCCGGGGAGTCGCTTTACAGGGGGTGAAGCAGGTCTTTAGGAGTTCTATCTTTCTCTCCCACCCTGTATTTCCTCTGCTCTCTCCTTTTGTGTCTGTCAGATGCAAGGTCAGTAACAACAACAACAACAACAACAACAACAACAATAACCACCACAGTGACCAAGCAACAAGGGCAGCGAAAGGGGAACAAATGGAGTGCAGGAGCTGTGGATTATTCGTGGTGCAGGCACTCAGCTGTGGCAATAACCCCTTGAGGCAATCAATCCATAAATGAAGAAGTAATACAGGTAACAGAGACTTATATGTCCCAGTGTGTTTCCACTGAGTTAATGTAAATGCACTTTTAATTACTTCTTCATTTATTTATTACCTTGCCACGAGAATTTCTTTTCATTGCTAAAAAAAAGTGCCCCTTCAAGGGTACCAGGTGGTGCCACACCCAGTTAAGCACTCATGTTACAATGCAGGAGGACTGGGCTTCAACACCCTGGTCCCCACCTGCCAGGGGAAATCTTTACAAGTGGTGCAGAAGTGCTGCAGGTGTTTCTCTCTGTGTCTCAAACTCTCTCTCCCTCCCTTCCCTCTCAATTCCTATCTATTTATTCCAGTGAATAATCAAGAAAATAGAAAGTAATAAAAGAAAAAGGAAAAGGAAATATGCCACGACTTCAAATGGGCTACTCAGGAAAATGCTTTCCTTGTTAAGATCCTCACAGCATTCCATATGCAGAAAGGCAAAGACACCATGTATTTTTTAACACAGATTTTATATTTATTTATTTGTTTATTTATTTAGGTGCTTACTCACTTTTGTTATTGTTGAATTAATGTTTTACATTTGACATTGACTAAGGATCTGACACCAGGGGTCTCCAGTACCCCTAGATGGTACTCTCCCTCTACAAAACCGATCCATTGACCTGTCCATCCATCCATCCACCCATCCATCTATCCATCCATCCATCCATCCATCCATCCATCCATCCATCCAGCAGTCAACCAAGCTAAGTACAAAAGGAGATCTCTCCTTGAATGGTGAAGAGAATCAACGATGCACAGGTAGGTTGCAAAGGGGCCAGTTTGGCTGAATAGGGCAGAGAGGCTGAACCAGGGAATGTGTTGGGGCGTGTGGGTTTGGGTGGAGTGAGCCGGAGACCCTGTGAGCTGGGTCACATTAGGGGCAGGCAGGGGGTGGAAGGGGATGCGAACAGCTGTCACTGGAGAACCATCACAAGTGCTGGAGCTGGTGAGCAGGGCACCTGGAAGAGAGGACAGACAAAGGAGAGAAGCAAAGTGCAGAGGAGAGGAGAGGGGAGAGGATGGTGAGGACAGGAGAGGACAGGAGAGGACAGGAGTGGAGGGGACCTGAGAAACCTACCTGGACAAAGGCAGCATACAGACATCCAGGAAGGCAGGCAGGCATGCAGGCAGCTCTGGCCTGGGCTCCCTGGATCCCGGGCACACCTCCACCTGTCTTCTCTTGGCTGCCAGCCCTGAGGTCCCTCCTCGGTCAGCACTGTCTTCCCATCCTTACGTCCCTCTGTGCCAGGGCCCAGGCGTCTGGGCGCTGTTGCCTCACCTAGTGGCAGGGCAGTTGGGCTACCCAGTGCCAGTGTGGCCAGCACAGATTGCCAGGGGCTAGGACATCACAGAGGGCTCCTGTGGTTGCTAGGCTACGGGGACCCTGCCCATCCAGTTGACCAGCAGCCATGACCCCCACGCTGAACTTGACCTGAGGGGTGGTGGCCAGCCACCAGAGCCAGAGCCCCAGGGCAAAGCAGGTGCTGGTCGGCCGGGCCAAGGGGCTATGGGCAGATTGGTGTGTGTCTGGGCATGGGGCTGGCATCTGACAGCCCAGGGCTGGGGACCAAGGTCCGCCAGGCCCCTGTCCCACCATGTGCACTGACACACAGTCTTGCTGACTGACTGACAGTTCCCGCCCCAGAGATACCCACACCAGGTCCCTGGGTGCCCTGAGCTGTCCCTGAGGGTTGGTGGGTGCCTGCCTGGACACCTGCCTCCGTAATGGAGGCCTCTATTAATCCCGTTGCCTACTGACAGCTGCCCTCCTGCCCCTCCTACTCCTCCTCCTCTTCTTCCTCCTCCTCTTCCTCCTCCTCCTCCTCCTCCTCCTCCTTCTCCTCCTCCTCCTCTACCTCCTCCTCTGCTTCCTCATCCTCAGAGGGACTCAATCAGGGCCCTTGGCCTAGGCAAGCCAGGGCTGCTGCTCTGGCTGCTGCAGCTTCTATCCAGTGGGTGGGTGCAGGAATCTGTTCCTGTCAGTCCCTGATTCCTGGGACCTTCCATGCCTCCAGCTCCCCCCACTCTCTAGTCCATACCCCTCCTCAAGGATGCCCCCTTTCCCCTTGCCCTCTGTCCCCCAGCTCCCCAACTAACATCTACTGTGTGCTTCCCTGTGCTACTTTACTGCCACCCTGCTTCTGCCCTTCAGCCCTGAGGGCCCAGGGCCAGCCCAGCTCCCATCTCACCATCCAGAGGGGGACCTGCCCTTACCCCCTGCCACCACACCCACACACACAGCCCTGCACACACTCACGGGCTCCCCTGCCTGTAGCCTGCCTCTCAAACAGTCTCCTTCTGCCCCCTAGCCCCCTTACAGCCTGTGCCACGGCCCCCCACAGACACCTGGGCATCAGCAGCGCAGACATGCAAACAGCTCCCCTCACCCCCACTCCATTTGCTCCAAGGTTGTCAAGAGTCTTTTTTTCATGCTGTAGGGGAGGGAGTTGAGACAGTCCAATGTCCTGGGGAGCAAGAACTGCAAACAGTCCATCTACATTGTAACATTTGGGTCTCCTGCCGCCCAATCCCTAGTGTGCTGTGCAGACCTTTGACTGGCAAAAACACCCCATCTGAGCGTGAGATATGGCTGGGCTAGTGGCTCTTTCTGTGGACTAAGAGACAGACAGACAGAGTTTTCAGGTTCAAAACCTATACTTTCCAGAAGATGGTCATTCACTTCGGATTAAAAAAAAAAAAAAAAAAAAAAAAAAAGGCTTTTTATTTTTTTCGCCCTGCCTGGGTAACCTGTCTGCTGCCAGTTTCAAAGTGAAAAAAGGGAAAAATCTTTTGTGGAGGGAAAAGGACCAAAATGCAGGCAGGTGGACTCCGTGGAGGGTGGATGAGGAGTTGCTCCTGCCCTGGCACTAGAGCCCCAGCTGCTGTTCCAGGTGCTCTCTGATACCAGAGATCTCCGTGTGTCGTGTCATGACACTGTCTCCAGCACTGACCCTCAGGATAATGAGGATTCAAAACGAGGCAGGTCATATTGCCTTCAAAAGTAAATCCAGGGAGGTTTGGCGGTATGTCAGAGGGTTAAGGGCTTGTGGCGCTCACGAAAAGGGGACAGGTGGAAGGATCTGGGGTCTGGCCCCCAGACCGCCACCTGCCGGGGAGTCGCTTTACAGGGGGTGAAGCAGGTCTTTAGGAGTTCTATCTTTCTCTCCCACCCTGTATTTCCTCTGCTCTCTCCTTTTGTGTCTGTCAGATGCAAGGTCAGTAACAACAACAACAACAACAACAACAACAACAACAATAACCACCACAGTGACCAAGCAACAAGGGCAGCGAAAGGGGAACAAATGGAGTGCAGGAGCTGTGGATTATTCGTGGTGCAGGCACTCAGCTGTGGCAATAACCCCTTGAGGCAATCAATCCATAAATGAAGAAGTAATACAGGTAACAGAGACTTATATGTCCCAGTGTGTTTCCACTGAGTTAATGTAAATGCACTTTTAATTACTTCTTCATTTATTTATTACCTTGCCACGAGAATTTCTTTTCATTGCTAAAAAAAAGTGCCCCTTCAAGGGTACCAGGTGGTGCCACACCCAGTTAAGCACTCATGTTACAATGCAGGAGGACTGGGCTTCAACACCCTGGTCCCCACCTGCCAGGGGAAATCTTTACAAGTGGTGCAGAAGTGCTGCAGGTGTTTCTCTCTGTGTCTCAAACTCTCTCTCCCTCCCTTCCCTCTCAATTCCTATCTATTTATTCCAGTGAATAATCAAGAAAATAGAATGTAATAAAAGAAAAAGGAAAAGGAAATATGCCACGACTTCAAATGGGCTACTCAGGAAAATGCTTTCCTTGTTAAGATCCTCACAGCATTCCATATGCAGAAAGGCAAAGACACCATGTATTTTTTAACACAGATTTTATATTTATTTATTTGTTTATTTATTTAGGTGCTTACTCACTTTTGTTATTGTTGAATTAATGTTTTACATTTGACATTGACTAAGGATCTGACACCAGGGGTCTCCAGTACCCCTAGATGGTACTCTCCCTCTACAAAACCGATCCATTGACCTGTCCATCCATCCATCCACCCATCCATCTATCCATCCATCCATCCATCCATCCATCCATCCATCCAGCAGTCAACCAAGCTAAGTACAAAAGGAGATCTCTCCTTGAATGGTGAAGAGAATCAACGATGCACAGGTAGGTTGCAAAGGGGCCAGTTTGGCTGAATAGGGCAGAGAGGCTGAACCAGGGAATGTGTTGGGGCGTGTGGGTTTGGGTGGAGTGAGCCGGAGACCCTGTGAGCTGGGTCACATTAGGGGCAGGCAGGGGGTGGAAGGGGATGCGAACAGCTGTCACTGGAGAACCATCACAAGTGCTGGAGCTGGTGAGCAGGGCACCTGGAAGAGAGGACAGACAAAGGAGAGAAGCAAAGTGCAGAGGAGAGGAGAGGGGAGAGGATGGTGAGGACAGGAGAGGACAGGAGAGGACAGGAGTGGAGGGGACCTGAGAAACCTACCTGGACAAAGGCAGCATACAGACATCCAGGAAGGCAGGCAGGCATGCAGGCAGCTCTGGCCTGGGCTCCCTGGATCCCGGGCACACCTCCACCTGTCTTCTCTTGGCTGCCAGCCCTGAGGTCCCTCTTCGGTCAGCACTGTCTTCCCATCCTTCCGTCCCTCTGTGCCAGGGCCCAGGCGTCTGGGCGCTGTTGCCTCACCTAGTGGCAGGGCAGTTGGGCTACCCAGTGCCAGTGTGGCCAGCACAGATTTCCAGGGGCTAGGACATCACAGAGGGCTCCTGTGGTTGCTAGGCTACGGGGACCCTGCCCATCCAGTTGACCAGCAGCCATGACCCCCACGCTGAACTTGACCTGAGGGGTGGTGGCCAGCCACCAGAGCCAGAGCCCCAGGGCAAAGCAGGTGCTGGTCGGCCGGGCCAAGGGGCTATGGGCAGATTGGTGTGTGTCTGGGCATGGGGCTGGCATCTGACAGCCCAGGGCTGGGGACCAAGGTCCGCCAGGCCCCTGTCCCACCATGTGCACTGACACACAGTCTTGCTGACTGACTGACAGTTCCCGCCCCAGAGATACCCACACCAGGTCCCTGGGTGCCCTGAGCTGTCCCTGAGGGTTGGTGGGTGCCTGCCTGGACACCTGCCTCCGTAATGGAGGCCTCTATTAATCCCGTTGCCTACTGACAGCTGCCCTCCTGCCCCTCCTACTCCTCCTCCTCTTCTTCCTCCTCCTCTTCCTCCTCCTCCTCCTCCTCCTCCTCCTTCTCCTCCTCCTCCTCTACCTCCTCCTCTGCTTCCTCATCCTCAGAGGGACTCAATCAGGGCCCTTGGCCTAGGCAAGCCAGGGCTGCTGCTCTGGCTGCTGCAGCTTCTATCCAGTGGGTGGGTGCAGGAATCTGTTCCTGTCAGTCCCTGATTCCTGGGACCTTCCATGCCTCCAGCTCCCCCCACTCTCTAGTCCATACCCCTCCTCAAGGATGCCCCCTTTCCCCTTGCCCTCTGTCCCCCAGCTCCCCAACTAACATCTACTGTGTGCTTCCCTGTGCTACTTTACTGCCACCCTGCTTCTGCCCTTCAGCCCTGAGGGCCCAGGGCCAGCCCAGCTCCCATCTCACCATCCAGAGGGGGACCTGCCCTTACCCCCTGCCACCACACCCACACACACAGCCCTGCACACACTCACGGGCTCCCCTGCCTGTAGCCTGCCTCTCAAACAGTCTCCTTCTGCCCCCTAGCCCCCTTACAGCCTGTGCCACGGCCCCCCACAGACACCTGGGCATCAGCAGCGCAGACATGCAAACAGCTCCCCTCACCCCCACTCCATTTGCTCCAAGGTTGTCAAGAGTCTTTTTTTCATGCTGTAGGGAAGGGAGTTGAGACAGTCCAATGTCCTGGGGAGCAAGAACTGCAAACAGTCCATCTACATTGTAACATTTGGGTCTCCTGCCGCCCAATCCCTAGTGTGCTGTGCAGACCTTTGACTGGCAAAAACACCCCATCTGAGCGTGAGATATGGCTGGGCTAGTGGCTCTTTCTGTGGACTAAGAGACAGACAGACAGAGTTTTCAGGTTCAAAACCTATACTTTCCAGAAGATGGTCATTCACTTCGGTTTAAAAAAAAAAAAAAAAAAAAAAAAAAAAGGCTTTTTATTTTTTTCGCCCTGCCTGGGTAACCTGTCTGCTGCCAGTTTCAAAGTGAAAAAAGGGAAAAATCTTTTTTGGAGGGAAAAGGACCAAAATGCAGGCAGGTGGACTCCGTGGAGGGTGGATGAGGAGTTGCTCCTGCCCTGGCACTAGAGGCCCAGCTGCTGTTCCAGGTGCTCTCTGATACCAGAGATCTCCGTGTGTCGTGTCATGACACTGTCTCCAGCACTGACCCTCAGGATAATGAGGATTCAAAACGAGGCAGGTCATATTGCCTTCAAAAGTAAATCCAGGGAGGTTTGGCGGTATGTCAGAGGGTTAAGGGCTTGTGGCGCTCACGAAAAGGGGACAGGTGGAAGGATCTGGGGTCTGGCCCCCAGACCGCCACCTGCCGGGGAGTCGCTTTACAGGGGGTGAAGCAGGTCTTTAGGAGTTCTATCTTTCTCTCCCACCCTGTATTTCCTCTGCTCTCTCCTTTTGTGTCTGTCAGATGCAAGGTCAGTAACAACAACAACAACAACAACAACAACAACAATAACCACCACAGTGACCAAGCA
Organism: Erinaceus europaeus; assembly: GCF_950295315.1. Classification (NCBI taxonomy): domain Eukaryota; kingdom Metazoa; phylum Chordata; class Mammalia; order Eulipotyphla; family Erinaceidae; genus Erinaceus; species Erinaceus europaeus. Next base: position 156,104 of record NW_026647137.1, on the reverse strand, counting down.
ACAAGGGCAGCGAAAGGGGAACAAATGGAGTGCAGGAGCTGTGGATTATTCGTGGTGCAGGCACTCAGCTGTGGCAATAACCCCTTGAGGCAATCAATCCATAAATGAAGAAGTAATACAGGTAACAGAGACTTATATGTCCCAGTGTGTTTCCACTGAGTTAATGTAAATGCACTTTTAATTACTTCTTCATTTATTTATTACCTTGCCACGAGAATTTCTTTTCATTGCTAAAAAAAAGTGCCCCTTCAAGGGTACCAGGTGGTGCCACACCCAGTTAAGCACTCATGTTACAATGCAGGAGGACTGGGCTTCAACACCCTGGTCCCCACCTGCCAGGGGAAATCTTTACAAGTGGTGCAGAAGTGCTGCAGGTGTTTCTCTCTGTGTCTCAAACTCTCTCTCCCTCCCTTCCCTCTCAATTCCTATCTATTTATTCCAGTGAATAATCAAGAAAATAGAAAGTAATAAAAGAAAAAGGAAAAGGAAATATGCCACGACTTCAAATGGGCTACTCAGGAAAATGCTTTCCTTGTTAAGATCCTCACAGCATTCCATATGCAGAAAGGCAAAGACACCATGTATTTTTTAACACAGATTTTATATTTATTTATTTGTTTATTTATTTAGGTGCTTACTCACTTTTGTTATTGTTGAATTAATGTTTTACATTTGACATTGACTAAGGATCTGACACCAGGGGTCTCCAGTACCCCTAGATGGTACTCTCCCTCTACAAAACCGATCCATTGACCTGTCCATCCATCCATCCACCCATCCATCTATCCATCCATCCATCCATCCATCCATCCATCCATCCAGCAGTCAACCAAGCTAAGTACAAAAGGAGATCTCTCCTTGAATGGTGAAGAGAATCAACGATGCACAGGTAGGTTGCAAAGGGGCCAGTTTGGCTGAATAGGGCAGAGAGGCTGAACCAGGGAATGTGTTGGGGCGTGTGGGTTTGGGTGGAGTGAGCCGGAGACCCTGTGAGCTGGGTCACATTAGGGGCAGGCAGGGGGTGGAAGGGGATGCGAACAGCTGTCACTGGAGAACCATCACAAGTGCTGGAGCTGGTGAGCAGGGCACCTGGAAGAGAGGACAGACAAAGGAGAGAAGCAAAGTGCAGAGGAGAGGAGAGGGGAGAGGATGGTGAGGACAGGAGAGGACAGGAGAGGACAGGAGTGGAGGGGACCTGAGAAACCTACCTGGACAAAGGCAGCATACAGACATCCAGGAAGGCAGGCAGGCATGCAGGCAGCTCTGGCCTGGGCTCCCTGGATCCCGGGCACACCTCCACCTGTCTTCTCTTGGCTGCCAGCCCTGAGGTCCCTCCTCGGTCAGCACTGTCTTCCCATCCTTACGTCCCTCTGTGCCAGGGCCCAGGCGTCTGGGCGCTGTTGCCTCACCTAGTGGCAGGGCAGTTGGGCTACCCAGTGCCAGTGTGGCCAGCACAGATTGCCAGGGGCTAGGACATCACAGAGGGCTCCTGTGGTTGCTAGGCTACGGGGACCCTGCCCATCCAGTTGACCAGCAGCCATGACCCCCACGCTGAACTTGACCTGAGGGGTGGTGGCCAGCCACCAGAGCCAGAGCCCCAGGGCAAAGCAGGTGCTGGTCGGCCGGGCCAAGGGGCTATGGGCAGATTGGTGTGTGTCTGGGCATGGGGCTGGCATCTGACAGCCCAGGGCTGGGGACCAAGGTCCGCCAGGCCCCTGTCCCACCATGTGCACTGACACACAGTCTTGCTGACTGACTGACAGTTCCCGCCCCAGAGATACCCACACCAGGTCCCTGGGTGCCCTGAGCTGTCCCTGAGGGTTGGTGGGTGCCTGCCTGGACACCTGCCTCCGTAATGGAGGCCTCTATTAATCCCGTTGCCTACTGACAGCTGCCCTCCTGCCCCTCCTACTCCTCCTCCTCTTCTTCCTCCTCCTCTTCCTCCTCCTCCTCCTCCTCCTCCTCCTTCTCCTCCTCCTCCTCTACCTCCTCCTCTGCTTCCTCATCCTCAGAGGGACTCAATCAGGGCCCTTGGCCTAGGCAAGCCAGGGCTGCTGCTCTGGCTGCTGCAGCTTCTATCCAGTGGGTGGGTGCAGGAATCTGTTCCTGTCAGTCCCTGATTCCTGGGACCTTCCATGCCTCCAGCTCCCCCCACTCTCTAGTCCATACCCCTCCTCAAGGATGCCCCCTTTCCCCTTGCCCTCTGTCCCCCAGCTCCCCAACTAACATCTACTGTGTGCTTCCCTGTGCTACTTTACTGCCACCCTGCTTCTGCCCTTCAGCCCTGAGGGCCCAGGGCCAGCCCAGCTGCCATCTCACCATCCAGAGGGGGACCTGCCCTTACCCCCTGCCACCACACCCACACACACAGCCCTGCACACACTCACGGGCTCCCCTGCCTGTAGCCTGCCTCTCAAACAGTCTCCTTCTGCCCCCTAGCCCCCTTACAGCCTGTGCCACGGCCCCCCACAGACACCTGGGCATCAGCAGCGCAGACATGCAAACAGCTCCCCTCACCCCCACTCCATTTGCTCCAAGGTTGTCAAGAGTCTTTTTTTCATGCTGTAGGGAAGGGAGTTGAGACAGTCCAATGTCCTGGGGAGCAAGAACTGCAAACAGTCCATCTACATTGTAACATTTGGGTCTCCTGCCGCCCAATCCCTAGTGTGCTGTGCAGACCTTTGACTGGCAAAAACACCCCATCTGAGCGTGAGATATGGCTGGGCTAGTGGCTCTTTCTGTGGACTAAGAGACAGACAGACAGAGTTTTCAGGTTCAAAACCTATACTTTCCAGAAGATGGTCATTCACTTCGGTTTAAAAAAAAAAAAAAAAAAAAAAAAAAAAAGGCTTTTTATTTTTTTCGCCCTGCCTGGGTAACCTGTCTGCTGCCAGTTTCAAAGTGAAAAAAGGGAAAAATCTTTTTTGGAGGGAAAAGGACCAAAATGCAGGCAGGTGGACTCCGTGGAGGGTGGATGAGGAGTTGCTCCTGCCCTGGCACTAGAGGCCCAGCTGCTGTTCCAGGTGCTCTCTGATACCAGAGATCTCCGTGTGTCGTGTCATGACACTGTCTCCAGCACTGACCCTCAGGATAATGAGGATTCAAAACGAGGCAGGTCATATTGCCTTCAAAAGTAAATCCAGGGAGGTTTGGCGGTATGTCAGAGGGTTAAGGGCTTGTGGCGCTCACGAAAAGGGGACAGGTGGAAGGATCTGGGGTCTGGCCCCCAGACCGCCACCTGCCGGGGAGTCGCTTTACAGGGGGTGAAGCAGGTCTTTAGGAGTTCTATCTTTCTCTCCCACCCTGTATTTCCTCTGCTCTCTCCTTTTGTGTCTGTCAGATGCAAGGTCAGTAACAACAACAACAACAACAACAACAACAATAACCACCACAGTGACCAAGCAACAAGGGCAGCGAAAGGGGAACAAATGGAGTGCAGGAGCTGTGGATTATTCGTGGTGCAGGCACTCAGCTGTGGCAATAACCCCTTGAGGCAATCAATCCATAAATGAAGAAGTAATACAGGTAACAGAGACTTATATGTCCCAGTGTGTTTCCACTGAGTTAATGTAAATGCACTTTTAATTACTTCTTCATTTATTTATTACCTTGCCACGAGAATTTCTTTTCATTGCTAAAAAAAAGTGCCCCTTCAAGGGTACCAGGTGGTGCCACACCCAGTTAAGCACTCATGTTACAATGCAGGAGGACTGGGCTTCAACACCCTGGTCCCCACCTGCCAGGGGAAATCTTTACAAGTGGTGCAGAAGTGCTGCAGGTGTTTCTCTCTGTGTCTCAAACTCTCTCTCCCTCCCTTCCCTCTCAATTCCTATCTATTTTTTCCAGTGAATAATCAAGAAAATAGAAAGTAATAAAAGAAAAAGGAAAAGGAAATATGCCACGACTTCAAATGGGCTACTCAGGAAAATGCTTTCCTTGTTAAGATCCTCACAGCATTCCATATGCAGAAAGGCAAAGACACCATGTATTTTTTAACACAGATTTTATATTTATTTATTTGTTTATTTATTTAGGTGCTTACTCACTTTTGTTATTGTTGAATTAATGTTTTACATTTGACATTGACTAAGGATCTGACACCAGGGGTCTCCAGTACCCCTAGATGGTACTCTCCCTCTACAAAACCGATCCATTGACCTGTCCATCCATCCATCCACCCATCCATCTATCCATCCATCCATCCATCCATCCATCCATCCATCCATCCAGCAGTCAACCAAGCTAAGTACAAAAGGAGATCTCTCCTTGAATGGTGAAGAGAATCAACGATGCACAGGTAGGTTGCAAAGGGGCCAGTTTGGCTGAATAGGGCAGAGAGGCTGAACCAGGGAATGTGTTGGGGCGTGTGGGTTTGGGTGGAGTGAGCCGGAGACCCTGTGAGCTGGGTCACATTAGGGGCAGGCAGGGGGTGGAAGGGGATGCGAACAGCTGTCACTGGAGAACCATCACAAGTGCTGGAGCTGGTGAGCAGGGCACCTGGAAGAGAGGACAGACAAAGGAGAGAAGCAAAGTGCAGAGGAGAGGAGAGGGGAGAGGATGGTGAGGACAGGAGAGGACAGGAGAGGACAGGAGTGGAGGGGACCTGAGAAACCTACCTGGACAAAGGCAGCATACAGACATCCAGGAAGGCAGGCAGGCATGCAGGCAGCTCTGGCCTGGGCTCCCTGGATCCCGGGCACACCTCCACCTGTCTTCTCTTGGCTGCCAGCCCTGAGGTCCCTCTTCGGTCAGCACTGTCTTCCCATCCTTCCGTCCCTCTGTGCCAGGGCCCAGGCGTCTGGGCGCTGTTGCCTCAACTAGTGGCAGGGCAGTTGGGCTACCCAGTGCCAGTGTGGCCAGCACAGATTTCCAGGGGCTAGGACATCACAGAGGGCTCCTGTGGTTGCTAGGCTACGGGGACCCTGCCCATCCAGTTGACCAGCAGCCATGACCCCCACGCTGAACTTGACCTGAGGGGTGGTGGCCAGCCACCAGAGCCAGAGCCCCAGGGCAAAGCAGGTGCTGGTCGGCCGGGCCAAGGGGCTATGGGCAGATTGGTGTGTGTCTGGGCATGGGGCTGGCATCTGACAGCCCAGGGCTGGGGACCAAGGTCCGCCAGGCCCCTGTCCCACCATGTGCACTGACACACAGTCTTGCTGACTGACTGACAGTTCCCGCCCCAGAGATACCCACACCAGGTCCCTGGGTGCCCTGAGCTGCCCCTGAGGGTTGGTGGGTGCCTGCCTGGACACCTGCCTCCGTAATGGAGGCCTCTATTAATCCCGTTGCCTACTGACAGCTGCCCTCCTGCCCCTCCTACTCCTCCTCCTCTTCTTCCTCCTCCTCTTCCTCCTCCTCCTCCTCCTCCTCCTCCTTCTCCTCCTCCTCCTCTACCTCCTCCTCTGCTTCCTCATCCTCAGAGGGACTCAATCAGGGCCCTTGGCCTAGGCAAGCCAGGGCTGCTGCTCTGGCTGCTGCAGCTTCTATCCAGTGGGTGGGTGCAGGAATCTGTTCCTGTCAGTCCCTGATTCCTGGGACCTTCCATGCCTCCAGCTCCCCCCACTCTCTAGTCCATACCCCTCCTCAAGGATGCCCCCTTTCCCCTTGCCCTCTGTCCCCCAGCTCCCCAACTAACATCTACTGTGTGCTTCCCTGTGCTACTTTACTGCCACCCTGCTTCTGCCCTTCAGCCCTGAGGGCCCAGGGCCAGCCCAGCTGCCATCTCACCATCCAGAGGGGGACCTGCCCTTACCCCCTGCCACCACACCCACACACACAGCCCTGCACACACTCACGGGCTCCCCTGCCTGTAGCCTGCCTCTCAAACAGTCTCCTTCTGCCCCCTAGCCCCCTTACAGCCTGTGCCACGGCCCCCCACAGACACCTGGGCATCAGCAGCGCAGACATGCAAACAGCTCCCCTCACCCCCACTCCATTTGCTCCAAGGTTGTCAAGAGTCTTTTTTTCATGCTGTAGGGGAGGGAGTTGAGACAGTCCAATGTCCTGGGGAGCAAGAACTGCAAACAGTCCATCTACATTGTAACATTTGGGTCTCCTGCCGCCCAATCCCTAGTGTGCTGTGCAGACCTTTGACTGGCAAAAACACCCCATCTGAGCGTGAGATATGGCTGGGCTAGTGGCTCTTTCTGTGGACTAAGAGACAGACAGACAGAGTTTTCAGGTTCAAAACCTATACTTTCCAGAAGATGGTCATTCACTTCGGTTTAAAAAAAAAAAAAAAAAAAAAAAGGCTTTTTATTTTTTTCGCCCTGCCTGGGTAACCTGTCTGCTGCCAGTTTCAAAGTGAAAAAAGGGAAAAATCTTTTTTGGAGGGAAAAGGACCAAAATGCAGGCAGGTGGACTCCGTGGAGGGTGGATGAGGAGTTGCTCCTGCCCTGGCACTAGAGGCCCAGCTGCTGTTCCAGGTGCTCTCTGATACCAGAGATCTCCCTGTGTCGTGTCATGACACTGTCTCCAGCACTGACCCTCAGGATAATGAGGATTCAAAACGAGGCAGGTCATATTGCCTTCAAAAGTAAATCCAGGGAGGTTTGGCGGTATGTCAGAGGGTTAAGGGCTTGTGGCGCTCACGAAAAGGGGACAGGTGGAAGGATCTGGGGTCTGGCCCCCAGACCGCCACCAGCCGGGGAGTCGCTTTACAGGGGGTGAAGCAGGTCTTTAGGAGTTCTATCTTTCTCTCCCACCCTGTATTTCCTCTGCTCTCTCCTTTTGTGTCTGTCAGATGCAAGGTCAGTAACAACAACAACAACAACAACAACAATAACCACCACAGTGACCAAGCAACAAGGGCAGCGAAAGGGGAACAAATGGAGTGCAGGAGCTGTGGATTATTCGTGGTGCAGGCACTCAGCTGTGGCAATAACCCCTTGAGGCAATCAATCCATAAATGAAGAAGTAATACAGGTAACAGAGACTTATATGTCCCAGTGTGTTTCCACTGAGTTAATGTAAATGCACTTTTAATTACTTCTTCATTTATTTATTACCTTGCCACGAGAATTTCTTTTCATTGCTAAAAAAAAGTGCCCCTTCAAGGGTACCAGGTGGTGCCACACCCAGTTAAGCACTCATGTTACAATGCAGGAGGACTGGGCTTCAACACCCTGGTCCCCACCTGCCAGGGGAAATCTTTACAAGTGGTGCAGAAGTGCTGCAGGTGTTTCTCTCTGTGTCTCAAACTCTCTCTCCCTCCCTTCCCTCTCAATTCCTATCTATTTATTCCAGTGAATAATCAAGAAAATAGAATGTAATAAAAGAAAAAGGAAAAGGAAATATGCCACGACTTCAAATGGGCTACTCAGGAAAATGCTTTCCTTGTTAAGATCCTCACAGCATTCCATATGCAGAAAGGCAAAGACACCATGTATTTTTTAACACAGATTTTATATTTATTTATTTGTTTATTTATTTAGGTGCTTACTCACTTTTGTTATTGTTGAATTAATGTTTTACATTTGACATTGACTAAGGATCTGACACCAGGGGTCTCCAGTACCCCTAGATGGTACTCTCCCTCTACAAAACCGATCCATTGACCTGTCCATCCATCCATCCACCCATCCATCTATCCATCCATCCATCCATCCATCCATCCATCCATCCATCCATCCAGCAGTCAACCAAGCTAAGTACAAAAGGAGATCTCTCCTTGAATGGTGAAGAGAATCAACGATGCACAGGTAGGTTGCAAAGGGGCCAGTTTGGCTGAATAGGGCAGAGAGGCTGAACCAGGGAATGTGTTGGGGCGTGTGGGTTTGGGTGGAGTGAGCCGGAGACCCTGTGAGCTGGGTCACATTAGGGGCAGGCAGGGGGTGGAAGGGGATGCGAACAGCTGTCACTGGAGAACCATCACAAGTGCTGGAGCTGGTGAGCAGGGCACCTGGAAGAGAGGACAGACAAAGGAGAGAAGCAAAGTGCAGAGGAGAGGAGAGGGGAGAGGATGGTGAGGACAGGAGAGGACAGGAGAGGACAGGAGTGGAGGGGACCTGAGAAACCTACCTGGACAAAGGCAGCATACAGACATCCAGGAAGGCAGGCAGGCATGCAGGCAGCTCTGGCCTGGGCTCCCTGGATCCCGGGCACACCTCCACCTGTCTTCTCTTGGCTGCCAGCCCTGAGGTCCCTCTTCGGTCAGCACTGTCTTCCCATCCTTCCGTCCCTCTGTGCCAGGGCCCAGGCGTCTGGGCGCTGTTGCCTCACCTAGTGGCAGGGCAGTTGGGCTACCCAGTGCCAGTGTGGCCAGCACAGATTGCCAGGGGCTAGGACATCACAGAGGGCTCCTGTGGTTGCTAGGCTACGGGGACCCTGCCCATCCAGTTGACCAGCAGCCATGACCCCCACGCTGAACTTGACCTGAGGGGTGGTGGCCAGCCACCAGAGCCAGAGCCCCAGGGCAAAGCAGGTGCTGGTCGGCCGGGCCAAGGGGCTATGGGCAGATTGGTGTGTGTCTGGGCATGGGGCTGGCATCTGACAGCCCAGGGCTGGGGACCAAGGTCCGCCAGGCCCCTGTCCCACCATGTGCACTGACACACAGTCTTGCTGACTGACTGACAGTTCCCGCCCCAGAGATACCCACACCAGGTCCCTGGGTGCCCTGAGCTGCCCCTGAGGGTTGGTGGGTGCGTGCCTGGACACCTGCCTCCGTAATGGAGGCCTCTATTAATCCCGTTGCCTACTGACAGCTGCCCTCCTGCCCCTCCTACTCCTCCTCCTCTTCTTCCTCCTCCTCTTCCTCCTCCTCCTCCTCCTCCTCCTCCTCCTTCTCCTCCTCCTCCTCTACCTCCTCCTCTGCTTCCTCATCCTCAGAGGGACTCAATCAGGGCCCTTGGCCTAGGCAAGCCAGGGCTGCTGCTCTGGCTGCTGCAGCTTCTATCCAGTGGGTGGGTGCAGGAATCTGTTCCTGTCAGTCCCTGATTCCTGGGACCTTCCATGCCTCCAGCTCCCCCCACTCTCTAGTCCATACCCCTCCTCAAGGATGCCCCCTTTCCCCTTGCCCTCTGTCCCCCAGCTCCCCAACTAACATCTACTGTGTGCTTCCCTGTGCTACTTTACTGCCACCCTGCTTCTGCCCTTCAGCCCTGAGGGCCCAGGGCCAGCCCAGCTGCCATCTCACCATCCAGAGGGGGACCTGCCCTTACCCCCTGCCACCACACCCACACACACAGCCCTGCACACACTCACGGGCTCCCCTGCCTGTAGCCTGCCTCTCAAACAGTCTCCTTTTTCCCCCTAGCCCCCTTACAGCCTGTGCCACGGCCCCCCACAGACACCTGGGCATCAGCAGCGCAGACATGCAAACAGCTCCCCTCACCCCCACTCCATTTGCTCCAAGGTTGTCAAGAGTCTTTTTTTCATGCTGTAGGGAAGGGAGTTGAGACAGTCCAATGTCCTGGGGAGCAAGAACTGCAAACAGTCCATCTACATTGTAACATTTGGGTCTCCTGCCGCCCAATCCCTAGTGTGCTGTGCAGACCTTTGACTGGCAAAAACACCCCATCTGAGCGTGAGATATGGCTGGGCTAGTGGCTCTTTCTGTGGACTAAGAGACAGACAGACAGAGTTTTCAGGTTCAAAACCTATACTTTCCAGAAGATGGTCATTCACTTCGGTTTAAAAAAAAAAAAAAAAAAAAAAAGGCTTTTTATTTTTTTCGCCCTGCCTGGGTAACCTGTCTGCTGCCAGTTTCAAAGTGAAAAAAGGGAAAAATCTTTTTTGGAGGGAAAAGGACCAAAATGCAGGCAGGTGGACTCCGTGGAGGGTGGATGAGGAGTTGCTACTGCCCTGGCACTAGAGCCCCAGCTGCTGTTCCAGGTGCTCTCTGATACCAGAGATCTCCGTGTGTCGTGTCATGACACTGTCTCCAGCACTGACCCTCAGGATAATGAGGATTCAAAACGAGGCAGGTCATATTGCCTTCAAAAGTAAATCCAGGGAGGTTTGGCAGTATGTCAGAGGGTTAAGGGCTTGTGGCGCTCACGAAAAGGGGACAGGTGGAAGGATCTGGGGTCTGGCCCCCAGACCGCCACCTGCCGGGGAGTCGCTTTACAGGGGGTGAAGCAGGTCTTTAGGAGTTCTATCTTTCTCTCCCACCCTGTATTTCCTCTGCTCTCTCCTTTTGTGTCTGTCAGATGCAAGGTCAGTAACAACAACAACAACAACAACAACAACAATAACCACCACAGTGACCAAGCAACAAGGGCAGCGAAAGGGGAACAAATGGAGTGCAGGAGCTGTGGATTATTCGTGGTGCAGGCACTCAGCTGTGGCAATAACCCCTTGAGGCAATCAATCCATAAATGAAGAAGTAATACAGGTAACAGAGACTTATATGTCCCAGTGTGTTTCCACTGAGTTAATGTAAATGCACTTTTAATTACTTCTTCATTTATGTATTACCTTGCCACGAGAATTTCTTTTCATTGCTAAAAAAAAGTGCCCCTTCAAGGGTACCAGGTGGTGCCACACCCAGTTAAGCACTCATGTTACAATGCAGGAGGACTGGGCTTCAACACCCTGGTCCCCACCTGCCAGGGGAAATCTTTACAAGTGGTGCAGAAGTGCTGCAGGTGTTTCTCTCTGTGTCTCAAACTCTCTCTCCCTCCCTTCCCTCTCAATTCCTATCTATTTATTCCAGTGAATAATCAAGAAAATAGAAAGTAATAAAAGAAAAAGGAAAAGGAAATATGCCACGACTTCAAATGGGCTACTCAGGAAAATGCTTTCCTTGTTAAGATCCTCACAGCATTCCATATGCAGAAAGGCAAAGACACCATGTATTTTTTAACACAGATTTTATATTTATTTATTTGTTTATTTATTTAGGTGCTTACTCACTTTTGTTATTGTTGAATTAATGTTTTACATTTGACATTGACTAAGGATCTGACACCAGGGGTCTCCAGTACCCCTAGATGGTACTCTCCCTCTACAAAACCGATCCATTGACCTGTCCATCCATCCATCCACCCATCCATCTATCCATCCATCCATCCATCCATCCATCCATCCAGCAGTCAACCAAGCTAAGTACAAAAGGAGATCTCTCCTTGAATGGTGAAGAGAATCAACGATGCACAGGTAGGTTGCAAAGGGGCCAGTTTGGCTGAATAGGGCAGAGAGGCTGAACCAGGGAATGTGTTGGGGCGTGTGGGTTTGGGTGGAGTGAGCCGGAGACCCTGTGAGCTGGGTCACATTAGGGGCAGGCAGGGGGTGGAAGGGGATGCGAACAGCTGTCACTGGAGAACCATCACAAGTGCTGGAGCTGGTGAGCAGGGCATCTGGAAGAGAGGACAGACAAAGGAGAGAAGCAAAGTGCAGAGGAGAGGAGAGGGGAGAGGATGGTGAGGACAGGAGAGGACAGGAGAGGACAGGAGTGGAGGGGACCTGAGAAACCTACCTGGACAAAGGCAGCATACAGACATCCAGGAAGGCAGGCAGGCATGCAGGCAGCTCTGGCCTGGGCTCCCTGGATCCCGGGCACACCTCCACCTGTCTTCTCTTGGCTGCCAGCCCTGAGGTCCCTCTTCGGTCAGCACTGTCTTCCCATCCTTCCGTCCCTCTGTGCCAGGGCCCAGGCGTCTGGGCGCTGTTGCCTCACCTAGTGGCAGGGCAGTTGGGCTACCCAGTGCCAGTGTGGCCAGCACAGATTGCCAGGGGCTAGGACATCACAGAGGGCTCCTGTGGTTGCTAGGCTACGGGGACCCTGCCCATCCAGTTGACCAGCAGCCATGACCCCCACGCTGAACTTGACCTGAGGGGTGGTGGCCAGCCACCAGAGCCAGAGCCCCAGGGCAAAGCAGGTGCTGGTCGGCCGGGCCAAGGGGCTATGGGCAGATTGGTGTGTGTCTGGGCATGGGGCTGGCATCTGACAGCCCAGGGCTGGGGACCAAGGTCCGCCAGGCCCCTGTCCCACCATGTGCACTGACACACAGTCTTGCTGACTGACTGACAGTTCCCGCCCCAGAGATACCCACACCAGGTCCCTGGGTGCCCTGAGCTGCCCCTGAGGGTTGGTGGGTGCCTGCCTGGACACCTGCCTCCGTAATGGAGGCCTCTATTAATCCCGTTGCCTACTGACAGCTGCCCTCCTGCCCCTCCTACTCCTCCTCCTCTTCTTCCTCCTCCTCTTCCTCTCCTCCTCCTCCTCCTCCTCCTCCTCCTCCTCCTTCTCCTCCTCCTCCTCTACCTCCTCCTCTGCTTCCTCATCCTCAGAGGGACTCAATCAGGGCCCTTGGCCTAGGCAAGCCAGGGCTGCTGCTCTGGCTGCTGCAGCTTCTATCCAGTGGGTGGGTGCAGGAATCTGTTCCTGTCAGTCCCTGATTCCTGGGACCTTCCATGCCTCCAGCTCCCCCCACTCTCTAGTCCATACCCCTCCTCAAGGATGCCCCCTTTCCCCTTGCCCTCTGTCCCCCAGCTCCCCAACTAACATCTACTGTGTGCTTCCCTGTGCTACTTTACTGCCACCCTGCTTCTGCCCTTCAGCCCTGAGGGCCCAGGGCCAGCCCAGCTGCCATCTCACCATCCAGAGGGGGACCTGCCCTTACCCCCTGCCACCACACCCACACACACAGCCCTGCACACACTCACGGGCTCCCCTGCCTGTAGCCTGCCTCTCAAACAGTCTCCTTCTGCCCCCTAGCCCCCTTACAGCCTGTGCCACGGCCCCCCACAGACACCTGGGCATCAGCAGCGCAGACATGCAAACAGCTCCCCTCACCCCCACTCCATTTGCTCCAAGGTTGTCAAGAGTCTTTTTTTCATGCTGTAGGGGAGGGAGTTGAGACAGTCCAATGTCCTGGGGAGCAAGAACTGCAAACAGTCCATCTACATTGTAACATTTGGGTCTCCTGCCGCCCAATCCCTAGTGTGCTGTGCAGACCTTTGACTGGCAAAAACACCCCATCTGAGCGTGAGATATGGCTGGGCTAGTGGCTCTTTCTGTGGACTAAGAGACAGACAGACAGAGTTTTCAGGTTCAAAACCTATACTTTCCAGAAGATGGTCATTCACTTCGGTTTAAAAAAAAAAAAAAAAAAAAAAAAGGCTTTTTATTTTTTTCGCCCTGCCTGGGTAACCTGTCTGCTGCCAGTTTCAAAGTGAAAAAAGGGAAAAATCTTTTTTGGAGGGAAAAGGACCAAAATGCAGGCAGGTGGACTCCGTGGAGGGTGGATGAGGAGTTGCTCCTGCCCTGGCACTAGAGGCCCAGCTGCTGTTCCAGGTGCTCTCTGATACCAGAGATCTCCGTGTGTCGTGTCATGACACTGTCTCCAGCACTGACCCTCAGGATAATGAGGATTCAAAACGAGGCAGGTCATATTGCCTTCAAAAGTAAATCCAGGGAGGTTTGGCGGTATGTCAGAGGGTTAAGGGCTTGTGGCGCTCACGAAAAGGGGACAGGTGGAAGGATCTGGGGTCTGGCCCCCAGACCGCCACCAGCCGGGGAGTCGCTTTACAGGGGGTGAAGCAGGTCTTTAGGAGTTCTATCTTTCTCTCCCACCCTGTATTTCCTCTGCTCTCTCCTTTTGTGTCTGTCAGATGCAAGGTCAGTAACAACAACAACAACAACAACAACAATAACCACCACAGTGACCAAGCAACAAGGGCAGCGAAAGGGGAACAAATGGAGTGCAGGAGCTGTGGATTATTCGTGGTGCAGGCACTCAGCTGTGGCAATAACCCCTTGAGGCAATCAATCCATAAATGAAGAAGTAATACAGGTAACAGAGACTTATATGTCCCAGTGTGTTTCCACTGAGTTAATGTAAATGCACTTTTAATTACTTCTTCATTTATTTATTACCTTGCCACGAGAATTTCTTTTCATTGCTAAAAAAAAGTGCCCCTTCAAGGGTACCAGGTGGTGCCACACCCAGTTAAGCACTCATGTTACAATGCAGGAGGACTGGGCTTCAACACCCTGGTCCCCACCTGCCAGGGGAAATCTTTACAAGTGGTGCAGAAGTGCTGCAGGTGTTTCTCTCTGTGTCTCAAACTCTCTCTCCCTCCCTTCCCTCTCAATTCCTATCTATTTATTCCAGTGAATAATCAAGAAAATAGAATGTAATAAAAGAAAAAGGAAAAGGAAATATGCCACGACTTCAAATGGGCTACTCAGGAAAATGCTTTCCTTGTTAAGATCCTCACAGCATTCCATATGCAGAAAGGCAAAGACACCATGTATTTTTTAACACAGATTTTATATTTATTTATTTGTTTATTTATTTAGGTGCTTACTCACTTTTGTTATTGTTGAATTAATGTTTTACATTTGACATTGACTAAGGATCTGACACCAGGGGTCTCCAGTACCCCTAGATGGTACTCTCCCTCTACAAAACCGATCCATTGACCTGTCCATCCATCCATCCACCCATCCATCTATCCATCCATCCATCCATCCATCCATCCATCCATCCAGCAGTCAACCAAGCTAAGTACAAAAGGAGATCTCTCCTTGAATGGTGAAGAGAATCAACGATGCACAGGTAGGTTGCAAAGGGGCCAGTTTGGCTGAATAGGGCAGAGAGGCTGAACCAGGGAATGTGTTGGGGCGTGTGGGTTTGGGTGGAGTGAGCCGGAGACCCTGTGAGCTGGGTCACATTAGGGGCAGGCAGGGGGTGGAAGGGGATGCGAACAGCTGTCACTGGAGAACCATCACAAGTGCTGGAGCTGGTGAGCAGGGCACCTGGAAGAGAGGACAGACAAAGGAGAGAAGCAAAGTGCAGAGGAGAGGAGAGGGGAGAGGATGGTGAGGACAGGAGAGGACAGGAGAGGACAGGAGTGGAGGGGACCTGAGAAACCTACCTGGACAAAGGCAGCATACAGACATCCAGGAAGGCAGGCAGGCATGCAGGCAGCTCTGGCCTGGGCTCCCTGGATCCCGGGCACACCTCCACCTGTCTTCTCTTGGCTGCCAGCCCTGAGGTCCCTCTTCGGTCAGCACTGTCTTCCCATCCTTCCGTCCCTCTGTGCCAGGGCCCAGGCGTCTGGGCGCTGTTGCCTCAAGTAGTGGCAGGGCAGTTGGGCTACCCAGTGCCAGTGTGGCCAGCACAGATTGCCAGGGGCTAGGACATCACAGAGGGCTCCTGTGGTTGCTAGGCTACAGGGAACCTGACCATCCAGTTGACCAGCAGCCATGACCCCCACGCTGAACTTGACCTGAGGGGTGGTGGCCAGCCACCAGAGCCAGAGCCCCAGGGCAAAGCAGGTGCTGGTCGGCCGGGCCAAGGGGCTATGGGCAGATTGGTGTGTGTCTGGGCATGGGGCTGGCATCTGACAGCCCAGGGCTGGGGACCAAGGTCCGCCAGGCCCCTGTCCCACCATGTGCACTGACACACAGTCTTGCTGACTGACTGACAGTTCCCGCCCCAGAGATACCCACACCAGGTCCCTGGGTGCCCTGAGCTGCACCTGAGGGTTGGTGGGTGCCTGCCTGGACACCTGCCTCCGTAATGGAGGCCTCTATTAATCCCGTTGCCTACTTACAGCTGCCCTCCTGCCCCTCCTACTCCTCCTCCTCTTCTTCCTCCTCCTCTTCCTCCTCCTCCTCCTCCTCCTCCTCCTCCTCCTTCTCCTCCTCCTCCTCTACCTCCTCCTCTTCTTCCTCATCCTCAGAGGGACTCAATCAGGGCCCTTGGCCTAGGCAAGCCAGGGCTGCTGCTCTGGCTGCTGCAGCTTCTATCCAGTGGGTGGGTGCAGGAATCTGTTCCTGTCAGTCCCTGATTCCTGGGACCTTCCATGCCTCCAGCTCCCCCCACTCTCTAGTCCATACCCCTCCTCAAGGATGCCCCCTTTCCCCTTGCCCTCTGTCCCCCAGCTCCCCAACTAACATCTACTGTGTGCTTCCCTGTGCTACTTTACTGCCACCCTGCTTCTGCCCTTCAGCCCTGAGGGCCCAGGGCCAGCCCAGCTGCCATCTCACCATCCAGAGGGGGACCTGCCCTTACCCCCTGCCACCACACCCACACACACAGCCCTGCACACACTCACGGGCTCCCCTGCCTGTAGCCTGCCTCTCAAACAGTCTCCTTTTTCCCCCTAGCCCCCTTACAGCCTGTGCCACGGCCCCCCACAGACACCTGGGCATCAGCAGCGCAGACATGCAAACAGCTCCCCTCACCCCCACTCCATTTGCTCCAAGGTTGTCAAGAGTCTTTTTTTCATGCTGTAGGGAAGGGAGTTGAGACAGTCCAATGTCCTGGGGAGCAAGAACTGCAAACAGTCCATCTACATTGTAACATTTGGGTCTCCTGCCGCCCAATCCCTAGTGTGCTGTGCAGACCTTTGACTGGCAAAAACACCCCATCTGAGCGTGAGATATGGCTGGGCTAGTGGCTCTTTCTGTGGACTAAGAGACAGACAGACAGAGTTTTCAGGTTCAAAACCTATACTTTCCAGAAGATGGTCATTCACTTCGGTTTAAAAAAAAAAAAAAAAAAAAAAGGCTTTTTATTTTTTTCGCCCTGCCTGGGTAACCTGTCTGCTGCCAGTTTCAAAGTGAAAAAAGGGAAAAATCTTTTTTGGAGGGAAAAGGACCAAAATGCAGGCAGGTGGACTCCGTGGAGGGTGGATGAGGAGTTGCTCCTGCCCTGGCACTAGAGCCCCAGCTGCTGTTCCAGGTGCTCTCTGATACCAGAGATCTCCGTGTGTCGTGTCATGACACTGTCTCCAGCACTGACCCTCAGGATAATGAGGATTCAAAACGAGGCAGGTCATATTGCCTTCAAAAGTAAATCCAGGGAGGTTTGGCGGTATGTCAGAGGGTTAAGGGCTTGTGGCGCTCACGAAAAGGGGACAGGTGGAAGGATCTGGGGTCTGGCCCCCAGACCGCCACCTGCCGGGGAGTCGCTTTACAGGGGGTGAAGCAGGTCTTTAGGAGTTCTATCTTTCTCTCCCACCCTGTATTTCCTCTGCTCTCTCCTTTTGTGTCTGTCAGATGCAAGGTCAGTAACAACAACAACAACAACAACAACAACAACAATAACCACCACAGTGACCAAGCAACAAGGGCAGCGAAAGGGGAACAAATGGAGTGCAGGAGCTGTGGATTATTCGTGGTGCAGGCACTCAGCTGTGGCAATAACCCCTTGAGGCAATCAATCCATAAATGAAGAAGTAATACAGGTAACAGAGACTTATATGTCCCAGTGTGTTTCCACTGAGTTAATGTAAATGCACTTTTAATTACTTCTTCATTTATTTATTACCTTGCCACGAGAATTTCTTTTCATTGCTAAAAAAAAGTGCCCCTTCAAGGGTACCAGGTGGTGCCACACCCAGTTAAGCACTCATGTTACAATGCAGGAGGACTGGGCTTCAACACCCTGGTCCCCACCTGCCAGGGGAAATCTTTACAAGTGGTGCAGAAGTGCTGCAGGTGTTTCTCTCTGTGTCTCAAACTCTCTCTCCCTCCCTTCCCTCTCAATTCCTATCTATTTATTCCAGTGAATAATCAAGAAAATAGAAAGTAATAAAAGAAAAAGGAAAAGGAAATATGCCACGACTTCAAATGGGCTACTCAGGAAAATGCTTTCCTTGTTAAGATCCTCACAGCATTCCATATGCAGAAAGGCAAAGACACCATGTATTTTTTAACACAGATTTTATATTTATTTATTTGTTTATTTATTTAGGTGCTTACTCACTTTTGTTATTGTTGAATTAATGTTTTACATTTGACATTGACTAAGGATCTGACACCAGGGGTCTCCAGTACCCCTAGATGGTACTCTCCCTCTACAAAACCGATCCATTGACCTGTCCATCCATCCATCCACCCATCCATCTATCCATCCATCCATCCATCCATCCATCCATCCAGCAGTCAACCAAGCTAAGTACAAAAGGAGATCTCTCCTTGAATGGTGAAGAGAATCAACGATGCACAGGTAGGTTGCAAAGGGGCCAGTTTGGCTGAATAGGGCAGAGAGGCTGAACCAGGGAATGTGTTGGGGCGTGTGGGTTTGGGTGGAGTGAGCCGGAGACCCTGTGAGCTGGGTCACATTAGGGGCAGGCAGGGGGTGGAAGGGGATGCGAACAGCTGTCACTGGAGAACCATCACAAGTGCTGGAGCTGGTGAGCAGGGCATCTGGAAGAGAGGACAGACAAAGGAGAGAAGCAAAGTGCAGAGGAGAGGAGAGGGGAGAGGATGGTGAGGACAGGAGAGGACAGGAGAGGACAGGAGTGGAGGGGACCTGAGAAACCTACCTGGACAAAGGCAGCATACAGACATCCAGGAAGGCAGGCAGGCATGCAGGCAGCTCTGGCCTGGGCTCCCTGGATCCCGGGCACACCTCCACCTGTCTTCTCTTGGCTGCCAGCCCTGAGGTCCCTCTTCGGTCAGCACTGTCTTCCCATCCTTCCGTCCCTCTGTGCCAGGGCCCAGGCGTCTGGGCGCTGTTGCCTCACCTAGTGGCAGGGCAGTTGGGCTACCCAGTGCCAGTGTGGCCAGCACAGATTGCCAGGGGCTAGGACATCACAGAGGGCTCCTGTGGTTGCTAGGCTACGGGGACCCTGCCCATCCAGTTGACCAGCAGCCATGACCCCCACGCTGAACTTGACCTGAGGGGTGGTGGCCAGCCACCAGAGCCAGAGCCCCAGGGCAAAGCAGGTGCTGGTCGGCCGGGCCAAGGGGCTATGGGCAGATTGGTGTGTGTCTGGGCATGGGGCTGGCATCTGACAGCCCAGGGCTGGGGACCAAGGTCCGCCAGGCCCCTGTCCCACCATGTGCACTGACACACAGTCTTGCTGACTGACTGACAGTTCCCGCCCCAGAGATACCCACACCAGGTCCCTGGGTGCCCTGAGCTGCCCCTGAGGGTTGGTGGGTGCCTGCCTGGACACCTGCCTCCGTAATGGAGGCCTCTATTAATCCCGTTGCCTACTGACAGCTGCCCTCCTGCCCCTCCTACTCCTCCTCCTCTTCTTCCTCCTCCTCTTCCTCCTCCTCCTCCTCCTCCTCCTCCTCCTCCTCCTCCTTCTCCTCCTCCTCCTCTACCTCCTCCTCTGCTTCCTCATCCTCAGAGGGACTCAATCAGGGCCCTTGGCCTAGGCAAGCCAGGGCTGCTGCTCTGGCTGCTGCAGCTTCTATCCAGTGGGTGGGTGCAGGAATCTGTTCCTGTCAGTCCCTGATTCCTGGGACCTTCCATGCCTCCAGCTCCCCCCACTCTCTAGTCCATACCCCTCCTCAAGGATGCCCCCTTTCCCCTTGCCCTCTGTCCCCCAGCTCCCCAACTAACATCTACTGTGTGCTTCCCTGTGCTACTTTACTGCCACCCTGCTTCTGCCCTTCAGCCCTGAGGGCCCAGGGCCAGCCCAGCTGCCATCTCACCATCCAGAGGGGGACCTGCCCTTACCCCCTGCCACCACACCCACACACACAGCCCTGCACACACTCACGGGCTCCCCTGCCTGTAGCCTGCCTCTCAAACAGTCTCCTTCTGCCCCCTAGCCCCCTTACAGCCTGTGCCACGGCCCCCCACAGACACCTGGGCATCAGCAGCGCAGACATGCAAACAGCTCCCCTCACCCCCACTCCATTTGCTCCAAGGTTGTCAAGAGTCTTTTTTTCATGCTGTAGGGGAGGGAGTTGAGACAGTCCAATGTCCTGGGGAGCAAGAACTGCAAACAGTCCATCTACATTGTAACATTTGGGTCTCCTGCCGCCCAATCCCTAGTGTGCTGTGCAGACCTTTGACTGGCAAAAACACCCCATCTGAGCGTGAGATATGGCTGGGCTAGTGGCTCTTTCTGTGGACTAAGAGACAGACAGACAGAGTTTTCAGGTTCAAAACCTATACTTTCCAGAAGATGGTCATTCACTTCGGTTTAAAAAAAAAAAAAAAAAAAAAAAAGGCTTTTTATTTTTTTCGCCCTGCCTGGGTAACCTGTCTGCTGCCAGTTTCAAAGTGAAAAAAGGGAAAAATCTTTTTTGGAGGGAAAAGGACCAAAATGCAGGCAGGTGGACTCCGTGGAGGGTGGATGAGGAGTTGCTCCTGCCCTGGCACTAGAGGCCCAGCTGCTGTTCCAGGTGCTCTCTGATACCAGAGATCTCCGTGTGTCGTGTCATGACACTGTCTCCAGCACTGACCCTCAGGATAATGAGGATTCAAAACGAGGCAGGTCATATTGCCTTCAAAAGTAAATCCAGGGAGGTTTGGCGGTATGTCAGAGGGTTAAGGGCTTGTGGCGCTCACGAAAAGGGGACAGGTGGAAGGATCTGGGGTCTGGCCCCCAGACCGCCACCAGCCGGGGAGTCGCTTTACAGGGGGTGAAGCAGGTCTTTAGGAGTTCTATCTTTCTCTCCCACCCTGTATTTCCTCTGCTCTCTCCTTTTGTGTCTGTCAGATGCAAGGTCAGTAACAACAACAACAACAACAACAACAATAACCACCACAGTGACCAAGCAACAAGGGCAGCGAAAGGGGAACAAATGGAGTGCAGGAGCTGTGGATTATTCGTGGTGCAGGCACTCAGCTGTGGCAATAACCCCTTGAGGCAATCAATCCATAAATGAAGAAGTAATACAGGTAACAGAGACTTATATGTCCCAGTGTGTTTCCACTGAGTTAATGTAAATGCACTTTTAATTACTTCTTCATTTATTTATTACCTTGCCACGAGAATTTCTTTTCATTGCTAAAAAAAAGTGCCCCTTCAAGGGTACCAGGTGGTGCCACACCCAGTTAAGCACTCATGTTACAATGCAGGAGGACTGGGCTTCAACACCCTGGTCCCCACCTGCCAGGGGAAATCTTTACAAGTGGTGCAGAAGTGCTGCAGGTGTTTCTCTCTGTGTCTCAAACTCTCTCTCCCTCCCTTCCCTCTCAATTCCTATCTATTTATTCCAGTGAATAATCAAGAAAATAGAATGTAATAAAAGAAAAAGGAAAAGGAAATATGCCACGACTTCAAATGGGCTACTCAGGAAAATGCTTTCCTTGTTAAGATCCTCACAGCATTCCATATGCAGAAAGGCAAAGACACCATGTATTTTTTAACACAGATTTTATATTTATTTATTTGTTTATTTATTTAGGTGCTTACTCACTTTTGTTATTGTTGAATTAATGTTTTACATTTGACATTGACTAAGGATCTGACACCAGGGGTCTCCAGTACCCCTAGATGGTACTCTCCCTCTACAAAACCGATCCATTGACCTGTCCATCCATCCATCCACCCATCCATCTATCCATCCATCCATCCATCCATCCATCCATCCAGCAGTCAACCAAGCTAAGTACAAAAGGAGATCTCTCCTTGAATGGTGAAGAGAATCAACGATGCACAGGTAGGTTGCAAAGGGGCCAGTTTGGCTGAATAGGGCAGAGAGGCTGAACCAGGGAATGTGTTGGGGCGTGTGGGTTTGGGTGGAGTGAGCCGGAGACCCTGTGAGCTGGGTCACATTAGGGGCAGGCAGGGGGTGGAAGGGGATGCGAACAGCTGTCACTGGAGAACCATCACAAGTGCTGGAGCTGGTGAGCAGGGCACCTGGAAGAGAGGACAGACAAAGGAGAGAAGCAAAGTGCAGAGGAGAGGAGAGGGGAGAGGATGGTGAGGACAGGAGAGGACAGGAGAGGACAGGAGTGGAGGGGACCTGAGAAACCTACCTGGACAAAGGCAGCATACAGACATCCAGGAAGGCAGGCAGGCATGCAGGCAGCTCTGGCCTGGGCTCCCTGGATCCCGGGCACACCTCCACCTGTCTTCTCTTGGCTGCCAGCCCTGAGGTCCCTCTTCGGTCAGCACTGTCTTCCCATCCTTCCGTCCCTCTGTGCCAGGGCCCAGGCGTCTGGGCGCTGTTGCCTCAAGTAGTGGCAGGGCAGTTGGGCTACCCAGTGCCAGTGTGGCCAGCACAGATTGCCAGGGGCTAGGACATCACAGAGGGCTCCTGTGGTTGCTAGGCTACGGGGAACCTGACCATCCAGTTGACCAGCAGCCATGACCCCCACGCTGAACTTGACCTGAGGGGTGGTGGCCAGCCACCAGAGCCAGAGCCCCAGGGCAAAGCAGGTGCTGGTCGGCCGGGCCAAGGGGCTATGGGCAGATTGGTGTGTGTCTGGGCATGGGGCTGGCATCTGACAGCCCAGGGCTGGGGACCAAGGTCCGCCAGGCCCCTGTCCCACCATGTGCACTGACACACAGTCTTGCTGACTGACTGACAGTTCCCGCCCCAGAGATACCCACACCAGGTCCCTGGGTGCCCTGAGCTGCACCTGAGGGTTGGTGGGTGCCTGCCTGGACACCTGCCTCCGTAATGGAGGCCTCTATTAATCCCGTTGCCTACTTACAGCTGCCCTCCTGCCCCTCCTACTCCTCCTCCTCTTCTTCCTCCTCCTCTTCCTCCTCCTCCTCCTCCTCCTCCTCCTCCTCCTCCTTCTCCTCCTCCTCCTCTACCTCCTCCTCTTCTTCCTCATCCTCAGAGGGACTCAATCAGGGCCCTTGGCCTAGGCAAGCCAGGGCTGCTGCTCTGGCTGCTGCAGCTTCTATCCAGTGGGTGGGTGCAGGAATCTGTTCCTGTCAGTCCCTGATTCCTGGGACCTTCCATGCCTCCAGCTCCCCCCACTCTCTAGTCCATACCCCTCCTCAAGGATGCCCCCTTTCCCCTTGCCCTCTGTCCCCCAGCTCCCCAACTAACATCTACTGTGTGCTTCCCTGTGCTACTTTACTGCCACCCTGCTTCTGCCCTTCAGCCCTGAGGGCCCAGGGCCAGCCCAGCTGCCATCTCACCATCCAGAGGGGGACCTGCCCTTACCCCCTGCCACCACACCCACACACACAGCCCTGCACACACTCACGGGCTCCCCTGCCTGTAGCCTGCCTCTCAAACAGTCTCCTTTTTCCCCCTAGCCCCCTTACAGCCTGTGCCACGGCCCCCCACAGACACCTGGGCATCAGCAGCGCAGACATGCAAACAGCTCCCCTCACCCCCACTCCATTTGCTCCAAGGTTGTCAAGAGTCTTTTTTTCATGCTGTAGGGAAGGGAGTTGAGACAGTCCAATGTCCTGGGGAGCAAGAACTGCAAACAGTCCATCTACATTGTAACATTTGGGTCTCCTGCCGCCCAATCCCTAGTGTGCTGTGCAGACCTTTGACTGGCAAAAACACCCCATCTGAGCGTGAGATATGGCTGGGCTAGTGGCTCTTTCTGTGGACTAAGAGACAGACAGACAGAGTTTTCAGGTTCAAAACCTATACTTTCCAGAAGATGGTCATTCACTTCGGTTTAAAAAAAAAAAAAAAAAAAAAAGGCTTTTTATTTTTTTCGCCCTGCCTGGGTAACCTGTCTGCTGCCAGTTTCAAAGTGAAAAAAGGGAAAAATCTTTTTTGGAGGGAAAAGGACCAAAATGCAGGCAGGTGGACTCCGTGGAGGGTGGATGAGGAGTTGCTCCTGCCCTGGCACTAGAGCCCCAGCTGCTGTTCCAGGTGCTCTCTGATACCAGAGATCTCCGTGTGTCGTGTCATGACACTGTCTCCAGCACTGACCCTCAGGATAATGAGGATTCAAAACGAGGCAGGTCATATTGCCTTCAAAAGTAAATCCAGGGAGGTTTGGCGGTATGTCAGAGGGTTAAGGGCTTGTGGCGCTCACGAAAAGGGGACAGGTGGAAGGATCTGGGGTCTGGCCCCCAGACCGCCACCTGCCGGGGAGTCGCTTTACAGGGGGTGAAGCAGGTCTTTAGGAGTTCTATCTTTCTCTCCCACCCTGTATTTCCTCTGCTCTCTCCTTTTGTGTCTGTCAGATGCAAGGTCAGTAACAACAACAACAACAACAACAACAATAACCACCACAGTGACCAAGCAACAAGGGCAGCGAAAGGGGAACAAATGGAGTGCAGGAGCTGTGGATTATTCGTGGTGCAGGCACTCAGCTGTGGCAATAACCCCTTGAGGCAATCAATCCATAAATGAAGAAGTAATACAGGTAACAGAGACTTATATGTCCCAGTGTGTTTCCACTGAGTTAATGTAAATGCACTTTTAATTACTTCTTCATTTATTTATTACCTTGCCACGAGAATTTCTTTTCATTGCTAAAAAAAAGTGCCCCTTCAAGGGTACCAGGTGGTGCCACACCCAGTTAAGCACTCATGTTACAATGCAGGAGGACTGGGCCTCAACACCCTGGTCCCCACCTGCCAGGGGAAATCTTTACAAGTGGTGCAGAAGTGCTGCAGGTGTTTCTCTCTGTGTCTCAAACTCTCTCTCCCTCCCTTCCCTCTCAATTCCTATCTATTTATTCCAGTGAATAATCAAGAAAATAGAAAGTAATAAAAGAAAAAGGAAAAGGAAATATGCCACGACTTCAAATGGGCTACTCAGGAAAATGCTTTCCTTGTTAAGATCCTCACAGCATTCCATATGCAGAAAGGCAAAGACACCATGTATTTTTTAACACAGATTTTATATTTATTTATTTGTTTATTTATTTAGGTGCTTACTCACTTTTGTTATTGTTGAATTAATGTTTTACATTTGACATTGACTAAGGATCTGACACCAGGGGTCTCCAGTACCCCTAGATGGTACTCTCCCTCTACAAAACCGATCCATTGACCTGTCCATCCATCCATCCACCCATCCATCTATCCATCCATCCATCCATCCATCCATCCATCCATCCATCCATCCATCCATCCAGCAGTCAACCAAGCTAAGTACAAAAGGAGATCTCTCCTTGAATGGTGAAGAGAATCAACGATGCACAGGTAGGTTGCAAAGGGGCCAGTTTGGCTGAATAGGGCAGAGAGGCTGAACCAGGGAATGTGTTGGGGCGTGTGGGTTTGGGTGGAGTGAGCCGGAGACCCTGTGAGCTGGGTCACATTAGGGGCAGGCAGGGGGTGGAAGGGGATGCGAACAGCTGTCACTGGAGAACCATCACAAGTGCTGGAGCTGGTGAGCAGGGCACCTGGAAGAGAGGACAGACAAAGGAGAGAAGCAAAGTGCAGAGGAGAGGAGAGGGGAGAGGATGGTGAGGACAGGAGAGGACAGGAGAGGACAGGAGTGGAGGGGACCTGAGAAACCTACCTGGACAAAGGCAGCATACAGACATCCAGGAAGGCAGGCAGGCATGCAGGCAGCTCTGGCCTGGGCTCCCTGGATCCCGGGCACACCTCCACCTGTCTTCTCTTGGCTGCCAGCCCTGAGGTCCCTCTTCGGTCAGCACTGTCTTCCCATCCTTCCGTCCCTCTGTGCCAGGGCCCAGGCGTCTGGGCGCTGTTGCCTCAAGTAGTGGCAGGGCAGTTGGGCTACCCAGTGCCAGTGTGGCCAGCACAGATTGCCAGGGGCTAGGACATCACAGAGGGCTCTTGTGGTTGCTAGGCTACGGGGACCCTGCCCATCCAGTTGACCAGCAGCCATGACCCCCACGCTGAACTTGACCTGAGGGGTGGTGGCCAGCCACCAGAGCCAGAGCCCCAGGGCAAAGCAGGTGCTGGTCGGCCGGGCCAAGGGGCTATGGGCAGATTGGTGTGTGTCTGGGCATGGGGCTGGCATCTGACAGCCCAGGGCTGGGGACCAAGGTCCGCCAGGCCCCTGTCCCACCATGTGCACTGACACACAGTCTTGCTGACTGACTGACAGTTCCCGCCCCAGAGATACCCACACCAGGTCCCTGGGTGCCCTGAGCTGCCCCTGAGGGTTGGTGGGTGCCTGCCTGGACACCTGCCTCCGTAATGGAGGCCTCTATTAATCCCGTTGCCGACTGACAGCTGCCCTCCTGTCCCTCCTACTCCTCCTCCTCTTCTTCCTCCTCCTCTTCCTCCTCCTCCTCCTCCTCCTCCTCCTCCTTCTCCTCCTCCTCCTCTACCTCCTCCTCTTCTTCCTCATCCTCAGAGGGACTCAATCAGGGCCCTTGGCCTAGGCAAGCCAGGGCTGCTGCTCTGGCTGCTGCAGCTTCTATCCAGTGGGTGGGTGCAGGAATCTGTTCCTGTCAGTCCCTGATTCCTGGGACCTTCCATGCCTCCAGCTCCCCCCACTCTCTAGTCCATACCCCTCCTCAAGGATGCCCCCTTTCCCCTTGCCCTCTGTCCCCCAGCTCCCCAACTAACATCTACTGTGTGCTTCCCTGTGCTACTTTACTGCCACCCTGCTTCTGCCCTTCAGCCCTGAGGGCCCAGGGCCAGCCCAGCTGCCATCTCACCATCCAGAGGGGGACCTGCCCTTACCCCCTGCCACCACACCCACACACACAGCCCTGCACACACTCACGGGCTCCCCTGCCTGTAGCCTGCCTCTCAAACAGTCTCCTTCTGCCCCCTAGCCCCCTTACAGCCTGTGCCACGGCCCCCCACAGACACCTGGGCATCAGCAGCGCAGACATGCAAACAGCTCCCCTCACCCCCACTCCATTTGCTCCAAGGTTGTCAAGAGTCTTTTTTTCATGCTGTAGGGGAGGGAGTTGAGACAGTCCAATGTCCTGGGGAGCAAGAACTGCAAACAGTCCATCTACATTGTAACATTTGGGTCTCCTGCCGCCCAATCCCTAGTGTGCTGTGCAGACCTTTGACTGGCAAAAACACCCCATCTGAGCGTGAGATATGGCTGGGCTAGTGGCTCTTTCTGTGGACTAAGAGACAGACAGACAGAGTTTTCAGGTTCAAAACCTATACTTTCCAGAAGATGGTCATTCACTTCGGTTTAAAAAAAAAAAAAAAAAAAAAGGCTTTTTATTTTTTTCGCCCTGCCTGGGTAACCTGTCTGCTGCCAGTTTCAAAGTGAAAAAAGGGAAAAATCTTTTTTGGAGGGAAAAGGACCAAAATGCAGGCAGGTGGACTCCGTGGAGGGTGGATGAGGAGTTGCTCCTGCCCTGGCACTAGAGCCCCAGCTGCTGTTCCAGGTGCTCTCTGATACCAGAGATCTCCGTGTGTCGTGTCATGACACTGTCTCCAGCACTGACCCTCAGGATAATGAGGATTCAAAACGAGGCAGGTCATATTGCCTTCAAAAGTAAATCCAGGGAGGTTTGGCGGTATGTCAGAGGGTTAAGGGCTTGTGGCGCTCACGAAAAGGGGACAGGTGGAAGGATCTGGGGTCTGGCCCCCAGACCGCCACCTGCCGGGGAGTCGCTTTACAGGGGGTGAAGCAGGTCTTTAGGAGTTCTATCTTTCTCTCCCACCCTGTATTTCCTCTGCTCTCTCCTTTTGTGTCTGTCAGATGCAAGGTCAGTAACAACAACAACAACAACAACAACAACAACAATAACCACCACAGTGACCAAGCAACAAGGGCAGCGAAAGGGGAACAAATGGAGTGCAGGAGCTGTGGATTATTCGTGGTGCAGGCACTCAGCTGTGGCAATAACCCCTTGAGGCAATCAATCCATAAATGAAGAAGTAATACAGGTAACAGAGACTTATATGTCCCAGTGTGTTTCCACTGAGTTAATGTAAATGCACTTTTAATTACTTCTTCATTTATTTATTACCTTGCCACGAGAATTTCTTTTCATTGCTAAAAAAAAGTGCCCCTTCAAGGGTACCAGGTGGTGCCACACCCAGTTAAGCACTCATGTTACAATGCAGGAGGACTGGGCTTCAACACCCTGGTCCCCACCTGCCAGGGGAAATCTTTACAAGTGGTGCAGAAGTGCTGCAGGTGTTTCTCTCTGTGTCTCAAACTCTCTCTCCCTCCCTTCCCTCTCAATTCCTATCTATTTATTCCAGTGAATAATCAAGAAAATAGAAAGTAATAAAAGAAAAAGGAAAAGGAAATATGCCACGACTTCAAATGGGCTACTCAGGAAAATGCTTTCCTTGTTAAGATCCTCACAGCATTCCATATGCAGAAAGGCAAAGACACCATGTATTTTTTAACACAGATTTTATATTTATTTATTTGTTTATTTATTTAGGTGCTTACTCACTTTTGTTATTGTTGAATTAATGTTTTACATTTGACATTGACTAAGGATCTGACACCAGGGGTCTCCAGTACCCCTAGATGGTACTCTCCCTCTACAAAACCGATCCATTGACCTGTCCATCCATCCATCCACCCATCCATCTATCCATCCATCCATCCATCCATCCATCCATCCATCCATCCATCCATCCATCCATCCAGCAGTCAACCAAGCTAAGTACAAAAGGAGATCTCTCCTTGAATGGTGAAGAGAATCAACGATGCACAGGTAGGTTGCAAAGGGGCCAGTTTGGCTGAATAGGGCAGAGAGGCTGAACCAGGGAATGTGTTGGGGCGTGTGGGTTTGGGTGGAGTGAGCCGGAGACCCTGTGAGCTGGGTCACATTAGGGGCAGGCAGGGGGTGGAAGGGGATGCGAACAGCTGTCACTGGAGAACCATCACAAGTGCTGGAGCTGGTGAGCAGGGCACCTGGAAGAGAGGACAGACAAAGGAGAGAAGCAAAGTGCAGAGGAGAGGAGAGGGGAGAGGATGGTGAGGACAGGAGAGGACAGGAGAGGACAGGAGTGGAGGGGACCTGAGAAACCTACCTGGACAAAGGCAGCATACAGACATCCAGGAAGGCAGGCAGGCATGCAGGCAGCTCTGGCCTGGGCTCCCTGGATCCCGGGCACACCTCCACCTGTCTTCTCTTGGCTGCCAGCCCTGAGGTCCCTCTTCGGTCAGCACTGTCTTCCCATCCTTCCGTCCCTCTGTGCCAGGGCCCAGGCGTCTGGGCGCTGTTGCCTCAAGTAGTGGCAGGGCAGTTGGGCTACCCAGTGCCAGTGTGGCCAGCACAGATTGCCAGGGGCTAGGACATCACAGAGGGCTCTTGTGGTTGCTAGGCTACGGGGACCCTGCCCATCCAGTTGACCAGCAGCCATGACCCCCACGCTGAACTTGACCTGAGGGGTGGTGGCCAGCCACCAGAGCCAGAGCCCCAGGGCAAAGCAGGTGCTGGTCGGCCGGGCCAAGGGGCTATGGGCAGATTGGTGTGTGTCTGGGCATGGGGCTGGCATCTGACAGCCCAGGGCTGGGGACCAAGGTCCGCCAGGCCCCTGTCCCACCATGTGCACTGACACACAGTCGTGCTGACTGACTGACAGTTCCCGCCCCAGAGATACCCACACCAGGTCCCTGGGTGCCCTGAGCTGCCCCTGAGGGTTGCTGGGTGCCTGCCTGGACACCTGCCTCCGTAATGGAGGCCTCTATTAATCCCGTTGCCTACTGACAGCTGCCCTCCTGTCCCTCCTACTCCTCCTCCTCTTCTTCCTCCTCCTCTTCCTCCTCCTCCTCCTCCTCCTCCTCCTCCTCCTTCTCCTCCTCCTCCTCTACCTCCTCCTCTTCTTCCTCATCCTCAGAGGGACTCAATCAGGGCCCTTGGCCTAGGCAAGCCAGGGCTGCTGCTCTGGCTGCTGCAGCTTCTATCCAGTGGGTGGGTGCAGGAATCTGTTCCTGTCAGTCCCTGATTCCTGGGACCTTCCATGCCTCCAGCTCCCCCCACTCTCTAGTCCATACCCCTCCTCAAGGATGCCCCCTTTCCCCTTGCCCTCTGTCCCCCAGCTCCCCAACTAACATCTACTGTGTGCTTCCCTGTGCTACTTTACTGCCACCCTGCTTCTGCCCTTCAGCCCTGAGGGCCCAGGGCCAGCCCAGCTGCCATCTCACCATCCAGAGGGGGACCTGCCCTTACCCCCTGCCACCACACCCACACACACAGCCCTGCACACACTCACGGGCTCCCCTGCCTGTAGCCTGCCTCTCAAACAGTCTCCTTCTGCCCCCTAGCCCCCTTACAGCCTGTGCCACGGCCCCCCACAGACACCTGGGCATCAGCAGCGCAGACATGCAAACAGCTCCCCTCACCCCCACTCCATTTGCTCCAAGGTTGTCAAGAGTCTTTTTTTCATGCTGTAGGGGAGGGAGTTGAGACAGTCCAATGTCCTGGGGAGCAAGAACTGCAAACAGTCCATCTACATTGTAACATTTGGGTCTCCTGCCGCCCAATCCCTAGTGTGCTGTGCAGACCTTTGACTGGCAAAAACACCCCATCTGAGCGTGAGATATGGCTGGGCTAGTGGCTCTTTCTGTGGACTAAGAGACAGACAGACAGAGTTTTCAGGTTCAAAACCTATACTTTCCCTAAGATGGTCATTCACTTCGGTTTAAAAAAAAAAAAAAAAAAAAGGCTTTTTATTTTTTTCGCCCTGCCTGGGTAACCTGTCTGCTGCCAGTTTCAAAGTGAAAAAAGGGAAAAATCTTTTTTGGAGGGAAAAGGACCAAAATGCAGGCAGGTGGACTCCGTGGAGGGTGGATGAGGAGTTGCTCCTGCCCTGGCACTAGAGGCCCAGCTGCTGTTCCAGGTGCTCTCTGATACCAGAGATCTCCGTGTGTCGTGTCATGACACTGTCTCCAGCACTGACCCTCAGGATAATGAGGATTCAAAACGAGGCAGGTCATATTGCCTTCAAAAGTAAATCCAGGGAGGTTTGGCGGTATGTCAGAGGGTTAAGGGCTTGTGGCGCTCACGAAAAGGGGACAGGTGGAAGGATCTGGGGTCTGGCCCCCAGACCGCCACCTGCCGGGGAGTCGCTTTACAGGGGGTGAAGCAGGTCTTTAGGAGTTCTATCTTTCTCTCCCACCCTGTATTTCCTCTGCTCTCTCCTTTTGTGTCTGTCAGATGCAAGGTCAGTAACAACAACAACAACAACAACAACAACAACAACAACAATAACCACCACAGTGACCAAGCAACAAGGGCAGCGAAAGGGGAACAAATGGAGTGCAGGAGCTGTGGATTATTCGTGGTGCAGGCACTCAGCTGTGGCAATAACCCCTTGAGGCAATCAATCCATAAATGAAGAAGTAATACAGGTAACAGAGACTTATATGTCCCAGTGTGTTTCCACTGAGTTAATGTAAATGCACTTTTAATTACTTCTTCATTTATTTATTACCTTGCCACGAGAATTTCTTTTCATTGCTAAAAAAAAGTGCCCCTTCAAGGGTACCAGGTGGTGCCACACCCAGTTAAGCACTCATGTTACAATGCAGGAGGACTGGGCTTCAACACCCTGGTCCCCACCTGCCAGAGGAAATCTTTACAAGTGGTGCAGAAGTGCTGCAGGTGTTTCTCTCTGTGTCTCAAACTCTCTCTCCCTCCCTTCCCTCTCAATTCCTATCTATTTATTCCAGTGAATAATCAAGAAAATAGAAAGTAATAAAAGAAAAAGGAAAAGGAAATATGCCACGACTTCAAATGGGCTACTCAGGAAAATGCTTTCCTTGTTAAGATCCTCACAGCATTCCATATGCAGAAAGGCAAAGACACCATGTATTTTTTAACACAGATTTTATATTTATTTATTTGTTTATTTATTTAGGTGCTTACTCACTTTTGTTATTGTTGAATTAATGTTTTACATTTGACATTGACTAAGGATCTGACACCAGGGGTCTCCAGTACCCCTAGATGGTACTCTCCCTCTACAAAACCGATCCATTGACCTGTCCATCCATCCATCCACCCATCCATCTATCCATCCATCCATCCATCCATCCATCCATCCATCCAGCAGTCAACCAAGCTAAGTACAAAAGGAGATCTCTCCTTGAATGGTGAAGAGAATCAACGATGCACAGGTAGGTTGCAAAGGGGCCAGTTTGGCTGAATAGGGCAGAGAGGCTGAACCAGGGAATGTGTTGGGGCGTGTGGGTTTGGGTGGAGTGAGCCGGAGACCCTGTGAGCTGGGTCACATTAGGGGCAGGCAGGGGGTGGAAGGGGATGCGAACAGCTGTCACTGGAGAACCATCACAAGTGCTGGAGCTGGTGAGCAGGGCACCTGGAAGAGAGGACAGACAAAGGAGAGAAGCAAAGTGCAGAGGAGAGGAGAGGGGAGAGGATGGTGAGGACAGGAGAGGACAGGAGAGGACAGGAGTGGAGGGGACCTGAGAAACCTACCTGGACAAAGGCAGCATACAGACATCCAGGAAGGCAGGCAGGCATGCAGGCAGCTCTGGCCTGGGCTCCCTGGATCCCGGGCACACCTCCACCTGTCTTCTCTTGGCTGCCAGCCCTGAGGTCCCTCTTCGGTCAGCACTGTCTTCCCATCCTTCCGTCCCTCTGTGCCAGGGCCCAGGCGTCTGGGCGCTGTTGCCTCACCTAGTGGCAGGGCAGTTGGGCTACCCAGTGCCAGTGTGGCCAGCACAGATTGCCAGGGGCTAGGACATCACAGAGGGCTCCTGTGGTTGCTAGGCTACGGGGACCCTGCCCATCCAGTTGACCAGCAGCCATGACCCCCACGCTGAACTTGACCTGAGGGGTGGTGGCCAGCCACCAGAGCCAGAGCCCCAGGGCAAAGCAGGTGCTGGTCGGCCGGGCCAAGGGGCTATGGGCAGATTGGTGTGTGTCTGGGCATGGGGCTGGCATCTGACAGCCCAGGGCTGGGGACCAAGGTCCGCCAGGCCCCTGTCCCACCATGTGCACTGACACACAGTCTTGCTGACTGACTGACAGTTCCCGCCCCAGAGATACCCACACCAGGTCCCTGGGTGCCCTGAGCTGCCCCTGAGGGTTGGTGGGTGCCTGCCTGGACACCTGCCTCCGTAATGGAGGCCTCTATTAATCCCGTTGCCTACTGACAGCTGCCCTCCTGTCCCTCCTACTCCTCCTCCTCTTCTTCCTCCTCCTCTTCCTCCACCTCCTCCTCCTCCTCCTCCTCCTCCTTCTCCTCCTCCTCCTCTACCTCCTCCTCTTCTTCCTCATCCTCAGAGGGACTCAATCAGGGCCCTTGGCCTAGGCAAGCCAGGGCTGCTGCTCTGGCTGCTGCAGCTTCTATCCAGTGGGTGGGTGCAGGAATCTGTTCCTGTCAGTCCCTGATTCCTGGGACCTTCCATGCCTCCAGCTCCCCCCACTCTCTAGTCCATACCCCTCCTCAAGGATGCCCCCTTTCCCCTTGCCCTCTGTCCCCCAGCTCCCCAACTAACATCTACTGTGTGCTTCCCTGTGCTACTTTACTGCCACCCTGCCTCTGCCCTTCAGCCCTGAGGGCCCAGGGCCAGCCCAGCTGCCATCTCACCATCCAGAGGGGGACCTGCCCTTACCCCCTGCCACCACACCCACACACACAGCCCTGCACACACTCACGGGCTCCCCTGCCTGTAGCCTGCCTCTCAAACAGTCTCCTTCTGCCCCCTAGCCCCCTTACAGCCTGTGCCACGGCCCCCCACAGACACCTGGGCATCAGCAGCGCAGACATGCAAACAGCTCCCCTCACCCCCACTCCATTTGCTCCAAGGTTGTCAAGAGTCTTTTTTGCATGCTGTAGGGGAGGGAGTTGAGACAGTCCAATGTCCTGGGGAGCAAGAACTGCAAACAGTCCATCTACATTGTAACATTTGGGTCTCCTGCCGCCCAATCCCTAGTGTGCTGTGCAGACCTTTGACTGGCAAAAACACCCCATCTGAGCGTGAGATATGGCTGGGCTAGTGGCTCTTTCTGTGGACTAAGAGACAGACAGACAGAGTTTTCAGGTTCAAAACCTATACTTTCCAGAAGATGGTCATTCACTTCGGTTTAAAAAAAAAAAAAAAAAAAGGCTTTTTATTTTTTTCGCCCTGCCTGGGTAACCTGTCTGCTGCCAGTTTCAAAGTGAAAAAAGGGAAAAATCTTTTTTGGAGGGAAAAGGACCAAAATGCAGGCAGGTGGACTCCGTGGAGGGTGGATGAGGAGTTGCTCCTGCCCTGGCACTAGAGCCCCAGCTGCTGTTCCAGGTGCTCTCTGATACCAGAGATCTCCGTGTGTCGTGTCATGACACTGTCTCCAGCACTGACCCTCAGGATAATGAGGATTCAAAACGAGGCAGGTCATATTGCCTTCAAAAGTAAATCCAGGGAGGTTTGGCGGTATGTCAGAGGGTTAAGGGCTTGTGGCGCTCACGAAAAGGGGACAGGTGGAAGGATCTGGGGTCTGGCCCCCAGACCGCCACCTGCCGGGGAGTCGCTTTACAGGGGGTGAAGCAGGTCTTTAGGAGTTCTATCTTTCTCTCCCACCCTGTATTTCCTCTGCTCTCTCCTTTTGTGTCTGTCAGATGCAAGGTCAGTAACAACAACAACAACAACAACAACAACAACAATAACCACCACAGTGACCAAGAAACAAGGGCAGCGAAAGGGGAACAAATGGAGTGCAGGAGCTGTGGATTATTCGTGGTGCAGGCACTCAGCTGTGGCAATAACCCCTTGAGGCAATCAATCCATAAATGAAGAAGTAATACAGGTAACAGAGACTTATATGTCCCAGTGTGTTTCCACTGAGTTAATGTAAATGCACTTTTAATTACTTCTTCATTTATTTATTACCTTGCCACGAGAATTTCTTTTCATTGCTAAAAAAAAGTGCCCCTTCAAGGGTACCAGGTGGTGCCACACCCAGTTAAGCACTCATGTTACAATGCAGGAGGACTGGGCTTCAACACCCT
Source organism: Erinaceus europaeus (assembly GCF_950295315.1). NCBI lineage: Eukaryota > Metazoa > Chordata > Mammalia > Eulipotyphla > Erinaceidae > Erinaceus > Erinaceus europaeus. The sequence goes on along the minus strand of NW_026647137.1, from coordinate 121,706 downwards.
GGTCCCCACCTGCCAGGGGAAATCTTTACAAGTGGTGCAGAAGTGCTGCAGGTGTTTCTCTCTGTGTCTCAAACTCTCTCTCCCTCCCTTCCCTCTCAATTCCTATCTATTTATTCCAGTGAATAATCAAGAAAATAGAAAGTAATAAAAGAAAAAGGAAAAGGAAATATGCCACGACTTCAAATGGGCTACTCAGGAAAATGCTTTCCTTGTTAAGATCCTCACAGCATTCCATATGCAGAAAGGCAAAGACACCATGTATTTTTTAACACAGATTTTATATTTATTTATTTGTTTATTTATTTAGGTGCTTACTCACTTTTGTTATTGTTGAATTAATGTTTTACATTTGACATTGACTAAGGATCTGACACCAGGGGTCTCCAGTACCCCTAGATGGTACTCTCCCTCTACAAAACCGATCCATTGACCTGTCCATCCATCCATCCACCCATCCATCTATCCATCCATCCATCCATCCATCCATCCATCCAGCAGTCAACCAAGCTAAGTACAAAAGGAGATCTCTCCTTGAATGGTGAAGAGAATCAACGATGCACAGGTAGGTTGCAAAGGGGCCAGTTTGGCTGAATAGGGCAGAGAGGCTGAACCAGGGAATGTGTTGGGGCGTGTGGGTTTGGGTGGAGTGAGCCGGAGACCCTGTGAGCTGGGTCACATTAGGGGCAGGCAGGGGGTGGAAGGGGATGCGAACAGCTGTCACTGGAGAACCATCACAAGTGCTGGAGCTGGTGAGCAGGGCACCTGGAAGAGAGGACAGACAAAGGAGAGAAGCAAAGTGCAGAGGAGAGGAGAGGGGAGAGGATGGTGAGGACAGGAGAGGACAGGAGAGGACAGGAGTGGAGGGGACCTGAGAAACCTACCTGGACAAAGGCAGCATACAGACATCCAGGAAGGCAGGCAGGCATGCAGGCAGCTCTGGCCTGGGCTCCCTGGATCCCGGGCACACCTCCACCTGTCTTCTCTTGGCTGCCAGCCCTGAGGTCCCTCTTCGGTCAGCACTGTCTTCCCATCCTTCCGTCCCTCTGTGCCAGGGCCCAGGCGTCTGGGCGCTGTTGCCTCACCTAGTGGCAGGGCAGTTGGGCTACCCAGTGCCAGTGTGGCCAGCACAGATTGCCAGGGGCTAGGACATCACAGAGGGCTCCTGTGGTTGCTAGGCTACGGGGACCCTGCCCATCCAGTTGACCAGCAGCCATGACCCCCACGCTGAACTTGACCTGAGGGGTGGTGGCCAGCCACCAGAGCCAGAGCCCCAGGGCAAAGCAGGTGCTGGTCGGCCGGGCCAAGGGGCTATGGGCAGATTGGTGTGTGTCTGGGCATGGGGCTGGCATCTGACAGCCCAGGGCTGGGGACCAAGGTCCGCCAGGCCCCTGTCCCACCATGTGCACTGACACACAGTCTTGCTGACTGACTGACAGTTCCCGCCCCAGAGATACCCACACCAGGTCCCTGGGTGCCCTGAGCTGCCCCTGAGGGTTGGTGGGTGCCTGCCTGGACACCTGCCTCCGTAATGGAGGCCTCTATTAATCCCGTTGCCTACTGACAGCTGCCCTCCTGTCCCTCCTACTCCTCCTCCTCTTCTTCCTCCTCCTCTTCCTCCTCCTCCTCCTCCTCCTCCTCCTCCTCCTTCTCCTCCTCCTCCTCTACCTCCTCCTCTTCTTCCTCATCCTCAGAGGGACTCAATCAGGGCCCTTGGCCTAGGCAAGCCAGGGCTGCTGCTCTGGCTGCTGCAGCTTCTATCCAGTGGGTGGGTGCAGGAATCTGTTCCTGTCAGTCCCTGATTCCTGGGACCTTCCATGCCTCCAGCTCCCCCCACTCTCTAGTCCATACCCCTCCTCAAGGATGCCCCCTTTCCCCTTGCCCTCTGTCCCCCAGCTCCCCAACTAACATCTACTGTGTGCTTCCCTGTGCTACTTTACTGCCACCCTGCTTCTGCCCTTCAGCCCTGAGGGCCCAGGGCCAGCCCAGCTGCCATCTCACCATCCAGAGGGGGACCTGCCCTTACCCCCTGCCACCACACCCACACACACAGCCCTGCACACACTCACGGGCTCCCCTGCCTGTAGCCTGCCTCTCAAACAGTCTCCTTCTGCCCCCTAGCCCCCTTACAGCCTGTGCCACGGCCCCCCACAGACACCTGGGCATCAGCAGCGCAGACATGCAAACATCTCCCCTCACCCCCACTCCATTTGCTCCAAGGTTGTCAAGAGTCTTTTTTTCATGCTGTAGGGGAGGGAGTTGAGACAGTCCAATGTCCTGGGGAGCAAGAACTGCAAACAGTCCATCTACATTGTAACATTTGGGTCTCCTGCCGCCCAATCCCTAGTGTGCTGTGCAGACCTTTGACTGGCAAAAACACCCCATCTGAGCGTGAGATATGGCTGGGCTAGTGGCTCTTTCTGTGGACTAAGAGACAGACAGACAGAGTTTTCAGGTTCAAAACCTATACTTTCCAGAAGATGGTCATTCACTTCGGTTTAAAAAAAAAAAAAAAAAAAAAAAAAGGCTTTTTATTTTTTTCGCCCTGCCTGGGTAACCTGTCTGCTGCCAGTTTCAAAGTGAAAAAAGGGAAAAATATTTTTTGGAGGGAAAAGGACCAAAATGCAGGCAGGTGGACTCCGTGGAGGGTGGATGAGGAGTTGCTCCTGCCCTGGCACTAGAGCCCCAGCTGCTGTTCCAGGTGCTCTCTGATACCAGAGATCTCCGTGTGTTGTGTCATGACACTGTCTCCAGCACTGACCCTCAGGATAATGAGGATTCAAAACGAGGCAGGTCATATTGCCTTCAAAAGTAAATCCAGGGAGGTTTGGCGGTATGTCAGAGGGTTAAGGGCTTGTGGCGCTCACGAAAAGGGGACAGGTGGAAGGATCTGGGGTCTGGCCCCCAGACCGCCACCTGCCGGGGAGTCGCTTTACAGGGGGTGAAGCAGGTCTTTAGGAGTTCTATCTTTCTCTCCCACCCTGTATTTCCTCTGCTCTCTCCTTTTGTGTCTGTCAGATGCAAGGTCAGTAACAACAACAACAACAACAACAACAACAACAACAACAATAACCACCACAGTGACCAAGCAACAAGGGCAGCGAAAGGGGAACAAATGGAGTGCAGGAGCTGTGGATTATTCGTGGTGCAGGCACTCAGCTGTGGCAATAACCCCTTGAGGCAATCAATCCATAAATGAAGAAGTAATACAGGTAACAGAGACTTATATGTCCCAGTGTGTTTCCACTGAGTTAATGTAAATGCACTTTTAATTACTTCTTCATTTATTTATTACCTTGCCACGAGAATTTCTTTTCATTGCTAAAAAAAAGTGCCCCTTCAAGGGTACCAGGTGGTGCCACACCCAGTTAAGCACTCATGTTACAATGCAGGAGGACTGGGCTTCAACACCCTGGTCCCCACCTGCCAGAGGAAATCTTTACAAGTGGTGCAGAAGTGCTGCAGGTGTTTCTCTCTGTGTCTCAAACTCTCTCTCCCTCCCTTCCCTCTCAATTCCTATCTATTTATTCCAGTGAATAATCAAGAAAATAGAAAGTAATAAAAGAAAAAGGAAAAGGAAATATGCCACGACTTCAAATGGGCTACTCAGGAAAATGCTTTCCTTGTTAAGATCCTCACAGCATTCCATATGCAGAAAGGCAAAGACACCATGTATTTTTTAACACAGATTTTATATTTATTTATTTGTTTATTTATTTAGGTGCTTACTCACTTTTGTTATTGTTGAATTAATGTTTTACATTTGACATTGACTAAGGATCTGACACCAGGGGTCTCCAGTACCCCTAGATGGTACTCTCCCTCTACAAAACCGATCCATTGACCTGTCCATCCATCCATCCACCCATCCATCTATCCATCCATCCATCCATCCATCCATCCATCCATCCAGCAGTCAACCAAGCTAAGTACAAAAGGAGATCTCTCCTTGAATGGTGAAGAGAATCAACGATGCACAGGTAGGTTGCAAAGGGGCCAGTTTGGCTGAATAGGGCAGAGAGGCTGAACCAGGGAATGTGTTGGGGCGTGTGGGTTTGGGTGGAGTGAGCCGGAGACCCTGTGAGCTGGGTCACATTAGGGGCAGGCAGGGGGTGGAAGGGGATGCGAACAGCTGTCACTGGAGAACCATCACAAGTGCTGGAGCTGGTGAGCAGGGCACCTGGAAGAGAGGACAGACAAAGGAGAGAAGCAAAGTGCAGAGGAGAGGAGAGGGGAGAGGATGGTGAGGACAGGAGAGGACAGGAGAGGACAGGAGTGGAGGGGACCTGAGAAACCTACCTGGACAAAGGCAGCATACAGACATCCAGGAAGGCAGGCAGGCATGCAGGCAGCTCTGGCCTGGGCTCCCTGGATCCCGGGCACACCTCCACCTGTCTTCTCTTGGCTGCCAGCCCTGAGGTCCCTCTTCGGTCAGCACTGTCTTCCCATCCTTCCGTCCCTCTGTGCCAGGGCCCAGGCGTCTGGGCGCTGTTGCCTCACCTAGTGGCAGGGCAGTTGGGCTACCCAGTGCCAGTGTGGCCAGCACAGATTGCCAGGGGCTAGGACATCACAGAGGGCTCCTGTGGTTGCTAGGCTACGGGGACCCTGCCCATCCAGTTGACCAGCAGCCATGACCCCCACGCTGAACTTGACCTGAGGGGTGGTGGCCAGCCACCAGAGCCAGAGCCCCAGGGCAAAGCAGGTGCTGGTCGGCCGGGCCAAGGGGCTATGGGCAGATTGGTGTGTGTCTGGGCATGGGGCTGGCATCTGACAGCCCAGGGCTGGGGACCAAGGTCCGCCAGGCCCCTGTCCCACCATGTGCACTGACACACAGTCTTGCTGACTGACTGACAGTTCCCGCCCCAGAGATACCCACACCAGGTCCCTGGGTGCCCTGAGCTGCCCCTGAGGGTTGGTGGGTGCCTGCCTGGACACCTGCCTCCGTAATGGAGGCCTCTATTAATCCCGTTGCCTACTGACAGCTGCCCTCCTGTCCCTCCTACTCCTCCTCCTCTTCTTCCTCCTCCTCTTCCTCCACCTCCTCCTCCTCCTCCTCCTCCTCCTTCTCCTCCTCCTCCTCTACCTCCTCCTCTTCTTCCTCATCCTCAGAGGGACTCAATCAGGGCCCTTGGCCTAGGCAAGCCAGGGCTGCTGCTCTGGCTGCTGCAGCTTCTATCCAGTGGGTGGGTGCAGGAATCTGTTCCTGTCAGTCCCTGATTCCTGGGACCTTCCATGCCTCCAGCTCCCCCCACTCTCTAGTCCATACCCCTCCTCAAGGATGCCCCCTTTCCCCTTGCCCTCTGTCCCCCAGCTCCCCAACTAACATCTACTGTGTGCTTCCCTGTGCTACTTTACTGCCACCCTGCCTCTGCCCTTCAGCCCTGAGGGCCCAGGGCCAGCCCAGCTGCCATCTCACCATCCAGAGGGGGACCTGCCCTTACCCCCTGCCACCACACCCACACACACAGCCCTGCACACACTCACGGGCTCCCCTGCCTGTAGCCTGCCTCTCAAACAGTCTCCTTCTGCCCCCTAGCCCCCTTACAGCCTGTGCCACGGCCCCCCACAGACACCTGGGCATCAGCAGCGCAGACATGCAAACAGCTCCCCTCACCCCCACTCCATTTGCTCCAAGGTTGTCAAGAGTCTTTTTTGCATGCTGTAGGGGAGGGAGTTGAGACAGTCCAATGTCCTGGGGAGCAAGAACTGCAAACAGTCCATCTACATTGTAACATTTGGGTCTCCTGCCGCCCAATCCCTAGTGTGCTGTGCAGACCTTTGACTGGCAAAAACACCCCATCTGAGCGTGAGATATGGCTGGGCTAGTGGCTCTTTCTGTGGACTAAGAGACAGACAGACAGAGTTTTCAGGTTCAAAACCTATACTTTCCAGAAGATGGTCATTCACTTCGGTTTAAAAAAAAAAAAAAAAAAAGGCTTTTTATTTTTTTCGCCCTGCCTGGGTAACCTGTCTGCTGCCAGTTTCAAAGTGAAAAAAGGGAAAAATCTTTTTTGGAGGGAAAAGGACCAAAATGCAGGCAGGTGGACTCCGTGGAGGGTGGATGAGGAGTTGCTCCTGCCCTGGCACTAGAGCCCCAGCTGCTGTTCCAGGTGCTCTCTGATACCAGAGATCTCCGTGTGTCGTGTCATGACACTGTCTCCAGCACTGACCCTCAGGATAATGAGGATTCAAAACGAGGCAGGTCATATTGCCTTCAAAAGTAAATCCAGGGAGGTTTGGCGGTATGTCAGAGGGTTAAGGGCTTGTGGCGCTCACGAAAAGGGGACAGGTGGAAGGATCTGGGGTCTGGCCCCCAGACCGCCACCTGCCGGGGAGTCGCTTTACAGGGGGTGAAGCAGGTCTTTAGGAGTTCTATCTTTCTCTCCCACCCTGTATTTCCTCTGCTCTCTCCTTTTGTGTCTGTCAGATGCAAGGTCAGTAACAACAACAACAACAACAACAACAACAACAATAACCACCACAGTGACCAAGAAACAAGGGCAGCGAAAGGGGAACAAATGGAGTGCAGGAGCTGTGGATTATTCGTGGTGCAGGCACTCAGCTGTGGCAATAACCCCTTGAGGCAATCAATCCATAAATGAAGAAGTAATACAGGTAACAGAGACTTATATGTCCCAGTGTGTTTCCACTGAGTTAATGTAAATGCACTTTTAATTACTTCTTCATTTATTTATTACCTTGCCACGAGAATTTCTTTTCATTGCTAAAAAAAAGTGCCCCTTCAAGGGTACCAGGTGGTGCCACACCCAGTTAAGCACTCATGTTACAATGCAGGAGGACTGGGCTTCAACACCCTGGTCCCCACCTGCCAGGGGAAATCTTTACAAGTGGTGCAGAAGTGCTGCAGGTGTTTCTCTCTGTGTCTCAAACTCTCTCTCCCTCCCTTCCCTCTCAATTCCTATCTATTTATTCCAGTGAATAATCAAGAAAATAGAAAGTAATAAAAGAAAAAGGAAAAGGAAATATGCCACGACTTCAAATGGGCTACTCAGGAAAATGCTTTCCTTGTTAAGATCCTCACAGCATTCCATATGCAGAAAGGCAAAGACACCATGTATTTTTTAACACAGATTTTATATTTATTTATTTGTTTATTTATTTAGGTGCTTACTCACTTTTGTTATTGTTGAATTAATGTTTTACATTTGACATTGACTAAGGATCTGACACCAGGGGTCTCCAGTACCCCTAGATGGTACTCTCCCTCTACAAAACCGATCCATTGACCTGTCCATCCATCCATCCACCCATCCATCTATCCATCCATCCATCCATCCATCCATCCATCCAGCAGTCAACCAAGCTAAGTACAAAAGGAGATCTCTCCTTGAATGGTGAAGAGAATCAACGATGCACAGGTAGATTGCAAAGGGGCCAGTTTGGCTGAATAGGGCAGAGAGGCTGAACCAGGGAATGTGTTGGGGCGTGTGGGTTTGGGTGGAGTGAGCCGGAGACCCTGTGAGCTGGGTCACATTAGGGGCAGGCAGGGGGTGGAAGGGGATGCGAACAGCTGTCACTGGAGAACCATCACAAGTGCTGGAGCTGGTGAGCAGGGCACCTGGAAGAGAGGACAGACAAAGGAGAGAAGCAAAGTGCAGAGGAGAGGAGAGGGGAGAGGATGGTGAGGACAGGAGAGGACAGGAGAGGACAGGAGTGGAGGGGACCTGAGAAACCTACCTGGACAAAGGCAGCATACAGACATCCAGGAAGGCAGGCAGGCATGCAGGCAGCTCTGGCCTGGGCTCCCTGGATCCCGGGCACACCTCCACCTGTCTTCTCTTGGCTGCCAGCCCTGAGGTCCCTCTTCGGTCAGCACTGTCTTCCCATCCTTCCGTCCCTCTGTGCCAGGGCCCAGGCGTCTGGGCGCTGTTGCCTCACCTAGTGGCAGGGCAGTTGGGCTACCCAGTGCCAGTGTGGCCAGCACAGATTGCCAGGGGCTAGGACATCACAGAGGGCTCCTGTGGTTGCTAGGCTACGGGGACCCTGCCCATCCAGTTGACCAGCAGCCATGACCCCCACGCTGAACTTGACCTGAGGGGTGGTGGCCAGCCACCAGAGCCAGAGCCCCAGGGCAAAGCAGGTGCTGGTCGGCCGGGCCAAGGGGCTATGGGCAGATTGGTGTGTGTCTGGGCATGGGGCTGGCATCTGACAGCCCAGGGCTGGGGACCAAGGTCCGCCAGGCCCCTGTCCCACCATGTGCACTGACACACAGTCTTGCTGACTGACTGACAGTTCCCGCCCCAGAGATACCCACACCAGGTCCCTGGGTGCCCTGAGCTGCCCCTGAGGGTTGGTGGGTGCCTGCCTGGACACCTGCCTCCGTAATGGAGGCCTCTATTAATCCCGTTGCCTACTGACAGCTGCCCTCCTGTCCCTCCTACTCCTCCTCCTCTTCTTCCTCCTCCTCTTCCTCCTCCTCCTCCTCCTCCTCCTCCTCCTCCTTCTCCTCCTCCTCCTCTACCTCCTCCTCTTCTTCCTCATCCTCAGAGGGACTCAATCAGGGCCCTTGGCCTAGGCAAGCCAGGGCTGCTGCTCTGGCTGCTGCAGCTTCTATCCAGTGGGTGGGTGCAGGAATCTGTTCCTGTCAGTCCCTGATTCCTGGGACCTTCCATGCCTCCAGCTCCCCCCACTCTCTAGTCCATACCCCTCCTCAAGGATGCCCCCTTTCCCCTTGCCCTCTGTCCCCCAGCTCCCCAACTAACATCTACTGTGTGCTTCCCTGTGCTACTTTACTGCCACCCTGCTTCTGCCCTTCAGCCCTGAGGGCCCAGGGCCAGCCCAGCTGCCATCTCACCATCCAGAGGGGGACCTGCCCTTACCCCCTGCCACCACACCCACACACACAGCCCTGCACACACTCACGGGCTCCCCTGCCTGTAGCCTGCCTCTCAAACAGTCTCCTTCTGCCCCCTAGCCCCCTTACAGCCTGTGCCACGGCCCCCCACAGACACCTGGGCATCAGCAGCGCAGACATGCAAACATCTCCCCTCACCCCCACTCCATTTGCTCCAAGGTTGTCAAGAGTCTTTTTTTCATGCTGTAGGGGAGGGAGTTGAGACAGTCCAATGTCCTGGGGAGCAAGAACTGCAAACAGTCCATCTACATTGTAACATTTGGGTCTCCTGCCGCCCAATCCCTAGTGTGCTGTGCAGACCTTTGACTGGCAAAAACACCCCATCTGAGCGTGAGATATGGCTGGGCTAGTGGCTCTTTCTGTGGACTAAGAGACAGACAGACAGAGTTTTCAGGTTCAAAACCTATACTTTCCAGAAGATGGTCATTCACTTCGGTTTAAAAAAAAAAAAAAAAAAAAAAAAGGCTTTTTATTTTTTTCGCCCTGCCTGGGTAACCTGTCTGCTGCCAGTTTCAAAGTGAAAAAAGGGAAAAATATTTTTTGGAGGGAAAAGGACCAAAATGCAGGCAGGTGGACTCCGTGGAGGGTGGATGAGGAGTTGCTCCTGCCCTGGCACTAGAGCCCCAGCTGCTGTTCCAGGTGCTCTCTGATACCAGAGATCTCCGTGTGTTGTGTCATGACACTGTCTCCAGCACTGACCCTCAGGATAATGAGGATTCAAAACGAGGCAGGTCATATTGCCTTCAAAAGTAAATCCAGGGAGGTTTGGCGGTATGTCAGAGGGTTAAGGGCTTGTGGCGCTCACGAAAAGGGGACAGGTGGAAGGATCTGGGGTCTGGCCCCCAGACCGCCACCTGCCGGGGAGTCGCTTTACAGGGGGTGAAGCAGGTCTTTAGGAGTTCTATCTTTCTCTCCCATCCTGTATTTCCTCTGCTCTCTCCTTTTGTGTCTGTCAGATGCAAGGTCAGTAACAACAACAACAACAACAACAACAACAACAACAACTACAATAACCACCACAGTGACCAAGCAACAAGGGCAGCGAAAGGGGAACAAATGGAGTGCAGGAGCTGTGGATTATTCGTGGTGCAGGCACTCAGCTGTGGCAATAACCCCTTGAGGCAATCAATCCATAAATGAAGAAGTAATACAGGTAACAGAGACTTATATGTCCCAGTGTGTTTCCACTGAGTTAATGTAAATGCACTTTTAATTACTTCTTCATTTATTTATTACCTTGCCACGAGAATTTCTTTTCATTGCTAAAAAAAAGTGCCCCTTCAAGGGTACCAGGTGGTGCCACACCCAGTTAAGCACTCATGTTACAATGCAGGAGGACTGGGCTTCAACACCCTGGTCCCCACCTGCCAGGGGAAATCTTTACAAGTGGTGCAGAAGTGCTGCAGGTGTTTCTCTCTGTGTCTCAAACTCTCTCTCCCTCCCTTCCCTCTCAATTCCTATCTATTTATTCCAGTGAATAATCAAGAAAATAGAAAGTAATAAAAGAAAAAGGAAAAGGAAATATGCCACGACTTCAAATGGGCTACTCAGGAAAATGCTTTCCTTGTTAAGATCCTCACAGCATTCCATATGCAGAAAGGCAAAGACACCATGTATTTTTTAACACAGATTTTATATTTATTTATTTGTTTATTTATTTAGGTGCTTACTCACTTTTGTTATTGTTGAATTAATGTTTTACATTTGACATTGACTAAGGATCTGACACCAGGGGTCTCCAGTACCCCTAGATGGTACTCTCCCTCTACAAAACCGATCCATTGACCTGTCCATCCATCCATCCACCCATCCATCTATCCATCCATCCATCCATCCATCCATCCATCCATCCATCCAGCAGTCAACCAAGCTAAGTACAAAAGGAGATCTCTCCTTGAATGGTGAAGAGAATCAACGATGCACAGGTAGGTTGCAAAGGGGCCAGTTTGGCTGAATAGGGCAGAGAGGCTGAACCAGGGAATGTGTTGGGGCGTGTGGGTTTGGGTGGAGTGAGCCGGAGACCCTGTGAGCTGGGTCACATTAGGGGCAGGCAGGGGGTGGAAGGGGATGCGAACAGCTGTCACTGGAGAACCATCACAAGTGCTGGAGCTGGTGAGCAGGGCACCTGGAAGAGAGGACAGACAAAGGAGAGAAGCAAAGTGCAGAGGAGAGGAGAGGGGAGAGGATGGTGAGGACAGGAGAGGACAGGAGTGGAGGGGACCTGAGAAACCTACCTGGACAAAGGCAGCATACAGACATCCAGGAAGGCAGGCAGGCATGCAGGCAGCTCAGGCCTGGGCTACCTGGATCCCGGGCACACCTCCACCTGTCTTCTCTTGGCTGCCAGCCCTGAGGTCCCTCTTCGGTCAGCACTGTCTTCCCATCCTTCCGTCCCTCTGTGCCAGGGCCCAGGCGTCTGGGCGCTGTTGCCTCACCTAGTGGCAGGGCAGTTGGGCTACCCAGTGCCAGTGTGGCCAGCACAGATTGCCAGGGGCTAGGACATCACAGAGGGCTCCTGTGGTTGCTAGGCTACGGGGACCCTGCCCATCCAGTTGACCAGCAGCCATGACCCCCACGCTGAACTTGACCTGAGGGGTGGTGGCCAGCCACCAGAGCCAGAGCCCCAGGGCAAAACAGGTGCTGGTCGGCCGGGCCAAGGGGCTATGGGCAGATTGGTGTGTGTCTGGGCATGGGGCTGGCATCTGACAGCCCAGGGCTGGGGACCAAGGTCCGCCAGGCCCCTGTCCCACCATGTGCACTGACACACAGTCTTGCTGACTGACTGACAGTTCCCGCCCCAGAGATACCCACACCAGGTCCCTGGGTGCCCTGAGCTGCCCCTGAGGGTTGCTGGGTGCCTGCCTGGACACCTGCCTCCGTAATGGAGGCCTCTATTAATCCCGTTGCCTACTGACAGCTGCCCTCCTGTCCCTCCTACTCCTCCTCCTCTTCTTCCTCCTCCTCTTCCTCCTCCTCCTCCTCCTCCTCCTCCTCCTTCTCCTCCTCCTCCTCTACCTCCTCCTCTTCTTCCTCATCCTCAGAGGGACTCAATCAGGGCCCTTGTCCTAGGCAAGCCAGGGCTGCTGCTCTGGCTGCTGCAGCTTCTATCCAGTGGGTGGGTGCAGGAATCTGTTCCTGTCAGTCCCTGATTCCTGGGACCTTCCATGCCTCCAGCTCCCCCCACTCTCTAGTCCATACCCCTCCTCAAGGATGCCCCCTTTCCCCTTGCCCTCTGTCCCCCAGCTCCCCAACTAACATCTACTGTGTGCTTCCCTGTGCTACTTTACTGCCACCCTGCTTCTGCCCTTCAGCCCTGAGGGCCCAGGGCCAGCCCAGCTGCCATCTCACCATCCAGAGGGGGACCTGCCCTTACCCCCTGCCACCACACCCACACACACAGCCCTGCACACACTCACTGGCTCCCCTGCCTGTAGCCTGCCTCTCAAACAGTCTCCTTCTGCCCCCTAGCCCCCTTACAGCCTGTGCCACGGCCCCCCACAGACACCTGGGCATCAGCAGCGCAGACATGCAAACAGCTCCCCTCACCCCCACTCCATTTGCTCCAAGGTTGTCAAGAGTCTTTTTTTCATGCTGTAGGGGAGGGAGTTGAGACAGTCCAATGTCCTGGGGAGCAAGAACTGCAAACAGTCCATCTACAATGTAACATTTGGGTCTCCTGCCGCCCAATCCCTAGTGTGCTGTGCAGACCTTTGACTGGCAAAAACACCCCATCTGAGCGTGAGATATGGCTGGGCTAGTGGCTCTTTCTGTGGACTAAGAGACAGACAGACAGAGTTTTCAGGTTCAAAACCTATACTTTCCAGAAGATGGTCATTCACTTCGGTTTAAAAAAAAAAAAAAAAAAAAAAAAAAGGCTTTTTATTTTTTTCGCCCTGCCTGGGTAACCTGTCTGCTGCCAGTTTCAAAGTGAAAAAAGGGAAAAATCTTTTTTGGAGGGAAAAGGACCAAAATGCAGGCAGGTGGACTCCGTGGAGGGTGGATGAGGAGTTGCTCCTGCCCTGGCACTAGAGCCCCAGCTGCTGTTCCAGGTGCTCTCTGATACCAGAGATCTCCGTGTGTCGTGTCATGACACTGTCTCCAGCACTGACCCTCAGGATAATGAGGATTCAAAACGAGGCAGGTCATATTGCCTTCAAAAGTAAATCCAGGGAGGTTTGGCGGTATGTCAGAGGGTTAAGGGCTTGTGGCGCTCACGAAAAGGGGACAGGTGGAAGGATCTGGGGTCTGGCCCCCAGACCGCCACCTGCCGGGGAGTCGCTTTACAGGGGGTGAAGCAGGTCTTTAGGAGTTCTATCTTTCTCTCCCACCCTGTATTTCCTCTGCTCTCTCCTTTTGTGTCTGTCAGATGCAAGGTCAGTAACAACAACAACAACAACAACAACAACAACAACAATAACCACCACAGTGACCAAGCAACAAGGGCAGCGAAAGGGGAACAAATGGAGTGCAGGAGCTGTGGATTATTCGTGGTGCAGGCACTCAGCTGTGGCAATAACCCCTTGAGGCAATCAATCCATAAATGAAGAAGTAATACAGGTAACAGAGACTTATATGTCCCAGTGTGTTTCCACTGAGTTAATGTAAATGCACTTTTAATTACTTCTTCATTTATTTATTACCTTGCCACGAGAATTTCTTTTCATTGCTAAAAAAAAGTGCCCCTTCAAGGGTACCAGGTGGTGCCACACCCAGTTAAGCACTCATGTTACAATGCAGGAGGACTGGGCTTCAACACCCTGGTCCCCACCTGCCAGGGGAAATCTTTACAAGTGGTGCAGAAGTGCTGCAGGTGTTTCTCTCTGTGTCTCAAACTCTCTCTCCCTCCCTTCCCTCTCAATTCCTATCTATTTATTCCAGTGAATAATCAAGAAAATAGAAAGTAATAAAAGAAAAAGGAAAAGGAAATATGCCACGACTTCAAATGGGCTACTCAGGAAAATGCTTTCCTTGTTAAGATCCTCACAGCATTCCATATGCAGAAAGGCAAAGACACCATGTATTTTTTAACACAGATTTTATATTTATTTATTTGTTTATTTATTTAGGTGCTTACTCACTTTTGTTATTGTTGAATTAATGTTTTACATTTGACATTGACTAAGGATCTGACACCAGGGGTCTCCAGTACCCCTAGATGGTACTCTCCCTCTACAAAACCGATCCATTGACCTGTCCATCCATCCATCCACCCATCCATCTATCCATCCATCCATCCATCCATCCATCCATCCATCCATCCATCCATCCATCCATCCAGCAGTCAACCAAGCTAAGTACAAAAGGAGATCTCTCCTTGAATGGTGAAGAGAATCAACGATGCACAGGTAGGTTGCAAAGGGGCCAGTTTGGCTGAATAGGGCAGAGAGGCTGAACCAGGGAATGTGTTGGGGCGTGTGGGTTTGGGTGGAGTGAGCCGGAGACCCTGTGAGCTGGGTCACATTAGGGGCAGGCAGGGGGTGGAAGGGGATGCGAACAGCTGTCACTGGAGAACCATCACAAGTGCTGGAGCTGGTGAGCAGGGCACCTGGAAGAGAGGACAGACAAAGGAGAGAAGCAAAGTGCAGAGGAGAGGAGAGGGGAGAGGATGGTGAGGACAGGAGAGGACAGGAGAGGACAGGAGTGGAGGGGACCTGAGAAACCTACCTGGACAAAGGCAGCATACAGACATCCAGGAAGGCAGGCAGGCATGCAGGCAGCTCTGGCCTGGGCTCCCTGGATCCCGGGCACACCTCCACCTGTCTTCTCTTGGCTGCCAGCCCTGAGGTCCCTCTTCGGTCAGCACTGTCTTCCCATCCTTCCGTCCCTCTGTGCCAGGGCCCAGGCGTCTGGGCGCTGTTGCCTCAAGTAGTGGCAGGGCAGTTGGGCTACCCAGTGCCAGTGTGGCCAGCACAGATTGCCAGGGGCTAGGACATCACAGAGGGCTCTTGTGGTTGCTAGGCTACGGGGACCCTGCCCATCCAGTTGACCAGCAGCCATGAACCCCACGCTGAATTTGACCTGAGGGGTGGTGGCCAGCCACCAGAGCCAGAGCCCCAGGGCAAAGCAGGTGCTGGTCGGCCGGGCCAAGGGGCTATGGGCAGATTGGTGTGTGTCTGGGCATGGGGCTGGCATCTGACAGCCCAGGGCTGGGGACCAAGGTCCGCCAGGCCCCTGTCCCACCATGTGCACTGACACACAGTCTTGCTGACTGACTGACAGTTCCCGCCCCAGAGATACCCACACCAGGTCCCTGGGTGCCCTGAGCTGCCCCTGAGGGTTGCTGGGTGCCTGCCTGGACACCTGCCTCCGTAATGGAGGCCTCTATTAATCCCGTTGCCTACTGACAGCTGCCCTCCTGTCCCTCCTACTCCTCCTCCTCTTCTTCCTCCTCCTCTTCCTCCTCCTCCTCCTCCTCCTCCTCCTCCTCCTTCTCCTCCTCCTCCTCTACCTCCTCCTCTTCTTCCTCATCCTCAGAGGGACTCAATCAGGGCCCTTGGCCTAGGCAAGCCAGGGCTGCTGCTCTGGCTGCTGCAGCTTCTATCCAGTGGGTGGGTGCAGGAATCTGTTCCTGTCAGTCCCTGATTCCTGGGACCTTCCATGCCTCCAGCTCCCCCCACTCTCTAGTCCATACCCCTCCTCAAGGATGCCCCCTTTCCCCTTGCCCTCTGTCCCCCAGCTCCCCAACTAACATCTACTGTGTGCTTCCCTGTGCTACTTTACTGCCACCCTGCTTCTGCCCTTCAGCCCTGAGGGCCCAGGGCCAGCCCAGCTGCCATCTCACCATCCAGAGGGGGACCTGCCCTTACCCCCTGCCACCACACCCACACACACAGCCCTGCACACACTCACGGGCTCCCCTGCCTGTAGCCTGCCTCTCAAACAGTCTCCTTCTGCCCCCTAGCCCCCTTACAGCCTGTGCCACGGCCCCCCACAGACACCTGGGCATCAGCAGCGCAGACATGCAAACAGCTCCCCTCACCCCCACTCCATTTGCTCCAAGGTTGTCAAGAGTCTTTTTTTCATGCTGTAGGGGAGGGAGTTGAGACAGTCCAATGTCCTGGGGAGCAAGAACTGCAAACAGTCCATCTACATTGTAACATTTGGGTCTCCTGCCGCCCAATCCCTAGTGTGCTGTGCAGACCTTTGACTGGCAAAAACACCCCATCTGAGCGTGAGATATGGCTGGGCTAGTGGCTCTTTCTGTGGACTAAGAGACAGACAGACAGAGTTTTCAGGTTCAAAACCTATACTTTCCAGAAGATGGTCATTCACTTCGGTTTAAAAAAAAAAAAAAAAAAAGGCTTTTTATTTTTTTCGCCCTGCCTGGGTAACCTGTCTGCTGCCAGTTTCAAAGTGAAAAAAGGGAAAAATCTTTTTTGGAGGGAAAAGGACCAAAATGCAGGCAGGTGGACTCCGTGGAGGGTGGATGAGGAGTTGCTCCTGCCCTGGCACTAGAGGCCCAGCTGCTGTTCCAGGTGCTCTCTGATACCAGAGATCTCCGTGTGTCATGTCATGACACTGTCTCCAGCACTGACCCTCAGGATAATGAGGATTCAAAACGAGGCAGGTCATATTGCCTTCAAAAGTAAATCCAGGGAGGTTTGGCGGTATGTCAGAGGGTTAAGGGCTTGTGGCGCTCACGAAAAGGGGACAGGTGGAAGGATCTGGGGTCTGGCCCCCAGACCGCCACCTGCCGGGGAGTCGCTTTACAGGGGGTGAAGCAGGTCTTTAGGAGTTCTATCTTTCTCTCCCACCCTGTATTTCCTCTGCTCTCTCCTTTTGTGTCTGTCAGATGCAAGGTCAGTAACAACAACAACAACAACAACAACAACAACAATAACCACCACAGTGACCAAGCAACAAGGGCAGCGAAAGGGGAACAAATGGAGTGCAGGAGCTGTGGATTATTCGTGGTGCAGGCACTCAGCTGTGGCAATAACCCCTTGAGGCAATCAATCCATAAATGAAGAAGTAATACAGGTAACAGAGACTTATATGTCCCAGTGTGTTTCCACTGAGTTAATGTAAATGCACTTTTAATTACTTCTTCATTTATTTATTACCTTGCCACGAGAATTTCTTTTCATTGCTAAAAAAAAGTGCCCCTTCAAGGGTACCAGGTGGTGCCACACCCAGTTAAGCACTCATGTTACAATGCAGGAGGACTGGGCTTCAACACCCTGGTCCCCACCTGCCAGGGGAAATCTTTACAAGTGGTGCAGAAGTGCTGCAGGTGTTTCTCTCTGTGTCTCAAACTCTCTCTCCCTCCCTTCCCTCTCAATTCCTATCTATTTATTCCAGTGAATAATCAAGAAAATAGAAAGTAATAAAAGAAAAAGGAAAAGGAAATATGCCACGACTTCAAATGGGCTACTCAGGAAAATGCTTTCCTTGTTAAGATCCTCACAGCATTCCATATGCAGAAAGGCAAAGACACCATGTATTTTTTAACACAGATTTTATATTTATTTATTTGTTTATTTGTTCAGGTGCTTACTCACTTTTGTTATTGTTGAATTAATGTTTTACATTTGACATTGACTAAGGATCTGACACCAGGGGTCTCCAGTACCCCTAGATGGTACTCTCCCTCTACAAAACCGATCCATTGACCTGTCCATCCATCCATCCACCCATCCATCTATCCATCCATCCATCCATCCATCCATCCATCCATCCATCCATCCATCCAGCAGTCAACCAAGCTAAGTACAAAGGAGATCTCTCCTTGAATGGTGAAGAGAATCAACGATGCACAGGTAGGTTGCAAAGGGGCCAGTTTGGCTGAATAGGGCAGAGAGGCTGAACCAGGGAATGTGTTGGGGCGTGTGGGTTTGGGTGGAGTGAGCCGGAGACCCTGTGAGCTGGGTCACATTAGGGGCAGGCAGGGGGTGGAAGGGGATGCGAACAGCTGTCACTGGAGAACCATCACAAGTGCTGGAGCTGGTGAGCAGGGCACCTGGAAGAGAGGACAGACAAAGGAGAGAAGCAAAGTGCAGAGGAGAGGAGAGGGGAGAGGATGGTGAGGACAGGAGAGGACAGGAGAGGACAGGAGTGGAGGGGACCTGAGAAACCTACCTGGACAAAGGCAGCATACAGACATCCAGGAAGGCAGGCAGGCATGCAGGCAGCTCTGGCCTGGGCTCCCTGGATCCCGGGCACACCTCCACCTGTCTTCTCTTGGCTGCCAGCCCTGAGGTCCCTCTTCGGTCAGCACTGTCTTCCCATCCTTCCGTCCCTCTGTGCCAGGGCCCAGGCGTCTGGGCGCTGTTGCCTCACCTAGTGGCAGGGCAGTTGGGCTACCCAGTGCCAGTGTGGCCAGCACAGATTGCCAGGGGCTAGGACATCACAGAGGGCTCCTGTGGTTGCTAGGCTACGGGGACCCTGCCCATCCAGTTGACCAGCAGCCATGACCCCCACGCTGAACTTGACCTGAGGGGTGGTGGCCAGCCACCAGAGCCAGAGCCCCAGGGCAAAGCAGGTGCTGGTCGGCCGGGCCAAGGGGCTATGGGCAGATTGGTGTGTGTCTGGGCATGGGGCTGGCATCTGACAGCCCAGGGCTGGGGACCAAGGTCCGCCAGGCCCCTGTCCCACCATGTGCACTGACACACAGTCTTGCTGACTGACTGACAGTTCCCGCCCCAGAGATACCCACACCAGGTCCCTGGGTGCCCTGAGCTGCCCCTGAGGGTTGCTGGGTGCCTGCCTGGACACCTGCCTCCGTAATGGAGGCCTCTATTAATCCCGTTGCCTACTGACAGCTGCCCTCCTGTCCCTCCTACTCCTCCTCCTCTTCTTCCTCCTCCTCTTCCTCCTCCTCCTCCTCCTCCTCCTCCTCCTCCTCCTCCTCCTTCTCCTCCTCCTCCTCTACCTCCTCCTCTTCTTCCTCATCCTCAGAGGGACTCAATCAGGGCCCTTGGCCTAGGCAAGCCAGGGCTGCTGCTCTGGCTGCTGCAGCTTCTATCCAGTGGGTGGGTGCAGGAATCTGTTCCTGTCAGTCCCTGATTCCTGGGACCTTCCATGCCTCCAGCTCCCCCCACTCTCTAGTCCATACCCCTCCTCAAGGATGCCCCCTTTCCCCTTGCCCTCTGTCCCCCAGCTCCCCAACTAACATCTACTGTGTGCTTCCCTGTGCTACTTTACTGCCACCCTGCTTCTGAGCTTCAGCCCTGAGGGCCCAGGGCCAGCCCAGCTGCCATCTCACCATCCAGAGGGGGACCTGCCCTTACCCCCTGCCACCACACCCACACACACAGCCCTGCACACACTCACGGGCTCCCCTGCCTGTAGCCTGCCTCTCAAACAGTCTCCTTCTGCCCCCTAGCCCCCTTACAGCCTGTGCCACGGCCCCCCACAGACACCTGGGCATCAGCAGCGCAGACATGCAAACATCTCCCCTCACCCCCACTCCATTTGCTCCAAGGTTGTCAAGAGTCTTTTTTTCATGCTGTAGGGGAGGGAGTTGAGACAGTCCAATGTCCTGGGGAGCAAGAACTGCAAACAGTCCATCTACATTGTAACATTTGGGTCTCCTGCCGCCCAATCCCTAGTGTGCTGTGCAGACCTTTGACTGGCAAAAACACCCCATCTGAGCGTGAGATATGGCTGGGCTAGTGGCTCTTTCTGTGGACTAAGAGACAGACAGACAGAGTTTTCAGGTTCAAAACCTATACTTTCCAGAAGATGGTCATTCACTTCGGTTTAAAAAAAAAAAAAAAAAAAAAAAAAAGGCTTTTTATTTTTTTCGCCCTGCCTGGGTAACCTGTCTGCTGCCAGTTTCAAAGTGAAAAAAGGGAAAAATCTTTTTTGGAGGGAAAAGGACCAAAATGCAGGCAGGTGGACTCCGTGGAGGGTGGATGAGGAGTTGCTCCTGCCCTGGCACTAGAGCCCCAGCTGCTGTTCCAGGTGCTCTCTGATACCAGAGATCTCCGTGTGTCGTGTCATGACACTGTCTCCAGCACTGACCCTCAGGATAATGAGGATTCAAAACGAGGCAGGTCATATTGCCTTCAAAAGTAAATCCAGGGAGGTTTGGCGGTATGTCAGAGGGTTAAGGGCTTGTGGCGCTCACGAAAAGGGGACAGGTGGAAGGATCTGGGGTCTGGCCCCCAGACCGCCACCTGCCGGGGAGTCGCTTTACAGGGGGTGAAGCAGGTCTTTAGGAGTTCTATCTTTCTCTCCCACCCTGTATTTCCTCTGCTCTCTCCTTTTGTGTCTGTCAGATGCAAGGTCAGTAACAACAACAACAACAACAACAACAACAACAACAATAACCACCACAGTGACCAAGCAACAAGGGCAGCGAAAGGGGAACAAATGGAGTGCAGGAGCTGTGGATTATTCGTGGTGCAGGCACTCAGCTGTGGCAATAACCCCTTGAGGCAATCAATCCATAAATGAAGAAGTAATACAGGTAACAGAGACTTATATGTCCCAGTGTGTTTCCACTGAGTTAATGTAAATGCACTTTTAATTACTTCTTCATTTATTTATTACCTTGCCACGAGAATTTCTTTTCATTGCTAAAAAAAAGTGCCCCTTCAAGGGTACCAGGTGGTGCCACACCCAGTTAAGCACTCATGTTACAATGCAGGAGGACTGGGCTTCAACACCCTGGTCCCCACCTGCCAGGGGAAATCTTTACAAGTGGTGCAGAAGTGCTGCAGGTGTTTCTCTCTGTGTCTCAAACTCTCTCTCCCTCCCTTCCCTCTCAATTCCTATCTATTTATTCCAGTGAATAATCAAGAAAATAGAAAGTAATAAAAGAAAAAGGAAAAGGAAATATGCCACGACTTCAAATGGGCTACTCAGGAAAATGCTTTCCTTGTTAAGATCCTCACAGCATTCCATATGCAGAAAGGCAAAGACACCATGTATTTTTTAACACAGATTTTATATTTATTTATTTGTTTATTTATTTAGGTGCTTACTCACTTTTGTTATTGTTGAATTAATGTTTTACATTTGACATTGACTAAGGATCTGACACCAGGGGTCTCCAGTACCCCTAGATGGTACTCTCCCTCTACAAAACCGATCCATTGACCTGTCCATCCATCCATCCACCCATCCATCTATCCATCCATCCATCCATCCATCCATCCATCCATCCATCCATCCATCCATCCAGCAGTCAACCAAGCTAAGTACAAAAGGAGATCTCTCCTTGAATGGTGAAGAGAATCAACGATGCACAGGTAGGTTGCAAAGGGGCCAGTTTGGCTGAATAGGGCAGAGAGGCTGAACCAGGGAATGTGTTGGGGCGTGTGGGTTTGGGTGGAGTGAGCCGGAGACCCTGTGAGCTGGGTCACATTAGGGGCAGGCAGGGGGTGGAAGGGGATGCGAACAGCTGTCACTGGAGAACCATCACAAGTGCTGGAGCTGGTGAGCAGGGCACCTGGAAGAGAGGACAGACAAAGGAGAGAAGCAAAGTGCAGAGGAGAGGAGAGGGGAGAGGATGGTGAGGACAGGAGAGGACAGGAGTGGAGGGGACCTGAGAAACCTACCTGGACAAAGGCAGCATACAGACATCCAGGAAGGCAGGCAGGCATGCAGGCAGCTCTGGCCTGGGCTCCCTGGATCCCGGGCACACCTCCACCTGTCTTCTCTTGGCTGCCAGCCCTGAGGTCCCTCTTCGGTCAGCACTGTCTTCCCATCCTTCCGTCCCTCTGTGCCAGGGCCCAGGCGTCTGGGCGCTGTTGCCTCAAGTAGTGGCAGGGCAGTTGGGCTACCCAGTGCCAGTGTGGCCAGCACAGATTGCCAGGGGCTAGGACATCACAGAGGGCTCTTGTGGTTGCTAGGCTACGGGGACCCTGCCCATCCAGTTGACCAGCAGCCATGACCCCCACGCTGAACTTGACCTGAGGGGTGGTGGCCAGCCACCAGAGCCAGAGCCCCAGGGCAAAGCAGGTGCTGGTCGGCCGGGCCAAGGGGCTATGGGCAGATTGGTGTGTGTCTGGGCATGGGGCTGGCATCTGACAGCCCAGGGCTGGGGACCAAGGTCCGCCAGGCCCCTGTCCCACCATGTGCACTGACACACAGTCTTGCTGACTGACTGACAGTTCCCGCCCCAGAGATACCCACACCAGGTCCCTGGGTGCCCTGAGCTGCCCCTGAGGGTTGCTGGGTGCCTGCCTGGACACCTGCCTCCGTAATGGAGGCCTCTATTAATCCCGTTGCCTACTGACAGCTGCCCTCCTGTCCCTCCTACTCCTCCTCCTCTTCTTCCTCCTCCTCTTCCTCCTCCTCCTCCTCCTCCTCCTCCTCCTCCTTCTCCTCCTCCTCCTCTACCTCCTCCTCTTCTTCCTCATCCTCAGAGGGACTCAATCAGGGCCCTTGGCCTAGGCAAGCCAGGGCTGCTGCTCTGGCTGCTGCAGCTTCTATCCAGTGGGTGGGTGCAGGAATCTGTTCCTGTCAGTCCCTGATTCCTGGGACCTTCCATGCCTCCAGCTCCCCCCACTCTCTAGTCCATACCCCTCCTCAAGGATGCCCCCTTTCCCCTTGCCCTCTGTCCCCCAGCTCCCCAACTAACATCTACTGTGTGCTTCCCTGTGCTACTTTACTGCCACCCTGCTTCTGCCCTTCAGCCCTGAGGGCCCAGGGCCAGCCCAGCTGCCATCTCACCATCCAGAGGGGGACCTGCCCTTACCCCCTGCCACCACACCCACACACACAGCCCTGCACACACTCACGGGCTCCCCTGCCTGTAGCCTGCCTCTCAAACAGTCTCCTTCTGCCCCCTAGCCCCCTTACAGCCTGTGCCACGGCCCCCCACAGACACCTGGGCATCAGCAGCGCAGACATGCAAACAGCTCCCCTCACCCCCACTCCATTTGCTCCAAGGTTGTCAAGAGTCTTTTTTTCATGCTGTAGGGGAGGGAGTTGAGACAGTCCAATGTCCTGGGGAGCAAGAACTGCAAACAGTCCATCTACATTGTAACATTTGGGTCTCCTGCCGCCCAATCCCTAGTGTGCTGTGCAGACCTTTGACTGGCAAAAACACCCCATCTGAGCGTGAGATATGGCTGGGCTAGTGGCTCTTTCTGTGGACTAAGAGACAGACAGACAGAGTTTTCAGGTTCAAAACCTATACTTTCCAGAAGATGGTCATTCACTTCGGTTTAAAAAAAAAAAAAAAAAAAAAAAAAAAAGGCTTTTTATTTTTTTCGCCCTGCCTGGGTAACCTGTCTGCTGCCAGTTTCAAAGTGAAAAAAGGGAAAAATCTTTTTTGGAGGGAAAAGGACCAAAATGCAGGCAGGTGGACTCCGTGGAGGGTGGATGAGGAGTTGCTCCTGCCCTGGCACTAGAGCCCCAGCTGCTGTTCCAGGTGCTCTCTGATACCAGAGATCTCCGTGTGTCGTGTCATGACACTGTCTCCAGCACTGACCCTCAGGATAATGAGGATTCAAAACGAGGCAGGTCATATTGCCTTCAAAAGTAAATCCAGGGAGGTTTGGCGGTATGTCAGAGGGTTAAGGGCTTGTGGCGCTCACGAAAAGGGGACAGGTGGAAGGATCTGGGGTCTGGCCCCCAGACCGCCACCTGCCGGGGAGTCGCTTTACAGGGGGTGAAGCAGGTCTTTAGGAGTTCTATCTTTCTCTCCCACCCTGTATTTCCTCTGCTCTCTCCTTTTGTGTCTGTCAGATGCAAGGTCAGTAACAACAACAACAACAACAACAACAACAACAACAACAATAACCACCACAGTGACCAAGCAACAAGGGCAGCGAAAGGGGAACAAATGGAGTGCAGGAGCTGTGGATTATTCGTGGTGCAGGCACTCAGCTGTGGCAATAACCCCTTGAGGCAATCAATCCATAAATGAAGAAGTAATACAGGTAACAGAGACTTATATGTCCCAGTGTGTTTCCACTGAGTTAATGTAAATGCACTTTTAATTACTTCTTCATTTATTTATTACCTTGCCACGAGAATTTCTTTTCATTGCTAAAAAAAAGTGCCCCTTCAAGGGTACCAGGTGGTGCCACACCCAGTTAAGCACTCATGTTACAATGCAGGAGGACTGGGCTTCAACACCCTGGTCCCCACCTGCCAGGGGAAATCTTTACAAGTGGTGCAGAAGTGCTGCAGGTGTTTCTCTCTGTGTCTCAAACTCTCTCTCCCTCCCTTCCCTCTCAATTCCTATCTATTTATTCCAGTGAATAATCAAGAAAATAGAAAGTAATAAAAGAAAAAGGAAAAGGAAATATGCCACGACTTCAAATGGGCTACTCAGGAAAATGCTTTCCTTGTTAAGATCCTCACAGCATTCCATATGCAGAAAGGCAAAGACACCATGTATTTTTTAACACAGATTTTATATTTATTTATTTGTTTATTTATTTAGGTGCTTACTCACTTTTGTTATTGTTGAATTAATGTTTTACATTTGACATTGACTAAGGATCTGACACCAGGGGTCTCCAGTACCCCTAGATGGTACTCTCCCTCTACAAAACCGATCCATTGACCTGTCCATCCATCCATCCACCCATCCATCTATCCATCCATCCATCCATCCATCCATCCATCCATCCATCCATCCAGCAGTCAACCAAGCTAAGTACAAAAGGAGATCTCTCCTTGAATGGTGAAGAGAATCAACGATGCACAGGTAGGTTGCAAAGGGGCCAGTTTGGCTGAATAGGGCAGAGAGGCTGAACCAGGGAATGTGTTGGGGCGTGTGGGTTTGGGTGGAGTGAGCCGGAGACCCTGTGAGCTGGGTCACATTAGGGGCAGGCAGGGGGTGGAAGGGGATGCGAACAGCTGTCACTGGAGAACCATCACAAGTGCTGGAGCTGGTGAGCAGGGCACCTGGAAGAGAGGACAGACAAAGGAGAGAAGCAAAGTGCAGAGGAGAGGAGAGGGGAGAGGATGGTGAGGACAGGAGAGGACAGGAGTGGAGGGGACCTGAGAAACCTACCTGGACAAAGGCAGCATACAGACATCCAGGAAGGCAGGCAGGCATGCAGGCAGCTCTGGCCTGGGCTCGCTGGATCCCGGGCACACCTCCACCTGTCTTCTCTTGGCTGCCAGCCCTGAGGTCCCTCTTCGGTCAGCACTGTCTTCCCATCCTTCCGTCCCTCTGTGCCAGGGCCCAGGCGTCTGGGCGCTGTTGCCTCACCTAGTGGCAGGGCAGTTGGGCTACCCAGTGCCAGTGTGGCCAGCACAGATTGCCAGGGGCTAGGACATCACAGAGGGCTCCTGTGGTTGCTAGGCTACGGGGACCCTGCCCATCCAGTTGACCAGCAGCCATGACCCCCACGCTGAACTTGACCTGAGGGGTGGTGGCCAGCCACCAGAGCCAGAGCCCCAGGGCAAAGCAGGTGCTGGTCGGCCGGGCCAAGGGGCTATGGGCAGATTGGTGTGTGTCTGGGCATGGGGCTGGCATCTGACAGCCCAGGGCTGGGGACCAAGGTCCGCCAGGCCCCTGTCCCACCATGTGCACTGACACACAGTCTTGCTGACTGACTGACAGTTCCCGCCCCAGAGATACCCACACCAGGTCCCTGGGTGCCCTGAGCTGCCCCTGAGGGTTGCTGGGTGCCTGCCTGGACACCTGCCTCCGTAATGGAGGCCTCTATTAATCCCGTTGCCTACTGACAGCTGCCCTCCTGTCCCTCCTACTCCTCCTCCTCTTCTTCCTCCTCCTCTTCCTCCTCCTCCTCCTCCTCCTCCTCCTCCTCCTCCTTCTCCTCCTCCTCCTCTACCTCCTCCTCTTCTTCCTCATCCTCAGAGGGACTCAATCAGGGCCCTTGGCCTAGGCAAGCCAGGGCTGCTGCTCTGGCTGCTGCAGCTTCTATCCAGTGGGTGGGTGCAGGAATCTGTTCCTGTCAGTCCCTGATTCCTGGGACCTTCCATGCCTCCAGCTCCCCCCACTCTCTAGTCCATACCCCTCCTCAAGGATGCCCCCTTTCCCCTTGCCCTCTGTCCCCCAGCTCCCCAACTAACATCTACTGTGTGCTTCCCTGTGCTACTTTACTGCCACCCTGCTTCTGCCCTTCAGCCCTGAGGGCCCAGGGCCAGCCCAGCTGCCATCTCACCATCCAGAGGGGGACCTGCCCTTACCCCCTGCCACCACACCCACACACACAGCCCTGCACACACTCACGGGCTCCCCTGCCTGTAGCCTGCCTCTCAAACAGTCTCCTTCTGCCCCCTAGCCCCCTTACAGCCTGTGCCACGGCCCCCCACAGACACCTGGGCATCAGCAGCGCAGACATGCAAACAGCTCCCCTCACCCCCACTCCATTTGCTCCAAGGTTGTCAAGAGTCTTTTTTTCATGCTGTAGGGGAGGGAGTTGAGACAGTCCAATGTCCTGGGGAGCAAGAACTGCAAACAGTCCATCTACATTGTAACATTTGGGTCTCCTGCCGCCCAATCCCTAGTGTGCTGTGCAGACCTTTGACTGGCAAAAACACCCCATCTGAGCGTGAGATATGGCTGGGCTAGTGGCTCTTTCTGTGGACTAAGAGACAGACAGACAGAGTTTTCAGGTTCAAAACCTATACTTTCCAGAAGATGGTCATTCACTTCGGTTTAAAAAAAAAAAAAAAAAAAAAAAAAAAAGGCTTTTTATTTTTTTCGCCCTGCCTGGGTAACCTGTCTGCTGCCAGTTTCAAAGTGAAAAAAGGGAAAAATCTTTTTTGGAGGGAAAAGGACCAAAATGCAGGCAGGTGGACTCCGTGGAGGGTGGATGAGGAGTTGCTCCTGCCCTGGCACTAGAGGCCCAGCTGCTGTTCCAGGTGCTCTCTGATACCAGAGATCTCCGTGTGTCGTGTCATGACACTGTCTCCAGCACTGACCCTCAGGATAATGAGGATTCAAAACGAGGCAGGTCATATTGCCTTCAAAAGTAAATCCAGGGAGGTTTGGCGGTATGTCAGAGGGTTAAGGGCTTGTGGCGCTCACGAAAAGGGGACAGGTGGAAGGATCTGGGGTCTGGCCCCCAGACCGCCACCTGCCGGGGAGTCGCTTTACAGGGGGTGAAGCAGGTCTTTAGGAGTTCTATCTTTCTCTCCCACCCTGTATTTCCTCTGCTCTCTCCTTTTGTGTCTGTCAGATGCAAGGTCAGTAACAACAACAACAACAACAACAACAACAACAATAACCACCACAGTGACCAAGCAACAAGGGCAGCGAAAGGGGAACAAATGGAGTGCAGGAGCTGTGGATTATTCGTGGTGCAGGCACTCAGCTGTGGCAATAACCCCTTGAGGCAATCAATCCATAAATGAAGAAGTAATACAGGTAACAGAGACTTATATGTCCCAGTGTGTTTCCACTGAGTTAATGTAAATGCACTTTTAATTACTTCTTCATTTATTTATTACCTTGCCACGAGAATTTCTTTTCATTGCTAAAAAAAAGTGCCCCTTCAAGGGTACCAGGTGGTGCCACACCCAGTTAAGCACTCATGTTACAATGCAGGAGGACTGGGCTTCAACACCCTGGTCCCCACCTGCCAGGGGAAATCTTTACAAGTGGTGCAGAAGTGCTGCAGGTGTTTCTCTCTGTGTCTCAAACTCTCTCTCCCTCCCTTCCCTCTCAATTCCTATCTATTTATTCCAGTGAATAATCAAGAAAATAGAAAGTAATAAAAGAAAAAGGAAAAGGAAATATGCCACGACTTCAAATGGGCTACTCAGGAAAATGCTTTCCTTGTTAAGATCCTCACAGCATTCCATATGCAGAAAGGCAAAGACACCATGTATTTTTTAACACAGATTTTATATTTATTTATTTGTTTATTTATTTAGGTGCTTACTCACTTTTGTTATTGTTGAATTAATGTTTTACATTTGACATTGACTAAGGATCTGACACCAGGGGTCTCCAGTACCCCTAGATGGTACTCTCCCTCTACAAAACCGATCCATTGACCTGTCCATCCATCCATCCACCCATCCATCTATCCATCCATCCATCCATCCATCCATCCATCCATCCATCCATCCATCCAGCAGTCAACCAAGCTAAGTACAAAAGGAGATCTCTCCTTGAATGGTGAAGAGAATCAACGATGCACAGGTAGGTTGCAAAGGGGCCAGTTTGGCTGAATAGGGCAGAGAGGCTGAACCAGGGAATGTGTTGGGGCGTGTGGGTTTGGGTGGAGTGAGCCGGAGACCCTGTGAGCTGGGTCACATTAGGGGCAGGCAGGGGGTGGAAGGGGATGCGAACAGCTGTCACTGGAGAACCATCACAAGTGCTGGAGCTGGTGAGCAGGGCACCTGGAAGAGAGGACAGACAAAGGAGAGAAGCAAAGTGCAGAGGAGAGGAGAGGGGAGAGGATGGTGAGGACAGGAGAGGACAGGAGTGGAGGGGACCTGAGAAACCTACCTGGACAAAGGCAGCATACAGACATCCAGGAAGGCAGGCAGGCATGCAGGCAGCTCTGGCCTGGGCTCCCTGGATCCCGGGCACACCTCCACCTGTCTTCTCTTGGCTGCCAGCCCTGAGGTCCCTCTTCGGTCAGCACTGTCTTCCCATCCTTCCGTCCCTCTGTGCCAGGGCCCAGGCGTCTGGGCGCTGTTGCCTCAAGTAGTGGCAGGGCAGTTGGGCTACCCAGTGCCAGTGTGGCCAGCACAGATTGCCAGGGGCTAGGACATCACAGAGGGCTCTTGTGGTTGCTAGGCTACGGGGACCCTGCCCATCCAGTTGACCAGCAGCCATGACCCCCACGCTGAACTTGACCTGAGGGGTGGTGGCCAGCCACCAGAGCCAGAGCCCCAGGGCAAAGCAGGTGCTGGTCGGCCGGGCCAAGGGGCTATGGGCAGATTGGTGTGTGTCTGGGCATGGGGCTGGCATCTGACAGCCCAGGGCTGGGGACCAAGGTCCGCCAGGCCCCTGTCCCACCATGTGCACTGACACACAGTCTTGCTGACTGACTGACAGTTCCCGCCCCAGAGATACCCACACCAGGTCCCTGGGTGCCCTGAGCTGCCCCTGAGGGTTGCTGGGTGCCTGCCTGGACACCTGCCTCCGTAATGGAGGCCTCTATTAATCCCGTTGCCTACTGACAGCTGCCCTCCTGTCCCTCCTACTCCTCCTCCTCTTCTTCCTCCTCCTCTTCCTCCTCCTCCTCCTCCTCCTCCTCCTCCTCCTCCTTCTCCTCCTCCTCCTCTACCTCCTCCTCTTCTTCCTCATCCTCAGAGGGACTCAATCAGGGCCCTTGGCCTAGGCAAGCCAGGGCTGCTGCTCTGGCTGCTGCAGCTTCTATCCAGTGGGTGGGTGCAGGAATCTGTTCCTGTCAGTCCCTGATTCCTGGGACCTTCCATGCCTCCAGCTCCCCCCACTCTCTAGTCCATACCCCTCCTCAAGGATGCCCCCTTTCCCCTTGCCCTCTGTCCCCCAGCTCCCCAACTAACATCTACTGTGTGCTTCCCTGTGCTACTTTACTGCCACCCTGCTTCTGCCCTTCAGCCCTGAGGGCCCAGGGCCAGCCCAGCTGCCATCTCACCATCCAGAGGGGGACCTGCCCTTACCCCCTGCCACCACACCCACACACACAGCCCTGCACACACTCACGGGCTCCCCTGCCTGTAGCCTGCCTCTCAAACAGTCTCCTTCTGCCCCCTAGCCCCCTTACAGCCTGTGCCACGGCCCCCCACAGACACCTGGGCATCAGCAGCGCAGACATGCAAACAGCTCCCCTCACCCCCACTCCATTTGCTCCAAGGTTGTCAAGAGTCTTTTTTTCATGCTGTAGGGGAGGGAGTTGAGACAGTCCAATGTCCTGGGGAGCAAGAACTGCAAACAGTCCATCTACATTGTAACATTTGGGTCTCCTGCCGCCCAATCCCTAGTGTGCTGTGCAGACCTTTGACTGGCAAAAACACCCCATCTGAGCGTGAGATATGGCTGGGCTAGTGGCTCTTTCTGTGGACTAAGAGACAGACAGACAGAGTTTTCAGGTTCAAAACCTATACTTTCCAGAAGATGGTCATTCACTTCGGTTTAAAAAAAAAAAAAAAAAAAAAAAAAAAAAGGCTTTTTATTTTTTTCGCCCTGCCTGGGTAACCTGTCTGCTGCCAGTTTCAAAGTGAAAAAAGGGAAAAATCTTTTTTGGAGGGAAAAGGACCAAAATGCAGGCAGGTGG
This sequence comes from Erinaceus europaeus, assembly GCF_950295315.1. NCBI lineage: Eukaryota > Metazoa > Chordata > Mammalia > Eulipotyphla > Erinaceidae > Erinaceus > Erinaceus europaeus. The sequence goes on along the minus strand of NW_026647137.1, from coordinate 91,736 downwards.
ACTCCGTGGAGGGTGGATGAGGAGTTGCTCCTGCCCTGGCACTAGAGCCCCAGCTGCTGTTCCAGGTGCTCTCTGATACCAGAGATCTCCGTGTGTCGTGTCATGACACTGTCTCCAGCACTGACCCTCAGGATAATGAGGATTCAAAACGAGGCAGGTCATATTGCCTTCAAAAGTAAATCCAGGGAGGTTTGGCGGTATGTCAGAGGGTTAAGGGCTTGTGGCGCTCACGAAAAGGGGACAGGTGGAAGGATCTGGGGTCTGGCCCCCAGACCGCCACCTGCCGGGGAGTCGCTTTACAGGGGGTGAAGCAGGTCTTTAGGAGTTCTATCTTTCTCTCCCACCCTGTATTTCCTCTGCTCTCTCCTTTTGTGTCTGTCAGATGCAAGGTCAGTAACAACAACAACAACAACAACAACAACAACAACAACAATAACCACCACAGTGACCAAGCAACAAGGGCAGCGAAAGGGGAACAAATGGAGTGCAGGAGCTGTGGATTATTCGTGGTGCAGGCACTCAGCTGTGGCAATAACCCCTTGAGGCAATCAATCCATAAATGAAGAAGTAATACAGGTAACAGAGACTTATATGTCCCAGTGTGTTTCCACTGAGTTAATGTAAATGCACTTTTAATTACTTCTTCATTTATTTATTACCTTGCCACGAGAATTTCTTTTCATTGCTAAAAAAAAGTGCCCCTTCAAGGGTACCAGGTGGTGCCACACCCAGTTAAGCACTCATGTTACAATGCAGGAGGACTGGGCTTCAACACCCTGGTCCCCACCTGCCAGGGGAAATCTTTACAAGTGGTGCAGAAGTGCTGCAGGTGTTTCTCTCTGTGTCTCAAACTCTCTCTCCCTCCCTTCCCTCTCAATTCCTATCTATTTATTCCAGTGAATAATCAAGAAAATAGAAAGTAATAAAAGAAAAAGGAAAAGGAAATATGCCACGACTTCAAATGGGCTACTCAGGAAAATGCTTTCCTTGTTAAGATCCTCACAGCATTCCATATGCAGAAAGGCAAAGACACCATGTATTTTTTAACACAGATTTTATATTTATTTATTTGTTTATTTATTTAGGTGCTTACTCACTTTTGTTATTGTTGAATTAATGTTTTACATTTGACATTGACTAAGGATCTGACACCAGGGGTCTCCAGTACCCCTAGATGGTACTCTCCCTCTACAAAACCGATCCATTGACCTGTCCATCCATCCATCCACCCATCCATCTATCCATCCATCCATCCATCCATCCATCCATCCATCCATCCATCCATCCAGCAGTCAACCAAGCTAAGTACAAAAGGAGATCTCTCCTTGAATGGTGAAGAGAATCAACGATGCACAGGTAGGTTGCAAAGGGGCCAGTTTGGCTGAATAGGGCAGAGAGGCTGAACCAGGGAATGTGTTGGGGCGTGTGGGTTTGGGTGGAGTGAGCCGGAGACCCTGTGAGCTGGGTCACATTAGGGGCAGGCAGGGGGTGGAAGGGGATGCGAACAGCTGTCACTGGAGAACCATCACAAGTGCTGGAGCTGGTGAGCAGGGCACCTGGAAGAGAGGACAGACAAAGGAGAGAAGCAAAGTGCAGAGGAGAGGAGAGGGGAGAGGATGGTGAGGACAGGAGAGGACAGGAGTGGAGGGGACCTGAGAAACCTACCTGGACAAAGGCAGCATACAGACATCCAGGAAGGCAGGCAGGCATGCAGGCAGCTCTGGCCTGGGCTCCCTGGATCCCGGGCACACCTCCACCTGTCTTCTCTTGGCTGCCAGCCCTGAGGTCCCTCTTCGGTCAGCACTGTCTTCCCATCCTTCCGTCCCTCTGTGCCAGGGCCCAGGCGTCTGGGCGCTGTTGCCTCACCTAGTGGCAGGGCAGTTGGGCTACCCAGTGCCAGTGTGGCCAGCACAGATTGCCAGGGGCTAGGACATCACAGAGGGCTCCTGTGGTTGCTAGGCTACGGGGACCCTGCCCATCCAGTTGACCAGCAGCCATGACCCCCACGCTGAACTTGACCTGAGGGGTGGTGGCCAGCCACCAGAGCCAGAGCCCCAGGGCAAAGCAGGTGCTGGTCGGCCGGGCCAAGGGGCTATGGGCAGATTGGTGTGTGTCTGGGCATGGGGCTGGCATCTGACAGCCCAGGGCTGGGGACCAAGGTCCGCCAGGCCCCTGTCCCACCATGTGCACTGACACACAGTCTTGCTGACTGACTGACAGTTCCCGCCCCAGAGATACCCACACCAGGTCCCTGGGTGCCCTGAGCTGCCCCTGAGGGTTGCTGGGTGCCTGCCTGGACACCTGCCTCCGTAATGGAGGCCTCTATTAATCCCGTTGCCTACTGACAGCTGCCCTCCTGTCCCTCCTACTCCTCCTCCTCTTCTTCCTCCTCCTCTTCCTCCTCCTCCTCCTCCTCCTCCTCCTCCTCCTTCTCCTCCTCCTCCTCTACCTCCTCCTCTTCTTCCTCATCCTCAGAGGGACTCAATCAGGGCCCTTGGCCTAGGCAAGCCAGGGCTGCTGCTCTGGCTGCTGCAGCTTCTATCCAGTGGGTGGGTGCAGGAATCTGTTCCTGTCAGTCCCTGATTCCTGGGACCTTCCATGCCTCCAGCTCCCCCCACTCTCTAGTCCATACCCCTCCTCAAGGATGCCCCCTTTCCCCTTGCCCTCTGTCCCCCAGCTCCCCAACTAACATCTACTGTGTGCTTCCCTGTGCTACTTTACTGCCACCCTGCTTCTGCCCTTCAGCCCTGAGGGCCCAGGGCCAGCCCAGCTGCCATCTCACCATCCAGAGGGGGACCTGCCCTTACCCCCTGCCACCACACCCACACACACAGCCCTGCACACACTCACGGGCTCCCCTGCCTGTAGCCTGCCTCTCAAACAGTCTCCTTCTGCCCCCTAGCCCCCTTACAGCCTGTGCCACGGCCCCCCACAGACACCTGGGCATCAGCAGCGCAGACATGCAAACAGCTCCCCTCACCCCCACTCCATTTGCTCCAAGGTTGTCAAGAGTCTTTTTTTCATGCTGTAGGGGAGGGAGTTGAGACAGTCCAATGTCCTGGGGAGCAAGAACTGCAAACAGTCCATCTACATTGTAACATTTGGGTCTCCTGCCGCCCAATCCCTAGTGTGCTGTGCAGACCTTTGACTGGCAAAAACACCCCATCTGAGCGTGAGATATGGCTGGGCTAGTGGCTCTTTCTGTGGACTAAGAGACAGACAGACAGAGTTTTCAGGTTCAAAACCTATACTTTCCAGAAGATGGTCATTCACTTCGGTTTAAAAAAAAAAAAAAAAAAAAAAAAAAAAGGCTTTTTATTTTTTTCGCCCTGCCTGGGTAACCTGTCTGCTGCCAGTTTCAAAGTGAAAAAAGGGAAAAATCTTTTTTGGAGGGAAAAGGACCAAAATGCAGGCAGGTGGACTCCGTGGAGGGTGGATGAGGAGTTGCTCCTGCCCTGGCACTAGAGCCCCAGCTGCTGTTCCAGGTGCTCTCTGATACCAGAGATCTCCGTGTGTCGTGTCATGACACTGTCTCCAGCACTGACCCTCAGGATAATGAGGATTCAAAACGAGGCAGGTCATATTGCCTTCAAAAGTAAATCCAGGGAGGTTTGGCGGTATGTCAGAGGGTTAAGGGCTTGTGGCGCTCACGAAAAGGGGACAGGTGGAAGGATCTGGGGTCTGGCCCCCAGACCGCCACCTGCCGGGGAGTCGCTTTACAGGGGGTGAAGCAGGTCTTTAGGAGTTCTATCTTTCTCTCCCACCCTGTATTTCCTCTGCTCTCTCCTTTTGTGTCTGTCAGATGCAAGGTCAGTAACAACAACAACAACAACAACAACAACAACAACAACAATAACCACCACAGTGACCAAGCAACAAGGGCAGCGAAAGGGGAACAAATGGAGTGCAGGAGCTGTGGATTATTCGTGGTGCAGGCACTCAGCTGTGGCAATAACCCCTTGAGGCAATCAATCCATAAATGAAGAAGTAATACAGGTAACAGAGACTTATATGTCCCAGTGTGTTTCCACTGAGTTAATGTAAATGCACTTTTAATTACTTCTTCATTTATTTATTACCTTGCCACGAGAATTTCTTTTCATTGCTAAAAAAAAGTGCCCCTTCAAGGGTACCAGGTGGTGCCACACCCAGTTAAGCACTCATGTTACAATGCAGGAGGACTGGGCTTCAACACCCTGGTCCCCACCTGCCAGGGGAAATCTTTACAAGTGGTGCAGAAGTGCTGCAGGTGTTTCTCTCTGTGTCTCAAACTCTCTCTCCCTCCCTTCCCTCTCAATTCCTATCTATTTATTCCAGTGAATAATCAAGAAAATAGAAAGTAATAAAAGAAAAAGGAAAAGGAAATATGCCACGACTTCAAATGGGCTACTCAGGAAAATGCTTTCCTTGTTAAGATCCTCACAGCATTCCATATGCAGAAAGGCAAAGACACCATGTATTTTTTAACACAGATTTTATATTTATTTATTTGTTTATTTATTTAGGTGCTTACTCACTTTTGTTATTGTTGAATTAATGTTTTACATTTGACATTGACTAAGGATCTGACACCAGGGGTCTCCAGTACCCCTAGATGGTACTCTCCCTCTACAAAACCGATCCATTGACCTGTCCATCCATCCATCCACCCATCCATCTATCCATCCATCCATCCATCCATCCATCCATCCATCCATCCATCCAGCAGTCAACCAAGCTAAGTACAAAAGGAGATCTCTCCTTGAATGGTGAAGAGAATCAACGATGCACAGGTAGGTTGCAAAGGGGCCAGTTTGGCTGAATAGGGCAGAGAGGCTGAACCAGGGAATGTGTTGGGGCGTGTGGGTTTGGGTGGAGTGAGCCGGAGACCCTGTGAGCTGGGTCACATTAGGGGCAGGCAGGGGGTGGAAGGGGATGCGAACAGCTGTCACTGGAGAACCATCACAAGTGCTGGAGCTGGTGAGCAGGGCACCTGGAAGAGAGGACAGACAAAGGAGAGAAGCAAAGTGCAGAGGAGAGGAGAGGGGAGAGGATGGTGAGGACAGGAGAGGACAGGAGTGGAGGGGACCTGAGAAACCTACCTGGACAAAGGCAGCATACAGACATCCAGGAAGGCAGGCAGGCATGCAGGCAGCTCTGGCCTGGGCTCCCTGGATCCCGGGCACACCTCCACCTGTCTTCTCTTGGCTGCCAGCCCTGAGGTCCCTCTTCGGTCAGCACTGTCTTCCCATCCTTCCGTCCCTCTGTGCCAGGGCCCAGGCGTCTGGGCGCTGTTGCCTCACCTAGTGGCAGGGCAGTTGGGCTACCCAGTGCCAGTGTGGCCAGCACAGATTGCCAGGGGCTAGGACATCACAGAGGGCTCCTGTGGTTGCTAGGCTACGGGGACCCTGCCCATCCAGTTGACCAGCAGCCATGACCCCCACGCTGAACTTGACCTGAGGGGTGGTGGCCAGCCACCAGAGCCAGAGCCCCAGGGCAAAGCAGGTGCTGGTCGGCCGGGCCAAGGGGCTATGGGCAGATTGGTGTGTGTCTGGGCATGGGGCTGGCATCTGACAGCCCAGGGCTGGGGACCAAGGTCCGCCAGGCCCCTGTCCCACCATGTGCACTGACACACAGTCTTGCTGACTGACTGACAGTTCCCGCCCCAGAGATACCCACACCAGGTCCCTGGGTGCCCTGAGCTGCCCCTGAGGGTTGCTGGGTGCCTGCCTGGACACCTGCCTCCGTAATGGAGGCCTCTATTAATCCCGTTGCCTACTGACAGCTGCCCTCCTGTCCCTCCTACTCCTCCTCCTCTTCTTCCTCCTCCTCTTCCTCCTCCTCCTCCTCCTCCTCCTCCTCCTCCTCCTTCTCCTCCTCCTCCTCTACCTCCTCCTCTTCTTCCTCATCCTCAGAGGGACTCAATCAGGGCCCTTGGCCTAGGCAAGCCAGGGCTGCTGCTCTGGCTGCTGCAGCTTCTATCCAGTGGGTGGGTGCAGGAATCTGTTCCTGTCAGTCCCTGATTCCTGGGACCTTCCATGCCTCCAGCTCCCCCCACTCTCTAGTCCATACCCCTCCTCAAGGATGCCCCCTTTCCCCTTGCCCTCTGTCCCCCAGCTCCCCAACTAACATCTACTGTGTGCTTCCCTGTGCTACTTTACTGCCACCCTGCTTCTGCCCTTCAGCCCTGAGGGCCCAGGGCCAGCCCAGCTGCCATCTCACCATCCAGAGGGGGACCTGCCCTTACCCCCTGCCACCACACCCACACACACAGCCCTGCACACACTCACGGGCTCCCCTGCCTGTAGCCTGCCTCTCAAACAGTCTCCTTCTGCCCCCTAGCCCCCTTACAGCCTGTGCCACGGCCCCCCACAGACACCTGGGCATCAGCAGCGCAGACATGCAAACAGCTCCCCTCACCCCCACTCCATTTGCTCCAAGGTTGTCAAGAGTCTTTTTTTCATGCTGTAGGGGAGGGAGTTGAGACAGTCCAATGTCCTGGGGAGCAAGAACTGCAAACAGTCCATCTACATTGTAACATTTGGGTCTCCTGCCGCCCAATCCCTAGTGTGCTGTGCAGACCTTTGACTGGCAAAAACACCCCATCTGAGCGTGAGATATGGCTGGGCTAGTGGCTCTTTCTGTGGACTAAGAGACAGACAGACAGAGTTTTCAGGTTCAAAACCTATACTTTCCAGAAGATGGTCATTCACTTCGGTTTAAAAAAAAAAAAAAAAAAAAAAAAAAAGGCTTTTTATTTTTTTCGCCCTGCCTGGGTAACCTGTCTGCTGCCAGTTTCAAAGTGAAAAAAGGGAAAAATCTTTTTTGGAGGGAAAAGGACCAAAATGCAGGCAGGTGGACTCCGTGGAGGGTGGATGAGGAGTTGCTCCTGCCCTGGCACTAGAGGCCCAGCTGCTGTTCCAGGTGCTCTCTGATACCAGAGATCTCCGTGTGTCGTGTCATGACACTGTCTCCAGCACTGACCCTCAGGATAATGAGGATTCAAAACGAGGCAGGTCATATTGCCTTCAAAAGTAAATCCAGGGAGGTTTGGCGGTATGTCAGAGGGTTAAGGGCTTGTGGCGCTCACGAAAAGGGGACAGGTGGAAGGATCTGGGGTCTGGCCCCCAGACCGCCACCTGCCGGGGAGTCGCTTTACAGGGGGTGAAGCAGGTCTTTAGGAGTTCTATCTTTCTCTCCCACCCTGTATTTCCTCTGCTCTCTCCTTTTGTGTCTGTCAGATGCAAGGTCAGTAACAACAACAACAACAACAACAACAACAACAATAACCACCACAGTGACCAAGCAACAAGGGCAGCGAAAGGGGAACAAATGGAGTGCAGGAGCTGTGGATTATTCGTGGTGCAGGCACTCAGCTGTGGCAATAACCCCTTGAGGCAATCAATCCATAAATGAAGAAGTAATACAGGTAACAGAGACTTATATGTCCCAGTGTGTTTCCACTGAGTTAATGTAAATGCACTTTTAATTACTTCTTCATTTATTTATTACCTTGCCACGAGAATTTCTTTTCATTGCTAAAAAAAAGTGCCCCTTCAAGGGTACCAGGTGGTGCCACACCCAGTTAAGCACTCATGTTACAATGCAGGAGGACTGGGCTTCAACACCCTGGTCCCCACCTGCCAGGGGAAATCTTTACAAGTGGTGCAGAAGTGCTGCAGGTGTTTCTCTCTGTGTCTCAAACTCTCTCTCCCTCCCTTCCCTCTCAATTCCTATCTATTTATTCCAGTGAATAATCAAGAAAATAGAAAGTAATAAAAGAAAAAGGAAAAGGAAATATGCCACGACTTCAAATGGGCTACTCAGGAAAATGCTTTCCTTGTTAAGATCCTCACAGCATTCCATATGCAGAAAGGCAAAGACACCATGTATTTTTTAACACAGATTTTATATTTATTTATTTGTTTATTTATTTAGGTGCTTACTCACTTTTGTTATTGTTGAATTAATGTTTTACATTTGACATTGACTAAGGATCTGACACCAGGGGTCTCCAGTACCCCTAGATGGTACTCTCCCTCTACAAAACCGATCCATTGACCTGTCCATCCATCCATCCACCCATCCATCTATCCATCCATCCATCCATCCATCCATCCATCCATCCATCCATCCATCCATCCAGCAGTCAACCAAGCTAAGTACAAAAGGAGATCTCTCCTTGAATGGTGAAGAGAATCAACGATGCACAGGTAGGTTGCAAAGGGGCCAGTTTGGCTGAATAGGGCAGAGAGGCTGAACCAGGGAATGTGTTGGGGCGTGTGGGTTTGGGTGGAGTGAGCCGGAGACCCTGTGAGCTGGGTCACATTAGGGGCAGGCAGGGGGTGGAAGGGGATGCGAACAGCTGTCACTGGAGAACCATCACAAGTGCTGGAGCTGGTGAGCAGGGCACCTGGAAGAGAGGACAGACAAAGGAGAGAAGCAAAGTGCAGAGGAGAGGAGAGGGGAGAGGATGGTGAGGACAGGAGAGGACAGGAGTGGAGGGGACCTGAGAAACCTACCTGGACAAAGGCAGCATACAGACATCCAGGAAGGCAGGCAGGCATGCAGGCAGCTCTGGCCTGGGCTCCCTGGATCCCGGGCACACCTCCACCTGTCTTCTCTTGGCTGCCAGCCCTGAGGTCCCTCTTCGGTCAGCACTGTCTTCCCATCCTTCTGTCCCTCTGTGCCAGGGCCCAGGCGTCTGGGCGCTGTTGCCTCACCTAGTGGCAGGGCAGTTGGGCTACCCAGTGCCAGTGTGGCCAGCACAGATTGCCAGGGGCTAGGACATCACAGAGGGCTCCTGTGGTTGCTAGGCTACGGGGACCCTGCCCATCCAGTTGACCAGCAGCCATGACCCCCACGCTGAACTTGACCTGAGGGGTGGTGGCCAGCCACCAGAGCCAGAGCCCCAGGGCAAAGCAGGTGCTGGTCGGCCGGGCCAAGGGGCTATGGGCAGATTGGTGTGTGTCTGGGCATGGGGCTGGCATCTGACAGCCCAGGGCTGGGGACCAAGGTCCGCCAGGCCCCTGTCCCACCATGTGCACTGACACACAGTCTTGCTGACTGACTGACAGTTCCCGCCCCAGAGATACCCACACCAGGTCCCTGGGTGCCCTGAGCTGCCCCTGAGGGTTGCTGGGTGCCTGCCTGGACACCTGCCTCCGTAATGGAGGCCTCTATTAATCCCGTTGCCTACTGACAGCTGCCCTCCTGTCCCCCCTCCTACTCCTCCTCCTCTTCTTCCTCCTCCTCTTCCTCCTCCTCCTCCTCCTCCTCCTCCTCCTCCTTCTCCTCCTCCTCCTCTACCTCCTCCTCTTCTTCCTCATCCTCAGAGGGACTCAATCAGGGCCCTTGGCCTAGGCAAGCCAGGGCTGCTGCTCTGGCTGCTGCAGCTTCTATCCAGTGGGTGGGTGCAGGAATCTGTTCCTGTCAGTCCCTGATTCCTGGGACCTTCCATGCCTCCAGCTCCCCCCACTCTCTAGTCCATACCCCTCCTCAAGGATGCCCCCTTTCCCCTTGCCCTCTGTCCCCCAGCTCCCCAACTAACATCTACTGTGTGCTTCCCTGTGCTACTTTACTGCCACCCTGCTTCTGCCCTTCAGCCCTGAGGGCCCAGGGCCAGCCCAGCTGCCATCTCACCATCCAGAGGGGGACCTGCCCTTACCCCCTGCCACCACACCCACACACACAGCCCTGCACACACTCACGGGCTCCCCTGCCTGTAGCCTGCCTCTCAAACAGTCTCCTTCTGCCCCCTAGCCCCCTTACAGCCTGTGCCACGGCCCCCCACAGACACCTGGGCATCAGCAGCGCAGACATGCAAACAGCTCCCCTCACCCCCACTCCATTTGCTCCAAGGTTGTCAAGAGTCTTTTTTTCATGCTGTAGGGGAGGGAGTTGAGACAGTCCAATGTCCTGGGGAGCAAGAACTGCAAACAGTCCATCTACATTGTAACATTTGGGTCTCCTGCCGCCCAATCCCTAGTGTGCTGTGCAGACCTTTGACTGGCAAAAACACCCCATCTGAGCGTGAGATATGGCTGGGCTAGTGGCTCTTTCTGTGGACTAAGAGACAGACAGACAGAGTTTTCAGGTTCAAAACCTATACTTTCCAGAAGATGGTCATTCACTTCGGTTTAAAAAAAAAAAAAAAAAAAAAAAAAAAGGCTTTTTATTTTTTTCGCCCTGCCTGGGTAACCTGTCTGCTGCCAGTTTCAAAGTGAAAAAAGGGAAAAATCTTTTTTGGAGGGAAAAGGACCAAAATGCAGGCAGGTGGACTCCGTGGAGGGTGGATGAGGAGTTGCTCCTGCCCTGGCACTAGAGGCCCAGCTGCTGTTCCAGGTGCTCTCTGATACCAGAGATCTCCGTGTGTCGTGTCATGACACTGTCTCCAGCACTGACCCTCAGGATAATGAGGATTCAAAACGAGGCAGGTCATATTGCCTTCAAAAGTAAATCCAGGGAGGTTTGGCGGTATGTCAGAGGGTTAAGGGCTTGTGGCGCTCACGAAAAGGGGACAGGTGGAAGGATCTGGGGTCTGGCCCCCAGACCGCCACCTGCCGGGGAGTCGCTTTACAGGGGGTGAAGCAGGTCTTTAGGAGTTCTATCTTTCTCTCCCACCCTGTATTTCCTCTGCTCTCTCCTTTTGTGTCTGTCAGATGCAAGGTCAGTAACAACAACAACAACAACAACAACAACAACAATAACCACCACAGTGACCAAGCAACAAGGGCAGCGAAAGGGGAACAAATGGAGTGCAGGAGCTGTGGATTATTCGTGGTGCAGGCACTCAGCTGTGGCAATAACCCCTTGAGGCAATCAATCCATAAATGAAGAAGTAATACAGGTAACAGAGACTTATATGTCCCAGTGTGTTTCCACTGAGTTAATGTAAATGCACTTTTAATTACTTCTTCATTTATTTATTACCTTGCCACGAGAATTTCTTTTCATTGCTAAAAAAAAGTGCCCCTTCAAGGGTACCAGGTGGTGCCACACCCAGTTAAGCACTCATGTTACAATGCAGGAGGACTGGGCTTCAACACCCTGGTCCCCACCTGCCAGGGGAAATCTTTACAAGTGGTGCAGAAGTGCTGCAGGTGTTTCTCTCTGTGTCTCAAACTCTCTCTCCCTCCCTTCCCTCTCAATTCCTATCTATTTATTCCAGTGAATAATCAAGAAAATAGAAAGTAATAAAAGAAAAAGGAAAAGGAAATATGCCACGACTTCAAATGGGCTACTCAGGAAAATGCTTTCCTTGTTAAGATCCTCACAGCATTCCATATGCAGAAAGGCAAAGACACCATGTATTTTTTAACACAGATTTTATATTTATTTATTTGTTTATTTATTTAGGTGCTTACTCACTTTTGTTATTGTTGAATTAATGTTTTACATTTGACATTGACTAAGGATCTGACACCAGGGGTCTCCAGTACCCCTAGATGGTACTCTCCCTCTACAAAACCGATCCATTGACCTGTCCATCCATCCATCCACCCATCCATCTATCCATCCATCCATCCATCCATCCATCCATCCATCCATCCATCCATCCAGCAGTCAACCAAGCTAAGTACAAAAGGAGATCTCTCCTTGAATGGTGAAGAGAATCAACGATGCACAGGTAGGTTGCAAAGGGGCCAGTTTGGCTGAATAGGGCAGAGAGGCTGAACCAGGGAATGTGTTGGGGCGTGTGGGTTTGGGTGGAGTGAGCCAGAGACCCTGTGAGCTGGGTCACATTAGGGGCAGGCAGGGGGTGGAAGGGGATGCGAACAGCTGTCACTGGAGAACCATCACAAGTGCTGGAGCTGGTGAGCAGGGCACCTGGAAGAGAGGACAGACAAAGGAGAGAAGCAAAGTGCAGAGGAGAGGAGAGGGGAGAGGATGGTGAGGACAGGAGAGGACAGGAGTGGAGGGGACCTGAGAAACCTACCTGGACAAAGGCAGCATACAGACATCCAGGAAGGCAGGCAGGCATGCAGGCAGCTCTGGCCTGGGCTCCCTGGATCCCGGGCACACCTCCACCTGTCTTCTCTTGGCTGCCAGCCCTGAGGTCCCACTTCGGTCAGCACTGTCTTCCCATCCTTCCGTCCCTCTGTGCCAGGGCCCAGGCGTCTGGGCGCTGTTGCCTCACCTAGTGGCAGGGCAGTTGGGCTACCCAGTGCCAGTGTGGCCAGCACAGATTGCCAGGGGCTAGGACATCACAGAGGGCTCCTGTGGTTGCTAGGCTACGGGGACCCTGCCCATCCAGTTGACCAGCAGCCATGACCCCCACGCTGAACTTGACCTGAGGGGTGGTGGCCAGCCACCAGAGCCAGAGCCCCAGGGCAAAGCAGGTGCTGGTCGGCCGGGCCAAGGGGCTATGGGCAGATTGGTGTGTGTCTGGGCATGGGGCTGGCATCTGACAGCCCAGGGCTGGGGACCAAGGTCCGCCAGGCCCCTGTCCCACCATGTGCACTGACACACAGTCTTGCTGACTGACTGACAGTTCCCGCCCCAGAGATACCCACACCAGGTCCCTGGGTGCCCTGAGCTGCCCCTGAGGGTTGGTGGGTGCCTGCCTGGACACCTGCCTCCGTAATGGAGGCCTCTATTAATCCCGTTGCCTACTGACAGCTGCCCTCCTGTCCCTCCTACTCCTCCTCCTCTTCTTCCTCCTCCTCTTCCTCCTCCTCCTCCTCCTCCTCCTCCTCCTCCTTCTCCTCCTCCTCCTCTACCTCCTCCTCTTCTTCCTCATCCTCAGAGGGACTCAATCAGGGCCCTTGGCCTAGGCAAGCCAGGGCTGCTGCTCTGGCTGCTGCAGCTTCTATCCAGTGGGTGGGTGCAGGAATCTGTTCCTGTCAGTCCCTGATTCCTGGGACCTTCCATGCCTCCAGCTCCCCCCACTCTCTAGTCCATACCCCTCCTCAAGGATGCCCCCTTTCCCCTTGCCCTCTGTCCCCCAGCTCCCCAACTAACATCTACTGTGTGCTTCCCTGTGCTACTTTACTGCCACCCTGCTTCTGCCCTTCAGCCCTGAGGGCCCAGGGCCAGCCCAGCTGCCATCTCACCATCCAGAGGGGGACCTGCCCTTACCCCCTGCCACCACACCCACACACACAGCCCTGCACACACTCACGGGCTCCCCTGCCTGTAGCCTGCCTCTCAAACAGTCTCCTTCTGCCCCCTAGCCCCCTTACAGCCTGTGCCACGGCCCCCCACAGACACCTGGGCATCAGCAGCGCAGACATGCAAACAGCTCCCCTCACCCCCACTCCATTTGCTCCAAGGTTGTCAAGAGTCTTTTTTTCATGCTGTAGGGGAGGGAGTTGAGACAGTCCAATGTCCTGGGGAGCAAGAACTGCAAACAGTCCATCTACATTGTAACATTTGGGTCTCCTGCCGCCCAATCCCTAGTGTGCTGTGCAGACCTTTGACTGGCAAAAACACCCCATCTGAGCGTGAGATATGGCTGGGCTAGTGGCTCTTTCTGTGGACTAAGAGACAGACAGACAGAGTTTTCAGGTTCAAAACCTATACTTTCCAGAAGATGGTCATTCACTTCGGTTTAAAAAAAAAAAAAAAAAAAAAAAAAGGCTTTTTATTTTTTTCGCCCTGCCTGGGTAACCTGTCTGCTGCCAGTTTCAAAGTGAAAAAAGGGAAAAATCTTTTTTGGAGGGAAAAGGACCAAAATGCAGGCAGGTGGACTCCGTGGAGGGTGGATGAGGAGTTGCTCCTGCCCTGGCACTAGAGCCCCAGCTGCTGTTCCAGGTGCTCTCTGATACCAGAGATCTCCGTGTGTCGTGTCATGACACTGTCTCCAGCACTGACCCTCAGTATAATGAGGATTCAAAACGAGGCAGGTCATATTGCCTTCAAAAGTAAATCCAGGGAGGTTTGGCGGTATGTCAGAGGGTTAAGGGCTTGTGGCGCTCACGAAAAGGGGACAGTTGGAAGGATCTGGGGTCTGGCCCCCAGACCGCCACCTGCCGGGGAGTCGCTTTACAGGGGGTGAAGCAGGTCTTTAGGAGTTCTATCTTTCTCTCCCACCCTGTATTTCCTCTGCTCTCTCCTTTTGTGTCTGTCAGATGCAAGGTCAGTAACAACAACAACAACAACAACAACAACAACAACAACAACAATAACCACCACAGTGACCAAGCAACAAGGGCAGCGAAAGGGGAACAAATGGAGTGCAGGAGCTGTGGATTATTCGTGGTGCAGGCACTCAGCTGTGGCAATAACCCCTTGAGGCAATCAATCCATAAATGAAGAAGTAATACAGGTAACAGAGACTTATATGTCCCAGTGTGTTTCCACTGAGTTAATGTAAATGCACTTTTAATTACTTCTTCATTTATTTATTACCTTGCCACGAGAATTTCTTTTCATTGCTAAAAAAAAGTGCCCCTTCAAGGGTACCAGGTGGTGCCACACCCAGTTAAGCACTCATGTTACAATGCAGGAGGACTGGGCTTCAACACCCTGGTCCCCACCTGCCAGGGGAAATCTTTACAAGTGGTGCAGAAGTGCTGCAGGTGTTTCTCTCTGTGTCTCAAACTCTCTCTCCCTCCCTTCCCTCTCAATTCCTATCTATTTATTCCAGTGAATAATCAAGAAAATAGAAAGTAATAAAAGAAAAAGGAAAAGGAAATATGCCACGACTTCAAATGGGCTACTCAGGAAAATGCTTTCCTTGTTAAGATCCTCACAGCATTCCATATGCAGAAAGGCAAAGACACCATGTATTTTTTAACACAGATTTTATATTTATTTATTTGTTTATTTATTTAGGTGCTTACTCACTTTTGTTATTGTTGAATTAATGTTTTACATTTGACATTGACTAAGGATCTGACACCAGGGGTCTCCAGTACCCCTAGATGGTACTCTCCCTCTACAAAACCGATCCATTGACCTGTCCATCCATCCATCCACCCATCCATCTATCCATCCATCCATCCATCCATCCATCCATCCATCCATCCATCCAGCAGTCAACCAAGCTAAGTACAAAAGGAGATCTCTCCTTGAATGGTGAAGAGAATCAACGATGCACAGGTAGGTTGCAAAGGGGCCAGTTTGGCTGAATAGGGCAGAGAGGCTGAACCAGGGAATGTGTTGGGGCGTGTGGGTTTGGGTGGAGTGAGCCGGAGACCCTGTGAGCTGGGTCACATTAGGGGCAGGCAGGGGGTGGAAGGGGATGCGAACAGCTGTCACTGGAGAACCATCACAAGTGCTGGAGCTGGTGAGCAGGGCACCTGGAAGAGAGGACAGACAAAGGAGAGAAGCAAAGTGCAGAGGAGAGGAGAGGGGAGAGGATGGTGAGGACAGGAGAGGACAGGAGAGGACAGGAGTGGAGGGGACCTGAGAAACCTACCTGGACAAAGGCAGCATACAGACATCCAGGAAGGCAGGCAGGCATGCAGGCAGCTCTGGCCTGGGCTCCCTGGATCCCGGGCACACCTCCACCTGTCTTCTCTTGGCTGCCAGCCCTGAGGTCCCTCTTCGGTCAGCACTGTCTTCCCATCCTTCCGTCCCTCTGTGCCAGGGCCCAGGCGTCTGGGCGCTGTTGCCTCACCTAGTGGCAGGGCAGTTGGGCTACCCAGTGCCAGTGTGGCCAGCACAGATTGCCAGGGGCTAGGACATCACAGAGGGCTCCTGTGGTTGCTAGGCTACGGGGACCCTGCCCATCCAGTTGACCAGCAGCCATGACCCCCACGCTGAACTTGACCTGAGGGGTGGTGGCCAGCCACCAGAGCCAGAGCCCCAGGGCAAAGCAGGTGCTGGTCGGCCGGGCCAAGGGGCTATGGGCAGATTGGTGTGTGTCTGGGCATGGGGCTGGCATCTGACAGCCCAGGGCTGGGGACCAAGGTCCGCCAGGCCCCTGTCCCACCATGTGCACTGACACACAGTCTTGCTGACTGACTGACAGTTCCCGCCCCAGAGATACCCACACCAGGTCCCTGGGTGCCCTGAGCTGCCCCTGAGGGTTGCTGGGTGCCTGCCTGGACACCTGCCTCCGTAATGGAGGCCTCTATTAATCCCGTTGCCTACTGACAGCTGCCCTCCTGTCCCTCCTACTCCTCCTCCTCTTCTTCCTCCTCCTCTTCCTCCTCCTCCTCCTCCTCCTCCTCCTCCTCCTTCTCCTCCTCCTCCTCTACCTCCTCCTCTTCTTCCTCATCCTCAGAGGGACTCAATCAGGGCCCTTGGCCTAGGCAAGCCAGGGCTGCTGCTCTGGCTGCTGCAGCTTCTATCCAGTGGGTGGGTGCAGGAATCTGTTCCTGTCAGTCCCTGATTCCTGGGACCTTCCATGCCTCCAGCTCCCCCCACTCTCTAGTCCATACCCCTCCTCAAGGATGCCCCCTTTCCCCTTGCCCTCTGTCCCCCAGCTCCCCAACTAACATCTACTGTGTGCTTCCCTGTGCTACTTTACTGCCACCCTGCTTCTGCCCTTCAGCCCTGAGGGCCCAGGGCCAGCCCAGCTGCCATCTCACCATCCAGAGGGGGACCTGCCCTTACCCCCTGCCACCACACCCACACACACAGCCCTGCACACACTCACGGGCTCCCCTGCCTGTAGCCTGCCTCTCAAACAGTCTCCTTCTGCCCCCTAGCCCCCTTACAGCCTGTGCCACGGCCCCCCACAGACACCTGGGCATCAGCAGCGCAGACATGCAAACAGCTCCCCTCACCCCCACTCCATTTGCTCCAAGGTTGTCAAGAGTCTTTTTTTCATGCTGTAGGGGAGGGAGTTGAGACAGTCCAATGTCCTGGGGAGCAAGAACTGCAAACAGTCCATCTACATTGTAACATTTGGGTCTCCTGCCGCCCAATCCCTAGTGTGCTGTGCAGACCTTTGACTGGCAAAAACACCCCATCTGAGCGTGAGATATGGCTGGGCTAGTGGCTCTTTCTGTGGACTAAGAGACAGACAGACAGAGTTTTCAGGTTCAAAACCTATACTTTCCAGAAGATGGTCATTCACTTCGGTTTAAAAAAAAAAAAAAAAAAAAAAAAGGCTTTTTATTTTTTTCGCCCTGCCTGGGTAACCTGTCTGCTGCCAGTTTCAAAGTGAAAAAAGGGAAAAATCTTTTTTGGAGGGAAAAGGACCAAAATGCAGGCAGGTGGACTCCGTGGAGGGTGGATGAGGAGTTGCTCCTGCCCTGGCACTAGAGCCCCAGCTGCTGTTCCAGGTGCTCTCTGATACCAGAGATCTCCGTGTGTCGTGTCATGACACTGTCTCCAGCACTGACCCTCAGGATAATGAGGATTCAAAACGAGGCAGGTCATATTGCCTTCAAAAGTAAATCCAGGGAGGTTTGGCGGTATGTCAGAGGGTTAAGGGCTTGTGGCGCTCACGAAAAGGGGACAGGTGGAAGGATCTGGGGTCTGGCCCCCAGACCGCCACCTGCCGGGGAGTCGCTTTACAGGGGGTGAAGCAGGTCTTTAGGAGTTCTATCTTTCTCTCCCACCCTGTATTTCCTCTGCTCTCTCCTTTTGTGTCTGTCAGATGCAAGGTCAGTAACAACAACAACAACAACAACAACAACAACAACAACAATAACCACCACAGTGACCAAGCAACAAGGGCAGCGAAAGGGGAACAAATGGAGTGCAGGAGCTGTGGATTATTCGTGGTGCAGGCACTCAGCTGTGGCAATAACCCCTTGAGGCAATCAATCCATAAATGAAGAAGTAATACAGGTAACAGAGACTTATATGTCCCAGTGTGTTTCCACTGAGTTAATGTAAATGCACTTTTAATTACTTCTTCATTTATTTATTACCTTGCCACGAGAATTTCTTTTCATTGCTAAAAAAAAGTGCCCCTTCAAGGGTACCAGGTGGTGCCACACCCAGTTAAGCACTCATGTTACAATGCAGGAGGACTGGGCTTCAACACCCTGGTCCCCACCTGCCAGGGGAAATCTTTACAAGTGGTGCAGAAGTGCTGCAGGTGTTTCTCTCTGTGTCTCAAACTCTCTCTCCCTCCCTTCCCTCTCAATTCCTATCTATTTATTCCAGTGAATAATCAAGAAAATAGAAAGTAATAAAAGAAAAAGGAAAAGGAAATATGCCACGACTTCAAATGGGCTACTCAGGAAAATGCTTTCCTTGTTAAGATCCTCACAGCATTCCATATGCAGAAAGGCAAAGACACCATGTATTTTTTAACACAGATTTTATATTTATTTATTTGTTTATTTATTTAGGTGCTTACTCACTTTTGTTATTGTTGAATTAATGTTTTACATTTGACATTGACTAAGGATCTGACACCAGGGGTCTCCAGTACCCCTAGATGGTACTCTCCCTCTACAAAACCGATCCATTGACCTGTCCATCCATCCATCCACCCATCCATCTATCCATCCATCCATCCATCCATCCATCCATCCATCCATCCATCCATCCATCCAGCAGTCAACCAAGCTAAGTACAAAAGGAGATCTCTCCTTGAATGGTGAAGAGAATCAACGATGCACAGGTAGGTTGCAAAGGGGCCAGTTTGGCTGAATAGGGCAGAGAGGCTGAACCAGGGAATGTGTTGGGGCGTGTGGGTTTGGGTGGAGTGAGCCAGAGACCCTGTGAGCTGGGTCACATTAGGGGCAGGCAGGGGGTGGAAGGGGATGCGAACAGCTGTCACTGGAGAACCATCACAAGTGCTGGAGCTGGTGAGCAGGGCACCTGGAAGAGAGGACAGACAAAGGAGAGAAGCAAAGTGCAGAGGAGAGGAGAGGGGAGAGGATGGTGAGGACAGGAGAGGACAGGAGAGGACAGGAGTGGAGGGGACCTGAGAAACCTACCTGGACAAAGGCAGCATACAGACATCCAGGAAGGCAGGCAGGCATGCAGGCAGCTCTGGCCTGGGCTCCCTGGATCCCGGGCACACCTCCACCTGTCTTCTCTTGGCTGCCAGCCCTGAGGTCCCACTTCGGTCAGCACTGTCTTCCCATCCTTCCGTCCCTCTGTGCCAGGGCCCAGGCGTCTGGGCGCTGTTGCCTCACCTAGTGGCAGGGCAGTTGGGCTACCCAGTGCCAGTGTGGCCAGCACAGATTGCCAGGGGCTAGGACATCACAGAGGGCTCCTGTGGTTGCTAGGCTACGGGGACCCTGCCCATCCAGTTGACCAGCAGCCATGACCCCCACGCTGAACTTGACCTGAGGGGTGGTGGCCAGCCACCAGAGCCAGAGCCCCAGGGCAAAGCAGGTGCTGGTCGGCCGGGCCAAGGGGCTATGGGCAGATTGGTGTGTGTCTGGGCATGGGGCTGGCATCTGACAGCCCAGGGCTGGGGACCAAGGTCCGCCAGGCCCCTGTCCCACCATGTGCACTGACACACAGTCTTGCTGACTGACTGACAGTTCCCGCCCCAGAGATACCCACACCAGGTCCCTGGGTGCCCTGAGCTGCCCCTGAGGGTTGCTGGGTGCCTGCCTGGACACCTGCCTCCGTAATGGAGGCCTCTATTAATCCCGTTGCCTACTGACAGCTGCCCTCCTGTCCCTCCTACTCCTCCTCCTCTTCTTCCTCCTCCTCTTCCTCCTCCTCCTCCTCCTCCTCCTCCTCCTCCTCCTTCTCCTCCTCCTCCTCTACCTCCTCCTCTTCTTCCTCATCCTCAGAGGGACTCAATCAGGGCCCTTGGCCTAGGCAAGCCAGGGCTGCTGCTCTGGCTGCTGCAGCTTCTATCCAGTGGGTGGGTGCAGGAATCTGTTCCTGTCAGTCCCTGATTCCTGGGACCTTCCATGCCTCCAGCTCCCCCCACTCTCTAGTCCATACCCCTCCTCAAGGATGCCCCCTTTCCCCTTGCCCTCTGTCCCCCAGCTCCCCAACTAACATCTACTGTGTGCTTCCCTGTGCTACTTTACTGCCACCCTGCTTCTGCCCTTCAGCCCTGAGGGCCCAGGGCCAGCCCAGCTGCCATCTCACCATCCAGAGGGGGACCTGCCCTTACCCCCTGCCACCACACCCACACACACAGCCCTGCACACACTCACGGGCTCCCCTGCCTGTAGCCTGCCTCTCAAACAGTCTCCTTCTGCCCCCTAGCCCCCTTACAGCCTGTGCCACGGCCCCCCACAGACACCTGGGCATCAGCAGCGCAGACATGCAAACAGCTCCCCTCACCCCCACTCCATTTGCTCCAAGGTTGTCAAGAGTCTTTTTTTCATGCTGTAGGGGAGGGAGTTGAGACAGTCCAATGTCCTGGGGAGCAAGAACTGCAAACAGTCCATCTACATTGTAACATTTGGGTCTCCTGCCGCCCAATCCCTAGTGTGCTGTGCAGACCTTTGACTGGCAAAAACACCCCATCTGAGCGTGAGATATGGCTGGGCTAGTGGCTCTTTCTGTGGACTAAGAGACAGACAGACAGAGTTTTCAGGTTCAAAACCTATACTTTCCAGAAGATGGTCATTCACTTCGGTTTAAAAAAAAAAAAAAAAAAAAAAAAAAAAAGGCTTTTTATTTTTTTCGCCCTGCCTGGGTAACCTGTCTGCTGCCAGTTTCAAAGTGAAAAAAGGGAAAAATCTTTTTTGGAGGGAAAAGGACCAAAATGCAGGCAGGTGGACTCCGTGGAGGGTGGATGAGGAGTTGCTCCTGCCCTGGCACTAGAGCCCCAGCTGCTGTTCCAGGTGCTCTCTGATACCAGAGATCTCCGTGTGTCGTGTCATGACACTGTCTCCAGCACTGACCCTCAGGATAATGAGGATTCAAAACGAGGCAGGTCATATTGCCTTCAAAAGTAAATCCAGGGAGGTTTGGCGGTATGTCAGAGGGTTAAGGGCTTGTGGCGCTCACGAAAAGGGGACAGGTGGAAGGATCTGGGGTCTGGCCCCCAGACCGCCACCTGCCGGGGAGTCGCTTTACAGGGGGTGAAGCAGGTCTTTAGGAGTTCTATCTTTCTCTCCCACCCTGTATTTCCTCTGCTCTCTCCTTTTGTGTCTGTCAGATGCAAGGTCAGTAACAACAACAACAACAACAACAACAACAACAACAACAACAACAATAACCACCACAGTGACCAAGCAACAAGGGCAGCGAAAGGGGAACAAATGGAGTGCAGGAGCTGTGGATTATTCGTGGTGCAGGCACTCAGCTGTGGCAATAACCCCTTGAGGCAATCAATCCATAAATGAAGAAGTAATACAGGTAACAGAGACTTATATGTCCCAGTGTGTTTCCACTGAGTTAATGTAAATGCACTTTTAATTACTTCTTCATTTATTTATTACCTTGCCACGAGAATTTCTTTTCATTGCTAAAAAAAAGTGCCCCTTCAAGGGTACCAGGTGGTGCCACACCCAGTTAAGCACTCATGTTACAATGCAGGAGGACTGGGCTTCAACACCCTGGTCCCCACCTGCCAGGGGAAATCTTTACAAGTGGTGCAGAAGTGCTGCAGGTGTTTCTCTCTGTGTCTCAAACTCTCTCTCCCTCCCTTCCCTCTCAATTCCTATCTATTTATTCCAGTGAATAATCAAGAAAATAGAAAGTAATAAAAGAAAAAGGAAAAGGAAATATGCCACGACTTCAAATGGGCTACTCAGGAAAATGCTTTCCTTGTTAAGATCCTCACAGCATTCCATATGCAGAAAGGCAAAGACACCATGTATTTTTTAACACAGATTTTATATTTATTTATTTGTTTATTTATTTAGGTGCTTACTCACTTTTGTTATTGTTGAATTAATGTTTTACATTTGACATTGACTAAGGATCTGACACCAGGGGTCTCCAGTACCCCTAGATGGTACTCTCCCTCTACAAAACCGATCCATTGACCTGTCCATCCATCCATCCACCCATCCATCTATCCATCCATCCATCCATCCATCCATCCATCCATCCATCCATCCATCCATCCATCCAGCAGTCAACCAAGCTAAGTACAAAAGGAGATCTCTCCTTGAATGGTGAAGAGAATCAACGATGCACAGGTAGGTTGCAAAGGGGCCAGTTTGGCTGAATAGGGCAGAGAGGCTGAACCAGGGAATGTGTTGGGGCGTGTGGGTTTGGGTGGAGTGAGCCGGAGACCCTGTGAGCTGGGTCACATTAGGGGCAGGCAGGGGGTGGAAGGGGATGCGAACAGCTGTCACTGGAGAACCATCACAAGTGCTGGAGCTGGTGAGCAGGGCACCTGGAAGAGAGGACAGACAAAGGAGAGAAGCAAAGTGCAGAGGAGAGGAGAGGGGAGAGGATGGTGAGGACAGGAGAGGACAGGAGTGGAGGGGACCTGAGAAACCTACCTGGACAAAGGCAGCATACAGACATCCAGGAAGGCAGGCAGGCATGCAGGCAGCTCTGGCCTGGGCTCCCTGGATCCCGGGCACACCTCCACCTGTCTTCTCTTGGCTGCCAGCCCTGAGGTCCCTCTTCGGTCAGCACTGTCTTCCCATCCTTCCGTCCCTCTGTGCCAGGGCCCAGGCGTCTGGGCGCTGTTGCCTCACCTAGTGGCAGGGCAGTTGGGCTACCCAGTGCCAGTGTGGCCAGCACAGATTGCCAGGGGCTAGGACATCACAGAGGGCTCCTGTGGTTGCTAGGCTACGGGGACCCTGCCCATCCAGTTGACCAGCAGCCATGACCCCCACGCTGAACTTGACCTGAGGGGTGGTGGCCAGCCACCAGAGCCAGAGCCCCAGGGCAAAGCAGGTGCTGGTCGGCCGGGCCAAGGGGCTATGGGCAGATTGGTGTGTGTGTCTGGGCATGGGGCTGGGCATCTGACAGCCCAGGGCTGGGGACCAAGGTCCGCCAGGCCCCTGTCCCACCATGTGCACTGACACACAGTCGTGCTGACTGACTGACAGTTCCCGCCCCAGAGATACCCACACCAGGTCCCTGGGTGCCCTGAGCTGCCCCTGAGGGTTGCTGGGTGCCTGCCTGGACACCTGCCTCCGTAATGGAGGCCTCTATTAATCCCGTTGCCTACTGACAGCTGCCCTCCTGTCCTCCTACTCCACTCCTCCTCCTCTTCTTCCTCCTCCTCCTCTTCCTCCTCCTCCTCCTCCTCCTCCTCCCCTCCTTCTCCTCCTCCTCCTCTACCTCCTCCTCTTCTTCCTCATCCTCAGAGGGACTCAATCAGGGCCCTTGGCCTAGGCAAGCCAGGGCTGCTGCTCTGGCTGCTGCAGCTTCTATCCAGTGGGTGGGTGCAGGAATCTGTTCCTGTCAGTCCCTGATTCCTGGGGACCTTCCATTCCTCCAGCTCCCCCCCACTCTCTAGTCCCATACCCCTCCTCAAGGATGCCCCCTTTCCCCCTTGCCCTCTGTCCCCCAGCTCCCCAACTAACATCTACTGTGTGCTTCCCCTGTGCTACTTTACTGCCACCCTGCTTCTGCCCTTCAGCCCTGAGGGCCCAGGGCCAGCCCAGCTGCCATCTCACCATCCAGAGGGGGACCTGCCCTTACCCCCTGCCACCACCGACCCACACACACAGCCCTGCACACACTCACGGGCTCCCCTGCCTGTAGCCTGCCTCTCAAACAGTCTCCTTCTGCCCCCTAGCCCCCTTACAGCCTGTGCCACGGCCCCCCCACAGACACCTGGGCATCAGCAGCGCAGACATGCAAACAGCTCCCCTCACCCCCACTCCATTTGCTCCAAGGTTGTCAAGAGTCTTTTTTTCATGCTGTAGGGGTGGGAGTTGAGACAGTCCAATGTCCTGGGGAGCAAGAACTGCAAACAGTCCATCTACATTGTAACATTTGGGTCTCCTGCCGCCCAATCCCTAGTGTGCTGTGCAGACCTTTGACTGGCAAAAACACCCCATCTGAGCGTGAGATATGGCTGGGCTAGTGGCTCTTTCTGTGGACTAAGAGACAGACAGACAGAGTTTTCAGGTTCAAAACCTATACTTTCCAGAAGATGGTCATTCACTTCGGTTTAAAAAAAAAAAAAAGGCTTTTTATTTTTTTCGTCCTGCCTGGGTAACCTGTCTGCTGCCAGTTTCAAAGTGAAAAAAGGGAAAAATCTTTTTTGGAGGGAAAAGGACCAAAATGCAGGCAGGTGGACTCCGTGGAGGGTGGATGAGGAGTTGCTCCTGCCCTGGCACTAGAGCCCCAGCTGCTGTTCCAGGTGCTCTCTGATACCAGAGATCTCCGTGTGTCGTGTCATGACACTGTCTCCAGCACTGACCCTCAGGATAATGAGGATTCAAAACGAGGCAGGTCATATTGCCTTCAAAAGTAAATCCAGGGAGGTTTGGCGGTATGTCAGAGGGTTAAGGGCTTGTGGCGCTCACGAAAAGGGGACAGGTGGAAGGATCTGGGGTCTGGCCCCCAGACCGCCACCTGCCGGGGAGTCGCTTTACAGGGGGTGAAGCAGGTCTTTAGGAGTTCTATCTTCCTCTCCCACCCTGTATTTCCTCTGCTCTCTCCTTTTGTGTCTGTCAGATGCAAGGTCAGTAACAACAACAACAACAACAACAACAACAATAACCACCACAGTGACCAAGCAACAAGGGCAGCGAAAGGGGAACAAATGGAGTGCAGGAGCTGTGGATTATTCGTGGTGCAGGCACTCAGCTGTGGCAATAACCCCTTGAGGCAATCAATCCATAAATGAAGAAGTAATACAGGTAACAGAGACTTATATGTCCCAGTGTGTTTCCACTGAGTTAATGTAAATGCACTTTTAATTACTTCTTCATTTATTTATTACCTTGCCACGAGAATTTCTTTTCATTGCTAATAAAAAGTGCCCCTTCAAGGGTACCAGGTGGTGCCACACCCAGTTAAGCACTCATGTTACAATGCAGGAGGACTGGGCTTCAACACCCTGGTCCCCACCTGCCAGGGGAAATCTTTACAAGTGGTGCAGAAGTGCTGCAGGTGTTTCTCTCTGTGTCTCAAACTCTCTCTCCCTCCCTTCCATCTCAATTCCTATCTATTTATTCCAGTGAATAATCAAGAAAATAGAAAGTAATAAAAGAAAAAGGAAAAGGAAATATGCCACGACTTCAAATGGGCTACTCAGGAAAATGCTTTCCTTGTTAAGATCCTCACAGCATTGCATATGCAGAAAGGCAAAGACACCATGTATTTTTTAACACAGATTTTATATTTATTTATTTGTTTATTTATTTAGGTGCTTACTCACTTTTGTTATTGTTGAATTAATGTTTTACATTTGACATTGACTAAGGATCTGACACCAGGGGTCTCCAGTACCCCTAGATGGTACTCTCCCTCTACAAAACCGATCCATTGACCTGTCCATCCATCCATCCACCCATCCATCTATCCATCCATCCATCCATCCATCCATCCATCCATCCATCC
Organism: Erinaceus europaeus; assembly: GCF_950295315.1. Lineage (NCBI taxonomy): Eukaryota > Metazoa > Chordata > Mammalia > Eulipotyphla > Erinaceidae > Erinaceus > Erinaceus europaeus. The sequence continues at coordinate 66,497 of NW_026647137.1, read as the reverse complement.
ATCCAGCAGTCAACCAAGCTAAGTACAAAAGGAGATCTCTCCTTGAATGGTGAAGAGAATCAACGATGCACAGGTAGGTTGCAAAGGGGCCAGTTTGGCTGAATAGGGCAGAGAGGCTGAACCAGGGAATGTGTTGGGGCGTGTGGGTTTGGGTGGAGTGAGCCGGAGACCCTGTGAGCTGGGTCACATTAGGGGCAGGCAGGGGGTGGAAGGGGATGCGAACAGCTGTCACTGGAGAACCATCACAAGTGCTGGAGCTGGTGAGCAGGGCACCTGGAAGAGAGGACAGACAAAGGAGAGAAGCAAAGTGCAGAGGAGAGGAGAGGGGAGAGGATGGTGAGGACAGGAGAGGACAGGAGAGGACAGGAGTGGAGGGGACCTGAGAAACCTACCTGGACAAAGGCAGCATACAGACATCCAGGAAGGCAGGCAGGCATGCAGGCAGCTCTGGCCTGGGCTCCCTGGATCCCGGGCACACCTCCACCTGTCTTCTCTTGGCTGCCAGCCCTGAGGTCCCTCTTCGGTCAGCACTGTCTTCCCATCCTTCCGTCCCTCTGTGCCAGGGCCCAGGCGTCTGGGCGCTGTTGCCTCACCTAGTGGCAGGGCAGTTGGGCTACCCAGTGCCAGTGTGGCCAGCACAGATTGCCAGGGGCTAGGACATCACAGAGGGCTCCTGTGGTTGCTAGGCTACGGGGACCCTGCCCATCCAGTTGACCAGCAGCCATGACCCCCACGCTGAACTTGACCTGAGGGGTGGTGGCCAGCCACCAGAGCCAGAGCCCCAGGGCAAAGCAGGTGCTGGTCGGCCGGGCCAAGGGGCTATGGGCAGATTGGTGTGTGTCTGGGCATGGGGCTGGCATCTGACAGCCCAGGGCTGGGGACCAAGGTCCGCCAGGCCCCTGTCCCACCATGTGCACTGACACACAGTCTTGCTGACTGACTGACAGTTCCCGCCCCAGAGATACCCACACCAGGTCCCTGGGTGCCCTGAGCTGCCCCTGAGGGTTGGTGGGTGCCTGCCTGGACACCTGCCTCCGTAATGGAGGCCTCTATTAATCCCGTTGCCTACTGACAGCTGCCCTCCTGCCCCTCCTACTCCTCCTCCTCTTCTTCCTCCTCCTCTTCCTCCTCCTCCTCCTCCTCCTCCTTCTCCTCCTCCTCCTCTACCTCCTCCTCTTCTTCCTCATCCTCAGAGGGACTCAATCAGGGCCCTTGGCCTAGGCAAGCCAGGGCTGCTGCTCTGGCTGCTGCAGCTTCTATCCAGTGGGTGGGTGCAGGAATCTGTTCCTGTCAGTCCCTGATTCCTGGGACCTTCCATGCCTCCAGCTCCCCCCACTCTCTAGTCCATACCCCTCCTCAAGGATGCCCCCTTTCCCCTTGCCCTCTGTCCCCCAGCTCCCCAACTAACATCTACTGTGTGCTTCCCTGTGCTACTTTACTGCCACCCTGCTTCTGCCCTTCAGCCCTGAGGGCCCAGGGCCAGCCCAGCTGCCATCTCACCATCCAGAGGGGGACCTGCCCTTACCCCCTGCCACCACACCCACACACACAGCCCTGCACACACTCACGGGCTCCCCTGCCTGTAGCCTGCCTCTCAAACAGTCTCCTTCTGCCCCCTAGCCCCCTTACAGCCTGTGCCACGGCCCCCCACAGACACCTGGGCATCAGCAGCGCAGACATGCAAACAGCTCCCCTCACCCCCACTCCATTTGCTCCAAGGTTGTCAAGAGTCTTTTTTTCATGCTGTAGGGGAGGGAGTTGAGACAGTCCAATGTCCTGGGGAGCAAGAACTGCAAACAGTCCATCTACATTGTAACATTTGGGTCTCCTGCCGCCCAATCCCTAGTGTGCTGTGCAGACCTTTGACTGGCAAAAACACCCCATCTGAGCGTGAGATATGGCTGGGCTAGTGGCTCTTTCTGTGGACTAAGAGACAGACAGACAGAGTTTTCAGGTTCAAAACCTATACTTTCCAGAAGATGGTCATTCACTTCGGTTTAAAAAAAAAAAAAAAAAAAAAAAAAAGGCTTTTTATTTTTTTCGTCCTGCCTGGGTAACCTGTCTGCTGCCAGTTTCAAAGTGAAAAAAGGGAAAAATCTTTTTTGGAGGGAAAAGGACCAAAATGCAGGCAGGTGGACTCCGTGGAGGGTGGATGAGGAGTTGCTCCTGCCCTGGCACTAGAGCCCCAGCTGCTGTTCCAGGTGCTCTCTGATACCAGAGATCTCCGTGTGTCGTGTCATGACACTGTCTCCAGCACTGACCCTCAGGATAATGAGGATTCAAAACGAGGCAGGTCATATTGCCTTCAAAAGTAAATCCAGGGAGGTTTGGCGGTATGTCAGAGGGTTAAGGGCTTGTGGCGCTCACGAAAAGGGGACAGGTGGAAGGATCTGGGGTCTGGCCCCCAGACCGCCACCTGCCGGGGAGTCGCTTTACAGGGGGTGAAGCAGGTCTTTAGGAGTTCTATCTTCCTCTCCCACCCTGTATTTCCTCTGCTCTCTCCTTTTGTGTCTGTCAGATGCAAGGTCAGTAACAACAACAACAACAACAACAACAACAACAATAACCACCACAGTGACCAAGCAACAAGGGCAGCGAAAGGGGAACAAATGGAGTGCAGGAGCTGTGGATTATTCGTGGTGCAGGCACTCAGCTGTGGCAATAACCCCTTGAGGCAATCAATCCATAAATGAAGAAGTAATACAGGTAACAGAGACTTATATGTCCCAGTGTGTTTCCACTGAGTTAATGTAAATGCACTTTTAATTACTTCTTCATTTATTTATTACCTTGCCACGAGAATTTCTTTTCATTGCTAATAAAAAGTGCCCCTTCAAGGGTACCAGGTGGTGCCACACCCAGTTAAGCACTCATGTTACAATGCAGGAGGACTGGGCTTCAACACCCTGGTCCCCACCTGCCAGGGGAAATCTTTACAAGTGGTGCAGAAGTGCTGCAGGTGTTTCTCTCTGTGTCTCAAACTCTCTCTCCCTCCCTTCCATCTCAATTCCTATCTATTTATTCCAGTGAATAATCAAGAAAATAGAAAGTAATAAAAGAAAAAGGAAAAGGAAATATGCCACGACTTCAAATGGGCTACTCAGGAAAATGCTTTCCTTGTTAAGATCCTCACAGCATTCCATATGCAGAAAGGCAAAGACACCATGTATTTTTTAACACAGATTTTATATTTATTTATTTGTTTATTTATTTAGGTGCTTACTCACTTTTGTTATTGTTGAATTAATGTTTTACATTTGACATTGACTAAGGATCTGACACCAGGGGTCTCCAGTACCCCTAGATGGTACTCTCCCTCTACAAAACCGATCCATTGACCTGTCCATCCATCCATCCACCCATCCATCTATCCATCCATCCATCCATCCATCCATCCATCCATCCATCCATCCAGCAGTCAACCAAGCTAAGTACAAAAGGAGATCTCTCCTTGAATGGTGAAGAGAATCAACGATGCACAGGTAGGTTGCAAAGGGGCCAGTTTGGCTGAATAGGGCAGAGAGGCTGAACCAGGGAATGTGTTGGGGCGTGTGGGTTTGGGTGGAGTGAGCCGGAGACCCTGTGAGCTGGGTCACATTAGGGGCAGGCAGGGGGTGGAAGGGGATGCGAACAGCTGTCACTGGAGAACCATCACAAGTGCTGGAGCTGGTGAGCAGGGCACCTGGAAGAGAGGACAGACAAAGGAGAGAAGCAAAGTGCAGAGGAGAGGAGAGGGGAGAGGATGGTGAGGACAGGAGAGGACAGGAGAGGACAGGAGTGGAGGGGACCTGAGAAACCTACCTGGACAAAGGCAGCATACAGACATCCAGGAAGGCAGGCAGGCATGCAGGCAGCTCTGGCCTGGGCTCCCTGGATCCCGGGCACACCTCCACCTGTCTTCTCTTGGCTGCCAGCCCTGAGGTCCCTCTTCGGTCAGCACTGTCTTCCCATCCTTCCGTCCCTCTGTGCCAGGGCCCAGGCGTCTGGGCGCTGTTGCCTCACCTAGTGGCAGGGCAGTTGGGCTACCCAGTGCCAGTGTGGCCAGCACAGATTGCCAGGGGCTAGGACATCACAGAGGGCTCCTGTGGTTGCTAGGCTACGGGGACCCTGCCCATCCACTTGACCAGCAGCCATGACCCCCACGCTGAACTTGACCTGAGGGGTGGTGGCCAGCCACCAGAGCCAGAGCCCCAGGGCAAAGCAGGTGCTGGTCGGCCGGGCCAAGGGGCTATGGGCAGATTGGTGTGTGTCTGGGCATGGGGCTGGCATCTGACAGCCCAGGGCTGGGGACCAAGGTCCGCCAGGCCCCTGTCCCACCATGTGCACTGACACACAGTCTTGCTGACTGACTGACAGTTCCCGCCCCAGAGATACCCACACCAGGTCCCTGGGTGCCCTGAGCTGCCCCTGAGGGTTGGTGGGTGCCTGCCTGGACACCTGCCTCCGTAATGGAGGCCTCTATTAATCCCGTTGCCTACTGACAGCTGCCCTCCTGCCCCTCCTACTCCTCCTCCTCTTCTTCCTCCTCCTCTTCCTCCTCCTCCTCCTCCTCCTCCTTCTCCTCCTCCTCCTCTACCTCCTCCTCTTCTTCCTCATCCTCAGAGGGACTCAATCAGGGCCCTTGGCCTAGGCAAGCCAGGGCTGCTGCTCTGGCTGCTGCAGCTTCTATCCAGTGGGTGGGTGCAGGAATCTGTTCCTGTCAGTCCCTGATTCCTGGGACCTTCCATGCCTCCAGCTCCCCCCACTCTCTAGTCCATACCCCTCCTCAAGGATGCCCCCTTTCCCCTTGCCCTCTGTCCCCCAGCTACCCAACTAACATCTACTGTGTGCTTCCCTGTGCTACTTTACTGCCACCCTGCTTCTGCCCTTCAGCCCTGAGGGCCCAGGGCCAGCCCAGCTGCCATCTCACCATCCAGAGGGGGACCTGCCCTTACCCCCTGCCACCACACCCACACACACAGCCCTGCACACACTCACGGGCTCCCCTGCCTGTAGCCTGCCTCTCAAACAGTCTCCTTCTGCCCCCTAGCCCCCTTACAGCCTGTGCCACGGCCCCCCACAGACACCTGGGCATCAGCAGCGCAGACATGCAAACAGCTCCCCTCACCCCCACTCCATTTGCTCCAAGGTTGTCAAGAGTCTTTTTTTCATGCTGTAGGGGTGGGAGTTGAGACAGTCCAATGTCCTGGGGAGCAAGAACTGCAAACAGTCCATCTACATTGTAACATTTGGGTCTCCTGCCGCCCAATCCCTAGTGTGCTGTGCAGACCTTTGACTGGCAAAAACACCCCATCTGAGCGTGAGATATGGCTGGGCTAGTGGCTCTTTCTGTGGACTAAGAGACAGACAGACAGAGTTTTCAGGTTCAAAACCTATACTTTCCAGAAGATGGTCATTCACTTCGGTTTAAAAAAAAAAAAAAAAAAAAAAAAAAAAGGCTTTTTATTTTTTTCGTCCTGCCTGGGTAACCTGTCTGCTGCCAGTTTCAAAGTGAAAAAAGGGAAAAATCTTTTTTGGAGGGAAAAGGACCAAAATGCAGGCAGGTGGACTCCGTGGAGGGTGGATGAGGAGTTGCTCCTGCCCTGGCACTAGAGCCCCAGCTGCTGTTCCAGGTGCTCTCTGATACCAGAGATCTCCGTGTGTCGTGTCATGACACTGTCTCCAGCACTGACCCTCAGGATAATGAGGATTCAAAACGAGGCAGGTCATATTGCCTTCAAAAGTAAATCCAGGGAGGTTTGGCGGTATGTCAGAGGGTTAAGGGCTTGTGGCGCTCACGAAAAGGGGACAGGTGGAAGGATCTGGGGTCTGGCCCCCAGACCGCCACCTGCCGGGGAGTCGCTTTACAGGGGGTGAAGCAGGTCTTTAGGAGTTCTATCTTTCTCTCCCACCCTGTATTTCCTCTGCTCTCTCCTTTTGTGTCTGTCAGATGCAAGGTCAGTAACAACAACAACAACAACAACAACAACAACAATAACCACCACAGTGACCAAGCAACAAGGGCAGCGAAAGGGGAACAAATGGAGTGCAGGAGCTGTGGATTATTCGTGGTGCAGGCACTCAGCTGTGGCAATAACCCCTTGAGGCAATCAATCCATAAATGAAGAAGTAATACAGGTAACAGAGACTTATATGTCCCAGTGTGTTTCCACTGAGTTAATGTAAATGCACTTTTAATTACTTCTTCATTTATTTATTACCTTGCCACGAGAATTTCTTTTCATTGCTAAAAAAAAGTGCCCCTTCAAGGGTACCAGGTGGTGCCACACCCAGTTAAGCACTCATGTTACAATGCAGGAGGACTGGGCTTCAACACCCTGGTCCCCACCTGCCAGGGGAAATCTTTACAAGTGGTGCAGAAGTGCTGCAGGTGTTTCTCTCTGTGTCTCAAACTCTCTCTCCCTCCCTTCCCTCTCAATTCCTATCTATTTATTCCAGTGAATAATCAAGAAAATAGAAAGTAATAAAAGAAAAAGGAAAAGGAAATATGCCACGACTTCAAATGGGCTACTCAGGAAAATGCTTTCCTTGTTAAGATCCTCACAGCATTCCATATGCAGAAAGGCAAAGACACCATGTATTTTTTAACACAGATTTTATATTTATTTATTTGTTTATTTATTTAGGTGCTTACTCACTTTTGTTATTGTTGAATTAATGTTTTACATTTGACATTGACTAAGGATCTGACACCAGGGGTCTCCAGTACCCCTAGATGGTACTCTCCCTCTACAAAACCCATCCATTGACCTGTCCATCCATCCATCCACCCATCCATCTATCCATCCATCCATCCATCCATCCATCCATCCATCCATCCAGCAGTCAACCAAGCTAAGTACAAAAGGAGATCTCTCCTTGAATGGTGAAGAGAATCAACGATGCACAGGTAGGTTGCAAAGGGGCCAGTTTGGCTGAATAGGGCAGAGAGGCTGAACCAGGGAATGTGTTGGGGCGTGTGGGTTTGGGTGGAGTGAGCCAGAGACCCTGTGAGCTGGGTCACATTAGGGGCAGGCAGGGGGTGGAAGGGGATGCGAACAGCTGTCACTGGAGAACCATCACAAGTGCTGGAGCTGGTGAGCAGGGCACCTGGAAGAGAGGACAGACAAAGGAGAGAAGCAAAGTGCAGAGGAGAGGAGAGGGGAGAGGATGGTGAGGACAGGAGAGGACAGGAGAGGACAGGAGTGGAGGGGACCTGAGAAACCTACCTGGACAAAGGCAGCATACAGACATCCAGGAAGGCAGGCAGGCATGCAGGCAGCTCTGGCCTGGGCTCCCTGGATCCCGGGCACACCTCCACCTGTCTTCTCTTGGCTGCCAGCCCTGAGGTCCCACTTCGGTCAGCACTGTCTTCCCATCCTTCCGTCCCTCTGTGCCAGGGCCCAGGCGTCTGGGCGCTGTTGCCTCACCTAGTGGCAGGGCAGTTGGGCTACCCAGTGCCAGTGTGGCCAGCACAGATTGCCAGGGGCTAGGACATCACAGAGGGCTCCTGTGGTTGCTAGGCTACGGGGACCCTGCCCATCCAGTTGACCAGCAGCCATGACCCCCACGCTGAACTTGACCTGAGGGGTGGTGGCCAGCCACCAGAGCCAGAGCCCCAGGGCAAAGCAGGTGCTGGTCGGCCGGGCCAAGGGGCTGTGGGCAGATTGGTGTGTGTCTGGGCATGGGGCTGGCATCTGACAGCCCAGGGCTGGGGACCAAGGTCCGCCAGGCCCCTGTCCCACCATGTGCACTGACACACAGTCTTGCTGACTGACTGACAGTTCCCGCCCCAGAGATACCCACACCAGGTCCCTGGGTGCCCTGAGCTACCCCTGAGGGTTGCTGGGTGCCTGCCTGGACACCTGCCTCCGTAATGGAGGCCTCTATTAATCCCGTTGCCTACTGACAGCTGCCCTCCTGTCCCTCCTACTCCTCCTCCTCTTCTTCCTCCTCCTCTTCCTCCTCCTCCTCCTCCTCCTCCTCCTCCTCCTTCTCCTCCTCCTCCTCTACCTCCTCCTCTTCTTCCTCATCCTCAGAGGGACTCAATCAGGGCCCTTGGCCTAGGCAAGTCAGGGCTGCTGCTCTGGCTGCTGCAGCTTCTATCCAGTGGGTGGGTGCAGGAATCTGTTCCTGTCAGTCCCTGATTCCTGGGACCTTCCATGCCTCCAGCTCCCCCCACTCTCTAGTCCATACCCCTCCTCAAGGATGCCCCCTTTCCCCTTGCCCTCTGTCCCCCAGCTCCCCAACTAACATCTACTGTGTGCTTCCCTGTGCTACTTTACTGCCACCCTGCTTCTGCCCTTCAGCCCTGAGGGCCCAGGGCCAGCCCAGCTGCCATCTCACCATCCAGAGGGGGACCTGCCCTTACCCCCTGCCACCACACCCACACACACAGCCCTGCACACACTCACGGGCTCCCCTGCCTGTAGCCTGCCTCTCAAACAGTCTCCTTCTGCCCCCTAGCCCCCTTACAGCCTGTGCCACGGCTGATGCCCACAGACACCTGGGCATCAGCAGCGCAGACATGCAAACAGCTCCCCTCACCCCCACTCCATTTGCTCCAAGGTTGTCAAGAGTCTTTTTTTCATGCTGTAGGGGAGGGAGTTGAGACAGTCCAATGTCCTGGGGAGCAAGAACTGCAAACAGTCCATCTACATTGTAACATTTGGGTCTCCTGCCGCCCAATCCCTAGTGTGCTGTGCAGACCTTTGACTGGCAAAAACACCCCATCTGAGCGTGAGATATGGCTGGGCTAGTGGCTCTTTCTGTGGACTAAGAGACAGACAGACAGAGTTTTCAGGTTCAAAACCTATACTTTCCAGAAGATGGTCATTCACTTCGGTTTAAAAAAAAAAAAAAAAAAAAAAAGGCTTTTTATTTTTTTCGCCCTGCCTGGGTAACCTGTCTGCTGCCAGTTTCAAAGTGAAAAAAGGGAAAAATCTTTTTTGGAGGGAAAAGGACCAAAATGCAGGCAGGTGGACTCCGTGGAGGGTGGATGAGGAGTTGCTCCTGCCCTGGCACTAGAGCCCCAGCTGCTGTTCCAGGTGCTCTCTGATACCAGAGATCTCCGTGTGTCGTGTCATGACACTGTCTCCAGCACTGACCCTCAGGATAATGAGGATTCAAAACGAGGCAGGTCATATTGCCTTCAAAAGTAAATCCAGGGAGGTTTGGCGGTATGTCAGAGGGTTAAGGGCTTGTGGCGCTCACGAAAAGGGGACAGGTGGAAGGATCTGGGGTCTGGCCCCCAGACCGCCACCTGCCGGGGAGTCGCTTTACAGGGGGTGAAGCAGGTCTTTAGGAGTTCTATCTTTCTCTCCCACCCTGTATTTCCTCTGCTCTCTCCTTTTGTGTCTGTCAGATGCAAGGTCAGTAACAACAACAACAACAACAACAACAACAACAACAATAACCACCACAGTGACCAAGCAACAAGGGCAGCGAAAGGGGAACAAATGGAGTGCAGGAGCTGTGGATTATTCGTGGTGCAGGCACTCAGCTGTGGCAATAACCCCTTGAGGCAATCAATCCATAAATGAAGAAGTAATACAGGTAACAGAGACTTATATGTCCCAGTGTGTTTCCACTGAGTTAATGTAAATGCACTTTTAATTACTTCTTCATTTATTTATTACCTTGCCACGAGAATTTCTTTTCATTGCTAAAAAAAAGTGCCCCTTCAAGGGTACCAGGTGGTGCCACACCCAGTTAAGCACTCATGTTACAATGCAGGAGGACTGGGCTTCAACACCCTGGTCCCCACCTGCCAGGGGAAATCTTTACAAGTGGTGCAGAAGTGCTGCAGGTGTTTCTCTCTGTGTCTCAAACTCTCTCTCCCTCCCTTCCCTCTCAATTCCTATCTATTTATTCCAGTGAATAATCAAGAAAATAGAAAGTAATAAAAGAAAAAGGAAAAGGAAATATGCCACGACTTCAAATGGGCTACTCAGGAAAATGCTTTCCTTGTTAAGATCCTCACAGCATTCCATATGCAGAAAGGCAAAGACACCATGTATTTTTTAACACAGATTTTATATTTATTTATTTGTTTATTTATTTAGGTGCTTACTCACTTTTGTTATTGTTGAATTAATGTTTTACATTTGACATTGACTAAGGATCTGACACCAGGGGTCTCCAGTACCCCTAGATGGTACTCTCCCTCTACAAAACCGATCCATTGACCTGTCCATCCATCCATCCACCCATCCATCTATCCATCCATCCATCCATCCATCCATCCATCCATCCATCCATCCATCCAGCAGTCAACCAAGCTAAGTACAAAAGGAGATCTCTCCTTGAATGGTGAAGAGAATCAACGATGCACAGGTAGGTTGCAAAGGGGCCAGTTTGGCTGAATAGGGCAGAGAGGCTGAACCAGGGAATGTGTTGGGGCGTGTGGGTTTGGGTGGAGTGAGCCGGAGACCCTGTGAGCTGGGTCACATTAGGGGCAGGCAGGGGGTGGAAGGGGATGCGAACAGCTGTCACTGGAGAACCATCACAAGTGCTGGAGCTGGTGAGCAGGGCACCTGGAAGAGAGGACAGACAAAGGAGAGAAGCAAAGTGCAGAGGAGAGGAGAGGGGAGAGGATGGTGAGGACAGGAGAGGACAGGAGAGGACAGGAGTGGAGGGGACCTGAGAAACCTACCTGGACAAAGGCAGCATACAGACATCCAGGAAGGCAGGCAGGCATGCAGGCAGCTCTGGCCTGGGCTCCCTGGATCCCGGGCACACCTCCACCTGTCTTCTCTTGGCTGCCAGCCCTGAGGTCCCTCTTCGGTCAGCACTGTCTTCCCATCCTTCCGTCCCTCTGTGCCAGGGCCCAGGCGTCTGGGCGCTGTTGCCTCACCTAGTGGCAGGGCAGTTGGGCTACCCAGTGCCAGTGTGGCCAGCACAGATTGCCAGGGGCTAGGACATCACAGAGGGCTCCTGTGGTTGCTAGGCTACGGGGACCCTGCCCATCCAGTTGACCAGCAGCCATGACCCCCACGCTGAACTTGACCTGAGGGGTGGTGGCCAGCCACCAGAGCCAGAGCCCCAGGGCAAAGCAGGTGCTGGTCGGCCGGGCCAAGGGGCTATGGGCAGATTGGTGTGTGTCTGGGCATGGGGCTGGCATCTGACAGCCCAGGGCTGGGGACCAAGGTCCGCCAGGCCCCTGTCCCACCATGTGCACTGACACACAGTCTTGCTGACTGACTGACAGTTCCCGCCCCAGAGATACCCACACCAGGTCCCTGGGTGCCCTGAGCTGCCCCTGAGGGTTGGTGGGTGCCTGCCTGGACACCTGCCTCCGTAATGGAGGCCTCTATTAATCCCGTTGCCTACTGACAGCTGCCCTCCTGTCCCTCCTACTCCTCCTCCTCTTCTTCCTCCTCCTCTTCCTCCTCCTCCTCCTCCTCCTCCTCCTCCTCCTTCTCCTCCTCCTCCTCTACCTCCTCCTCTTCTTCCTCATCCTCAGAGGGACTCAATCAGGGCCCTTGGCCTAGGCAAGCCAGGGCTGCTGCTCTGGCTGCTGCAGCTTCTATCCAGTGGGTGGGTGCAGGAATCTGTTCCTGTCAGTCCCTGATTCCTGGGACCTTCCATGCCTCCAGCTCCCCCCACTCTCTAGTCCATACCCCTCCTCAAGGATGCCCCCTTTCCCCTTGCCCTCTGTCCCCCAGCTCCCCAACTAACATCTACTGTGTGCTTCCCTGTGCTACTTTACTGCCACCCTGCTTCTGCCCTTCAGCCCTGAGGGCCCAGGGCCAGCCCAGCTGCCATCTCACCATCCAGAGGGGGACCTGCCCTTACCCCCTGCCACCACACCCACACACACAGCACTGCACACACTCACGGGCTCCCCTGCCTGTAGCCTGCCTCTCAAACAGTCTCCTTCTGCCCCCTAGCCCCCTTACAGCCTGTGCCACGGCCCCCCACAGACACCTGGGCATCAGCAGCGCAGACATGCAAACAGCTCCCCTCACCCCCACTCCATTTGCTCCAAGGTTGTCAAGAGTCTTTTTTTCATGCTGTAGGGGAGGGAGTTGAGACAGTCCAATGTCCTGGGGAGCAAGAACTGCAAACAGTCCATCTACATTGTAACATTTGGGTCTCCTGCCGCCCAATCCCTAGTGTGCTGTGCAGACCTTTGACTGGCAAAAACACCCCATCTGAGCGTGAGATATGGCTGGGCTAGTGGCTCTTTCTGTGGACTAAGAGACAGACAGACAGAGTTTTCAGGTTCAAAACCTATACTTTCCAGAAGATGGTCATTCACTTCGGTTTAAAAAAAAAAAAAAAAAAAAAAAGGCTTTTTATTTTTTTCGCCCTGCCTGGGTAACCTGTCTGCTGCCAGTTTCAAAGTGAAAAAAGGGAAAAATCTTTTTTGGAGGGAAAAGGACCAAAATGCAGGCAGGTGGACTCCGTGGAGGGTGGCTAGGGAGTTGCTCCTGCCCTGGAACTAGAGTACCAGCTGCTGTTCCAGGTGCTCTCTGATAACAGAGATCTCCGTGTGTCGTGTCATGACACTGTCTCCAGGACTGACCCTCAGGATAATGAGGATTCAAAACGAGGCAGGTGATATTGCCTTCAAAAGTAAATCCAGGGAGGTTTGGCGGTATGTCAGAGGGTTAAGGGCTTGTGGCGCTCACGAATAGAGGGGACAGGTGGAAGGATTTGGGGTCTGGCCCCCAGACCGCCACCTGCAGGGGAGTCGCTTTACAGGGGGTGAAGCAGGTCTTTAGGAGCTCTATCTTTCTCTCCCACCCTGTATTTCCTCTGCTCTCTCCTTTTGTGTCTGTCAGATGCAAGGTCAGTAACAACAACAACAACAACAACAACAACAACAATAACCACCACAGTGACCAAGCAACAAGGGCAGCGAAAGGGGAACAAATGGAGTGCAGGAGCTGTGGATTATTCGTGGTGCAGGCACTCAGCTGTGGCAATAACCCCTTGAGGCAATCAATCCATAAATGAAGAAGTAATACAGGTAACAGAGACTTATATGTCCCAGTGTGTTTCCACTGAGTTAATGTAAATGCACTTTTAATTACTTCTTCATTTATTTATTACCTTGCCACGAGAATTTCTTTTCATTGCTAAAAAAAAGTGCCCCTTCAAGGGTACCAGGTGGTGCCACACCCAGTTAAGCACTCATGTTACAATGCAGGAGGACTGGGCTTCAACACCCTGGTCCCCACCTGCCAGGGGAAATCTTTACAAGTGGTGCAGAAGTGCTGCAGGTGTTTCTCTCTGTGTCTCAAACTCTCTCTCCCTCCCTTCCCTCTCAATTCCTATCTATTTATTCCAGTGAATAATCAAGAAAATAGAAAGTAATAAAAGAAAAAGGAAAAGGAAATATGCCACGACTTCAAATGGGCTACTCAGGAAAATGCTTTCCTTGTTAAGATCCTCACAGCATTCCATATGCAGAAAGGCAAAGACACCATGTATTTTTTAACACAGATTTTATATTTATTTATTTGTTTATTTATTTAGGTGCTTACTCACTTTTGTTATTGTTGAATTAATGTTTTACATTTGACATTGACTAAGGATCTGACACCAGGGGTCTCCAGTACCCCTAGATGGTACTCTCCCTCTACAAAACCGATCCATTGACCTGTCCATCCATCCATCCACCCATCCATCTATCCATCCATCCATCCATCCATCCATCCATCCATCCAGCAGTCAACCTAGCTAAGTACAAAAGGAGATCTCTCCTTGAATGGTGAAGAGAATCAACGATGCACAGGTAGGTTGCAAAGGGGCCAGTTTGGCTGAATAGGGCAGAGAGGCTGAACCAGGGAATGTGTTGGGGCGTGTGGGTTTGGGTGGAGTGAGCCGGAGACCCTGTGAGCTGGGTCACATTAGGGGCAGGCAGGGGGTGGAAGGGGATGCGAACAGCTGTCACTGGAGAACCATCACAAGTGCTGGAGCTGGTGAGCAGGGCACCTGGAAGAGAGGACAGACAAAGGAGAGAAGCAAAGTGCAGAGGAGAGGAGAGGGGAGAGGATGGTGAGGACAGGAGAGGACAGGAGAGGACAGGAGTGGAGGGGACCTGAGAAACCTACCTGGACAAAGGCAGCATACAGACATCCAGGAAGGCAGGCAGGCATGCAGGCAGCTCTGGCCTGGGCTCCCTGGATCCCGGGCACACCTCCACCTGTCTTCTCTTGGCTGCCAGCCCTGAGGTCCCTCTTCGGTCAGCACTGTCTTCCCATCCTTCCGTCCCTCTGTGCCAGGGCCCAGGCGTCTGGGCGCTGTTGCCTCACCTAGTGGCAGGGCAGTTGGGCTACCCAGTGCCAGTGTGGCCAGCACAGATTGCCAGGGGCTAGGACATCACAGAGGGCTCCTGTGGTTGCTAGGCTACGGGGACCCTGCCCATCCAGTTGACCAGCAGCCATGACCCCCACGCTGAACTTGACCTGAGGGGTGGTGGCCAGCCACCAGAGCCAGAGCCCCAGGGCAAAGCAGGTGCTGGTCGGCCGGGCCAAGGGGCTATGGGCAGATTGGTGTGTGTCTGGGCATGGGGCTGGCATCTGACAGCCCAGGGCTGGGGACCAAGGTCCGCCAGGCCCCTGTCCCACCATGTGCACTGACACACAGTCTTGCTGACTGACTGACAGTTCCCGCCCCAGAGATACCCACACCAGGTCCCTGGGTGCCCTGAGCTGCCCCGGAGGGTTGGTGGGTGCCTGCCTGGACACCTGCCTCCGTAATGGAGGCCTCTATTAATCCCGTTGCCTACTGACAGCTGCCCTCCTGTCCCTCCTACTCCTCCTCCTCTTCTTCCTCCTCCTCTTCCTCCTTCTCCTCCTCCTCCTCCTCCTCCTTCTCCTCCTCCTCCTCTACCTCCTCCTCTTCTTCCTCATCCTCAGAGGGACTCAATCAGGGCCCTTGGCCTAGGCAAGCCAGGGCTGCTGCTCTGGCTGCTGCAGCTTCTATCCAGTGGGTGGGTGCAGGAATCTGTTCCTGTCAGTCCCTGATTCCTGGGACCTTCCATGCCTCCAGCTCCCCCCACTCTCTAGTCCATACCCCTCCTCAAGGATGCCCCCTTTCCCCTTGCCCTCTGTCCCCCAGCTCCCCAACTAACATCTACTGTGTGCTTCCCTGTGCTACTTTACTGCCACCCTGCTTCTGCCCTTCAGCCCTGAGGGCCCAGGGCCAGCCCAGCTGCCATCTCACCATCCAGAGGGGGACCTGCCCTTACCCCCTGCCACCACACCCACACACACAGCCCTGCACACACTCACGGGCTCCCCTGCCTGTAGCCTGCCTCTCAAACAGTCTCCTTCTGCCCCCTAGCCCCCTTACAGCCTGTGCCACGGCCCCCCACAGACACCTGGGCATCAGCAGCGCAGACATGCAAACAGCTCCCCTCACCCCCACTCCATTTGCTCCAAGGTTGTCAAGAGTCTTTTTTTCATGCTGTAGGGGAGGGAGTTGAGACAGTCCAATGTCCTGGGGAGCAAGAACTGCAAACAGTCCATCTACATTGTAACATTTGGGTCTCCTGCCGCCCAATCCCTAGTGTGCTGTGCAGACCTTTGACTGGCAAAAACACCCCATCTGAGCGTGAGATATGGCTGGGCTAGTGGCTCTTTCTGTGGACTAAGAGACAGACAGACAGAGTTTTCAGGTTCAAAACCTATACTTTCCAGAAGATGGTCATTCACTTCGGTTTAAAAAAAAAAAAAAAAAAAAAAAAAAAAAGGCTTTTTATTTTTTTCGCCCTGCCTGGGTAACCTGTCTGCTGCCAGTTTCAAAGTGAAAAAAGGGAAAAATCTTTTTTGGAGGGAAAAGGACCAAAATGCAGGCAGGTGGACTCCGTGGAGGGTGGATGAGGAGTTGCTCCTGCCCTGGCACTAGAGCCCCAGCTGCTGTTCCAGGTGCTCTCTGATACCAGAGATCTCCGTGTGTCGTGTCATGACACTGTCTCCAGCACTGACCCTCAGGATAATGAGGATTCAAAACGAGGCATGTCATATTGCCTTCAAAAGTAAATCCAGGGAGGTTTGGCGGTATGTCAGAGGGTTAAGGGCTTGTGGCGCTCACGAAAAGGGGACAGGTGGAAGGATCTGGGGTCTGGCCCCCAGACCGCCACCTGCCGGGGAGTCGCTTTACAGGGGGTGAAGCAGGTCTTTAGGAGTTCTATCTTTCTCTCCCACCCTGTATTTCCTCTGCTCTCTCCTTTTGTGTCTGTCAGATGCAAGGTCAGTAACAACAACAACAACAACAACAACAACAACAACAACAATAACCACCACAGTGACCAAGCAACAAGGGCAGCGAAAGGGGAACAAATGGAGTGCAGGAGCTGTGGATTATTCGTGGTGCAGGCACTCAGCTGTGGCAATAACCCCTTGAGGCAATCAATCCATAAATGAAGAAGTAATACAGGTAACAGAGACTTATATGTCCCAGTGTGTTTCCACTGAGTTAATGTAAATGCACTTTTAATTACTTCTTCATTTATTTATTACCTTGCCACGAGAATTTCTTTTCATTGCTAAAAAAAAGTGCCCCTTCAAGGGTACCAGGTGGTGCCACACCCAGTTAAGCACTCATGTTACAATGCAGGAGGACTGGGCTTCAACACCCTGGTCCCCACCTGCCAGGGGAAATCTTTACAAGTGGTGCAGAAGTGCTGCAGGTGTTTCTCTCTGTGTCTCAAACTCTCTCTCCCTCCCTTCCCTCTCAATTCCTATCTATTTATTCCAGTGAATAATCAAGAAAATAGAAAGTAATAAAAGAAAAAGGAAAAGGAAATATGCCACGACTTCAAATGGGCTACTCAGGAAAATGCTTTCCTTGTTAAGATCCTCACAGCATTCCATATGCAGAAAGGCAAAGACACCATGTATTTTTTAACACAGATTTTATATTTATTTATTTGTTTATTTATTTAGGTGCTTACTCACTTTTGTTATTGTTGAATTAATGTTTTACATTTGACATTGACTAAGGATCTGACACCAGGGGTCTCCAGTACCCCTAGATGGTACTCTCCCTCTACAAAACCCATCCATTGACCTGTCCATCCATCCATCCACCCATCCATCTATCCATCCATCCATCCATCCATCCATCCATCCATCCAGCAGTCAACCAAGCTAAGTACAAAAGGAGATCTCTCCTTGAATGGTGAAGAGAATCAAAGATGCACAGGTAGGTTGCAAAGGGGCCAGTTTGGCTGAATAGGGCAGAGAGGCTGAACCAGGGAATGTGTTGGGGCGTGTGGGTTTGGGTGGAGTGAGCCGGAGACCCTGTGAGCTGGGTCACATTAGGGGCAGGCAGGGGGTGGAAGGGGATGCGAACAGCTGTCACTGGAGAACCATCACAAGTGCTGGAGCTGGTGAGCAGGGCACCTGGAAGAGAGGACAGACAAAGGAGAGAAGCAAAGTGCAGAGGAGAGGAGAGGGGAGAGGATGGTGAGGACAGGAGAGGACAGGAGAGGACAGGAGTGGAGGGGACCTGAGAAACCTACCTGGACAAAGGCAGCATACAGACATCCAGGAAGGCAGGCAGGCATGCAGGCAGCTCTGGCCTGGGCTCCCTGGATCCCGGGCACACCTCCACCTGTCTTCTCTTGGCTGCCAGCCCTGAGGTCCCTCTTCGGTCAGCACTGTCTTCCCATCCTTCTGTCCCTCTGTGCCAGGGCCCAGGCGTCTGGGCGCTGTTGCCTCACCTAGTGGCAGGGCAGTTGGGCTACCCAGTGCCAGTGTGGCCAGCACAGATTGCCAGGGGCTAGGACATCACAGAGGGCTCCTGTGGTTGCTAGGCTACGGGGACCCTGCCCATCCAGTTGACCAGCAGCCATGACCCCCACGCTGAACTTGACCTGAGGGGTGGTGGCCAGCCACCAGAGCCAGAGCCCCAGGGCAAAGCAGGTGCTGGTCGGCCGGGCCAAGGGGCTATGGGCAGATTGGTGTGTGTCTGGGCATGGGGCTGGCATCTGACAGCCCAGGGCTGGGGACCAAGGTCCGCCAGGCCCCTGTCCCACCATGTGCACTGACACACAGTCTTGCTGACTGACTGACAGTTCCCGCCCCAGAGATACCCACACCAGGTCCCTGGGTGCCCTGAGCTGCCCCTGAGGGTTGGTGGGTGCCTGCCTGGACACCTGCCTCCGTAATGGAGGCCTCTATTAATCCCGTTGCCTACTGACAGCTGCCCTCCTGCCCCTCCTACTCCTCCTCCTCTTCTTCCTCCTCCTCTTCCTCCTCCTCCTCCTCCTCCTCCTCCTCCTCCTTCTCCTCCTCCTCCTCTACCTCCTCCTCTTCTTCCTCATCCTCAGAGGGACTCAATCAGGGCCCTTGGCCTAGGCAAGCCAGGGCTGCTGCTCTGGCTGCTGCAGCTTCTATCCAGTGGGTGGGTGCAGGAATCTGTTCCTGTCAGTCCCTGATTCCTGGGACCTTCCATGCCTCCAGCTCCCCCCACTCTCTAGTCCATACCCCTCCTCAAGGATGCCCCCTTTCCCCTTGCCCTCTGTCCCCCAGCTCCCCAACTAACATCTACTGTGTGCTTCCCTGTGCTACTTTACTGCCACCCTGCTTCTGCCCTTCAGCCCTGAGGGCCCAGGGCCAGCCCAGCTGCCATCTCACCATCCAGAGGGGGACCTGCCCTTACCCCCTGCCACCACACCCACACACACAGCCCTGCACACACTCACGGGCTCCCCTGCCTGTAGCCTGCCTCTCAAACAGTCTCCTTCTGCCCCCTAGCCCCCTTACAGCCTGTGCCACGGCCCCCCACAGACACCTGGGCATCAGCAGCGCAGACATGCAAACAGCTCCCCTCACCCCCACTCCATTTGCTCCAAGGTTGTCAAGAGTCTTTTTTTCATGCTGTAGGGGAGGGAGTTGAGACAGTCCAATGTCCTGGGGAGCAAGAACTGCAAACAGTCCATCTACATTGTAACATTTGGGTCTCCTGCCGCCCAATCCCTAGTGTGCTGTGCAGACCTTTGACTGGCAAAAACACCCCATCTGAGCGTGAGATATGGCTGGGCTAGTGGCTCTTTCTGTGGACTAAGAGACAGACAGACAGAGTTTTCAGGTTCAAAACCTATACTTTCCAGAAGATGGTCATTCACTTCGGTTTAAAAAAAAAAAAAAAAAAAAAAAAAAAGGCTTTTTATTTTTTTCGCCCTGCCTGGGTAACCTGTCTGCTGCCAGTTTCAAAGTGAAAAAAGGGAAAAATCTTTTTTGGAGGGAAAAGGACCAAAATGCAGGCAGGTGGACTCCGTGGAGGGTGGATGAGGAGTTGCTCCTGCCCTGGCACTAGAGCCCCAGCTGCTGTTCCAGGTGCTCTCTGATACCAGAGATCTCCGTGTGTCGTGTCATGACACTGTCTCCAGCACTGACCCTCAGGATAATGAGGATTCAAAACGAGGCAGGTCATATTGCCTTCAAAAGTAAATCCAGGGAGGTTTGGCGGTATGTCAGAGGGTTAAGGGCTTGTGGCGCTCACGAAAAGGGGACAGGTGGAAGGATCTGGGGTCTGGCCCCCAGACCGCCACCTGCCGGGGAGTCGCTTTACAGGGGGTGAAGCAGGTCTTTAGGAGTTCTATCTTTCTCTCCCACCCTGTATTTCCTCTGCTCTCTCCTTTTGTGTCTGTCAGATGCAAGGTCAGTAACAACAACAACAACAACAACAACAACAACAACAACAACAATAACCACCACAGTGACCAAGCAACAAGGGCAGCGAAAGGGGAACAAATGGAGTGCAGGAGCTGTGGATTATTCGTGGTGCAGGCACTCAGCTGTGGCAATAACCCCTTGAGGCAATCAATCCATAAATGAAGAAGTAATACAGGTAACAGAGACTTATATGTCCCAGTGTGTTTCCACTGAGTTAATGTAAATGCACTTTTAATTACTTCTTCATTTATTTATTACCTTGCCACGAGAATTTCTTTTCATTGCTAAAAAAAAGTGCCCCTTCAAGGGTACCAGGTGGTGCCACACCCAGTTAAGCACTCATGTTACAATGCAGGAGGACTGGGCTTCAACACCCTGGTCCCCACCTGCCAGGGGAAATCTTTACAAGTGGTGCAGAAGTGCTGCAGGTGTTTCTCTCTGTGTCTCAAACTCTCTCTCCCTCCCTTCCCTCTCAATTCCTATCTATTTATTCCAGTGAATAATCAAGAAAATAGAAAGTAATAAAAGAAAAAGGAAAAGGAAATATGCCACGACTTCAAATGGGCTACTCAGGAAAATGCTTTCCTTGTTAAGATCCTCACAGCATTCCATATGCAGAAAGGCAAAGACACCATGTATTTTTTAACACAGATTTTATATTTATTTATTTGTTTATTTATTTAGGTGCTTACTCACTTTTGTTATTGTTGAATTAATGTTTTACATTTGACATTGACTAAGGATCTGACACCAGGGGTCTCCAGTACCCCTAGATGGTACTCTCCCTCTACAAAACCCATCCATTGACCTGTCCATCCATCCATCCACCCATCCATCTATCCATCCATCCATCCATCCATCCATCCATCCATCCAGCAGTCAACCAAGCTAAGTACAAAAGGAGATCTCTCCTTGAATGGTGAAGAGAATCAACGATGCACAGGTAGGTTGCAAAGGGGCCAGTTTGGCTGAATAGGGCAGAGAGGCTGAACCAGGGAATGTGTTGGGGCGTGTGGGTTTGGGTGGAGTGAGCCGGAGACCCTGTGAGCTGGGTCACATTAGGGGCAGGCAGGGGGTGGAAGGGGATGCGAACAGCTGTCACTGGAGAACCATCACAAGTGCTGGAGCTGGTGAGCAGGGCACCTGGAAGAGAGGACAGACAAAGGAGAGAAGCAAAGTGCAGAGGAGAGGAGAGGGGAGAGGATGGTGAGGACAGGAGAGGACAGGAGAGGACAGGAGTGGAGGGGACCTGAGAAACCTACCTGGACAAAGGCAGCATACAGACATCCAGGAAGGCAGGCAGGCATGCAGGCAGCTCTGGCCTGGGCTCCCTGGATCCCGGGCACACCTCCACCTGTCTTCTCTTGGCTGCCAGCCCTGAGGTCCCTCTTCGGTCAGCACTGTCTTCCCATCCTTCTGTCCCTCTGTGCCAGGGCCCAGGCGTCTGGGCGCTGTTGCCTCACCTAGTGGCAGGGCAGTTGGGCTACCCAGTGCCAGTGTGGCCAGCACAGATTGCCAGGGGCTAGGACATCACAGAGGGCTCCTGTGGTTGCTAGGCTACGGGGACCCTGCCCATCCAGTTGACCAGCAGCCATGACCCCCACGCTGAACTTGACCTGAGGGGTGGTGGCCAGCCACCAGAGCCAGAGCCCCAGGGCAAAGCAGGTGCTGGTCGGCCGGGCCAAGGGGCTATGGGCAGATTGGTGTGTGTCTGGGCATGGGGCTGGCATCTGACAGCCCAGGGCTGGGGACCAAGGTCCGCCAGGCCCCTGTCCCACCATGTGCACTGACACACAGTCTTGCTGACTGACTGACAGTTCCCGCCCCAGAGATACCCACACCAGGTCCCTGGGTGCCCTGAGCTGCCCCTGAGTGTTGGTGGGTGCCTGCCTGGACACCTGCCTCCGGAATGGAGGCCTCTATTAATCCCGTTGCCTACTGACAGCTGCCCTCCTGTCAATCCTACTCCTCCTCCTCTTCTTCCTCCTCCTCTTCCTCCTCCTCCTCCTCCTCCTCCTTCTCCTCCTCCTCCTCTACCTCCTCCTCTTCTTCCTCATCCTCAGAGGGACTCAATCAGGGCCCTTGGCCTAGGCAAGCCAGGGCTGCTGCTCTGGCTGCTGCAGCTTCTATCCAGTGGGTGGGTGCAGGAATCTGTTCCTGTCAGTCCCTGATTCCTGGGACCTTCCATGCCTCCAGCTCCCCCCACTCTCTAGTCCATACCCCTCCTCAAGGATGCCCCCTTTCCCCTTGCCCTCTGTCCCCCAGCTCCCCAACTAACATCTACTGTGTGCTTCCCTGTGCTACTTTACTGCCACCCTGCTTCTGCCCTTCAGCCCTGAGGGCCCAGGGCCAGCCCAGCTGCCATCTCACCATCCAGAGGGGGACCTGCCCTTACCCCCTGCCACCACACCCACACACACAGCCCTGCACACACTCACGGGCTCCCCTGCCTGTAGCCTGCCTCTCAAACAGTCTCCTTCTGCCCCCTAGCCCCCTTACAGCCTGTGCCACGGCCCCCCACAGACACCTGGGCATCAGCAGCGCAGACATGCAAACAGCTCCCCTCACCCCCACTCCATTTGCTCCAAGGTTGTCAAGAGTCTTTTTTTCATGCTGTAGGGGAGGGAGTTGAGACAGTCCAATGTCCTGGGGAGCAAGAACTGCAAACAGTCCATCTACATTGTAACATTTGGGTCTCCTGCCGCCCAATCCCTAGTGTGCTGTGCAGACCTTTGACTGGCAAAAACACCCCATCTGAGCGTGAGATATGGCTGGGCTAGTGGCTCTTTCTGTGGACTAAGAGACAGACAGACAGAGTTTTCAGGTTCAAAACCTATACTTTCCAGAAGATGGTCATTCACTTCGGTTTAAAAAAAAAAAAAAAAAAAAAAAAGGCTTTTTATTTTTTTCGCCCTGCCTGGGTAACCTGTCTGCTGCCAGTTTCAAAGTGAAAAAAGGGAAAAATCTTTTTTGGAGGGAAAAGGACCAAAATGCAGGCAGGTGGACTCCGTGGAGGGTGGATGAGGAGTTGCTCCTGCCCTGGCACTAGAGCCCCAGCTGCTGTTCCAGGTGCTCTCTGATACCAGAGATCTCCGTGTGTCGTGTCATGACACTGTCTCCAGCACTGACCCTCAGGATAATGAGGATTCAAAACGAGGCAGGTCATATTGCCTTCAAAAGTAAATCCAGGGAGGTTTGGCGGTATGTCAGAGGGTTAAGGGCTTGTGGCGCTCACGAAAAGGGGACAGGTGGAAGGATCTGGGGTCTGGCCCCCAGACCGCCACCTGCCGGGGAGTCGCTTTACAGGGGGTGAAGCAGGTCTTTAGGAGTTCTATCTTTCTCTCCCACCCTGTATTTCCTCTGCTCTCTCCTTTTGTGTCTGTCAGATGCAAGGTCAGTAACAACAACAACAACAACAACAACAACAACAATAACCACCACAGTGACCAAGCAACAAGGGCAGCGAAAGGGGAACAAATGGAGTGCAGGAGCTGTGGATTATTCGTGGTGCAGGCACTCAGCTGTGGCAATAACCCCTTGAGGCAATCAATCCATAAATGAAGAAGTAATACAGGTAACAGAGACTTATATGTCCCAGTGTGTTTCCACTGAGTTAATGTAAATGCACTTTTAATTACTTCTTCATTTATTTATTACCTTGCCACGAGAATTTCTTTTCATTGCTAAAAAAAAGTGCCCCTTCAAGGGTACCAGGTGGTGCCACACCCAGTTAAGCACTCATGTTACAATGCAGGAGGACTGGGCTTCAACACCCTGGTCCCCACCTGCCAGGGGAAATCTTTACAAGTGGTGCAGAAGTGCTGCAGGTGTTTCTCTCTGTGTCTCAAACTCTCTCTCCCTCCCTTCCCTCTCAATTCCTATCTATTTATTCCAGTGAATAATCAAGAAAATAGAAAGTAATAAAAGAAAAAGGAAAAGGAAATATGCCACGACTTCAAATGGGCTACTCAGGAAAATGCTTTCCTTGTTAAGATCCTCACAGCATTCCATATGCAGAAAGGCAAAGACACCATGTATTTTTTAACACAGATTTTATATTTATTTATTTGTTTATTTATTTAGGTGCTTACTCACTTTTGTTATTGTTGAATTAATGTTTTACATTTGACATTGACTAAGGATCTGACACCAGGGGTCTCCAGTACCCCTAGATGGTACTCTCCCTCTACAAAACCCATCCATTGACCTGTCCATCCATCCATCCACCCATCCATCTATCCATCCATCCATCCATCCATCCATCCATCCATCCAGCAGTCAACCAAGCTAAGTACAAAAGGAGATCTCTCCTTGAATGGTGAAGAGAATCAACGATGCACAGGTAGGTTGCAAAGGGGCCAGTTTGGCTGAATAGGGCAGAGAGGCTGAACCAGGGAATGTGTTGGGGCGTGTGGGTTTGGGTGGAGTGAGCCGGAGACCCTGTGAGCTGGGTCACATTAGGGGCAGGCAGGGGGTGGAAGGGGATGCGAACAGCTGTCACTGGAGAACCATCACAAGTGCTGGAGCTGGTGAGCAGGGCACCTGGAAGAGAGGACAGACAAAGGAGAGAAGCAAAGTGCAGAGGAGAGGAGAGGGGAGAGGATGGTGAGGACAGGAGAGGACAGGAGAGGACAGGAGTGGAGGGGACCTGAGAAACCTACCTGGACAAAGGCAGCATACAGACATCCAGGAAGGCAGGCAGGCATGCAGGCAGCTCTGGCCTGGGCTCCCTGGATCCCGGGCACACCTCCACCTGTCTTCTCTTGGCTGCCAGCCCTGAGGTCCCTCTTCGGTCAGCACTGTCTTCCCATCCTTCTGTCCCTCTGTGCCAGGGCCCAGGCGTCTGGGCGCTGTTGCCTCACCTAGTGGCAGGGCAGTTGGGCTACCCAGTGCCAGTGTGGCCAGCACAGATTGCCAGGGGCTAGGACATCACAGAGGGCTCCTGTGGTTGCTAGGCTACGGGGACCCTGCCCATCCAGTTGACCAGCAGCCATGACCCCCACGCTGAACTTGACCTGAGGGGTGGTGGCCAGCCACCAGAGCCAGAGCCCCAGGGCAAAGCAGGTGCTGGTCGGCCGGGCCAAGGGGCTATGGGCAGATTGGTGTGTGTCTGGGCATGGGGCTGGCATCTGACAGCCCAGGGCTGGGGACCAAGGTCCGCCAGGCCCCTGTCCCACCATGTGCACTGACACACAGTCTTGCTGACTGACTGACAGTTCCCGCCCCAGAGATACCCACACCAGGTCCCTGGGTGCCCTGAGCTGCCCCTGAGTGTTGGTGGGTGCCTGCCTGGACACCTGCCTCCGGAATGGAGGCCTCTATTAATCCCGTTGCCTACTGACAGCTGCCCTCCTGTCAATCCTACTCCTCCTCCTCTTCTTCCTCCTCCTCTTCCTCCTCCTCCTCCTCCTCCTCCTTCTCCTCCTCCTCCTCTACCTCCTCCTCTTCTTCCTCATCCTCAGAGGGACTCAATCAGGGCCCTTGGCCTAGGCAAGCCAGGGCTGCTGCTCTGGCTGCTGCAGCTTCTATCCAGTGGGTGGGTGCAGGAATCTGTTCCTGTCAGTCCCTGATTCCTGGGACCTTCCATGCCTCCAGCTCCCCCCACTCTCTAGTCCATACCCCTCCTCAAGGATGCCCCCTTTCCCCTTGCCCTCTGTCCCCCAGCTCCCCAACTAACATCTACTGTGTGCTTCCCTGTGCTACTTTACTGCCACCCTGCTTCTGCCCTTCAGCCCTGAGGGCCCAGGGCCAGCCCAGCTGCCATCTCACCATCCAGAGGGGGACCTGCCCTTACCCCCTGCCACCACACCCACACACACAGCCCTGCACACACTCACGGGCTCCCCTGCCTGTAGCCTGCCTCTCAAACAGTCTCCTTCTGCCCCCTAGCCCCCTTATAGCCTGTGCCACGGCCCCCCACAGACACCTGGGCATCAGCAGCGCAGGCATGCAAACAGCTCCCCTCACCCCCACTCCATTTGCTCCAAGGTTGTCAAGAGTCTTTTTTTCATGCTGTAGGGGAGGGAGTTGAGACAGTCCAATGTCCTGGGGAGCAAGAACTGCAAACAGTCCATCTACATTGTAACATTTGGGTCTCCTGCCGCCCAATCCCTAGTGTGCTGTGCAGACCTTTGACTGGCAAAAACACCCCATCTGAGCGTGAGATATGGCTGGGCTAGTGGCTCTTTCTGTGGACTAAGAGACAGACAGACAGAGTTTTCAGGTTCAAAACCTATACTTTCCAGAAGATGGTCATTCACTTCGGTTTAAAAAAAAAAAAAAAAAAAAAAAAAAAAGGCTTTTTATTTTTTTCGCCCTGCCTGGGTAACCTGTCTGCTGCCAGTTTCAAAGTGAAAAAAGGGAAAAATCTTTTTTGGAGGGAAAAGGACCAAAATGCAGGCAGGTGGACTCCGTGGAGGGTGGATGAGGAGTTGCTCCTGCCCTGGCACTAGAGCCCCAGCTGCTGTTCCAGGTGCTCTCTGATACCAGAGATCTCCGTGTGTCGTGTCATGACACTGTCTCCAGCACTGACCCTCAGGATAATGAGGATTCAAAACGAGGCAGGTCATATTGCCTTCAAAAGTAAATCCAGGGAGGTTTGGCGGTATGTCAGAGGGTTAAGGGCTTGTGGCGCTCACGAAAAGGGGACAGGTGGAAGGATCTGGGGTCTGGCCCCCAGACCGCCACCTGCCGGGGAGTCGCTTTACAGGGGGTGAAGCAGGTCTTTAGGAGTTCTATCTTTCTCTCCCACCCTGTATTTCCTCTGCTCTCTCCTTTTGTGTCTGTCAGATGCAAGGTCAGTAACAACAACAACAACAACAACAACAACAACAACAACAATAACCACCACAGTGACCAAGCAACAAGGGCAGCGAAAGGGGAACAAATGGAGTGCAGGAGCTGTGGATTATTCGTGGTGCAGGCACTCAGCTGTGGCAATAACCCCTTGAGGCAATCAATCCATAAATGAAGAAGTAATACAGGTAACAGAGACTTATATGTCCCAGTGTGTTTCCACTGAGTTAATGTAAATGCACTTTTAATTACTTCTTCATTTATTTATTACCTTGCCACGAGAATTTCTTTTCATTGCTAAAAAAAAGTGCCCCTTCAAGGGTACCAGGTGGTGCCACACCCAGTTAAGCACTCATGTTACAATGCAGGAGGACTGGGCTTCAACACCCTGGTCCCCACCTGCCAGGGGAAATCTTTACAAGTGGTGCAGAAGTGCTGCAGGTGTTTCTCTCTGTGTCTCAAACTCTCTCTCCCTCCCTTCCCTCTCAATTCCTATCTATTTATTCCAGTGAATAATCAAGAAAATAGAAAGTAATAAAAGAAAAAGGAAAAGGAAATATGCCACGACTTCAAATGGGCTACTCAGGAAAATGCTTTCCTTGTTAAGATCCTCACAGCATTCCATATGCAGAAAGGCAAAGACACCATGTATTTTTTAACACAGATTTTATATTTATTTATTTGTTTATTTATTTAGGTGCTTACTCACTTTTGTTATTGTTGAATTAATGTTTTACATTTGACATTGACTAAGGATCTGACACCAGGGGTCTCCAGTACCCCTAGATGGTACTCTCCCTCTACAAAACCCATCCATTGACCTGTCCATCCATCCATCCACCCATCCATCTATCCATCCATCCATCCATCCATCCATCCATCCATCCATCCAG
This sequence comes from Erinaceus europaeus, assembly GCF_950295315.1. NCBI lineage: Eukaryota > Metazoa > Chordata > Mammalia > Eulipotyphla > Erinaceidae > Erinaceus > Erinaceus europaeus. The sequence continues at coordinate 39,193 of NW_026647137.1, read as the reverse complement.
CAGTCAACCAAGCTAAGTACAAAAGGAGATCTCTCCTTGAATGGTGAAGAGAATCAACGATGCACAGGTAGGTTGCAAAGGGGCCAGTTTGGCTGAATAGGGCAGAGAGGCTGAACCAGGGAATGTGTTGGGGCGTGTGGGTTTGGGTGGAGTGAGCCGGAGACCCTGTGAGCTGGGTCACATTAGGGGCAGGCAGGGGGTGGAAGGGGATGCGAACAGCTGTCACTGGAGAACCATCACAAGTGCTGGAGCTGGTGAGCAGGGCACCTGGAAGAGAGGACAGACAAAGGAGAGAAGCAAAGTGCAGAGGAGAGGAGAGGGGAGAGGATGGTGAGGACAGGAGAGGACAGGAGAGGACAGGAGTGGAGGGGACCTGAGAAACCTACCTGGACAAAGGCAGCATACAGACATCCAGGAAGGCAGGCAGGCATGCAGGCAGCTCTGGCCTGGGCTCCCTGGATCCCGGGCACACCTCCACCTGTCTTCTCTTGGCTGCCAGCCCTGAGGTCCCTCTTCGGTCAGCACTGTCTTCCCATCCTTCCGTCCCTCTGTGCCAGGGCCCAGGCGTCTGGGCGCTGTTGCCTCACCTAGTGGCAGGGCAGTTGGGCTACCCAGTGCCAGTGTGGCCAGCACAGATTGCCAGGGGCTAGGACATCACAGAGGGCTCCTGTGGTTGCTAGGCTACGGGGACCCTGCCCATCCAGTTGACCAGCAGCCATGACCCCCACGCTGAACTTGACCTGAGGGGTGGTGGCCAGCCACCAGAGCCAGAGCCCCAGGGCAAAGCAGGTGCTGGTCGGCCGGGCCAAGGGGCTATGGGCAGATTGGTGTGTGTCTGGGCATGGGGCTGGCATCTGACAGCCCAGGGCTGGGGACCAAGGTCCGCCAGGCCCCTGTCCCACCATGTGCACTGACACACAGTCTTGCTGACTGACTGACAGTTCCCGCCCCAGAGATACCCACACCAGGTCCCTGGGTGCCCTGAGCTGCCCCTGAGTGTTGGTGGGTGCCTGCCTGGACACCTGCCTCCGGAATGGAGGCCTCTATTAATCCCGTTGCCTACTGACAGCTGCCCTCCTGTCAATCCTACTCCTCCTCCTCTTCTTCCTCCTCCTCTTCCTCCTCCTCCTCCTCCTCCTCCTTCTCCTCCTCCTCCTCTACCTCCTCCTCTTCTTCCTCATCCTCAGAGGGACTCAATCAGGGCCCTTGGCCTAGGCAAGCCAGGGCTGCTGCTCTGGCTGCTGCAGCTTCTATCCAGTGGGTGGGTGCAGGAATCTGTTCCTGTCAGTCCCTGATTCCTGGGACCTTCCATGCCTCCAGCTCCCCCCACTCTCTAGTCCATACCCCTCCTCAAGGATGCCCCCTTTCCCCTTGCCCTCTGTCCCCCAGCTCCCCAACTAACATCTACTGTGTGCTTCCCTGTGCTACTTTACTGCCACCCTGCTTCTGCCCTTCAGCCCTGAGGGCCCAGGGCCAGCCCAGCTGCCATCTCACCATCCAGAGGGGGACCTGCCCTTACCCCCTGCCACCACACCCACACACACAGCCCTGCACACACTCACGGGCTCCCCTGCCTGTAGCCTGCCTCTCAAACAGTCTCCTTCTGCCCCCTAGCCCCCTTATAGCCTGTGCCACGGCCCCCCACAGACACCTGGGCATCAGCAGCGCAGACATGCAAACAGCTCCCCTCACCCCCACTCCATTTGCTCCAAGGTTGTCAAGAGTCTTTTTTTCATGCTGTAGGGGAGGGAGTTGAGACAGTCCAATGTCCTGGGGAGCAAGAACTGCAAACAGTCCATCTACATTGTAACATTTGGGTCTCCTGCCGCCCAATCCCTAGTGTGCTGTGCAGACCTTTGACTGGCAAAAACACCCCATCTGAGCGTGAGATATGGCTGGGCTAGTGGCTCTTTCTGTGGACTAAGAGACAGACAGACAGAGTTTTCAGGTTCAAAACCTATACTTTCCAGAAGATGGTCATTCACTTCGGTTTAAAAAAAAAAAAAAGGCTTTTTATTTTTTTCGCCCTGCCTGGGTAACCTGTCTGCTGCCAGTTTCAAAGTGAAAAAAGGGAAAAATCTTTTTTGGAGGGAAAAGGACCAAAATGCAGGCAGGTGGACTCCGTGGAGGGTGGATGAGGAGTTGCTCCTGCCCTGGCACTAGAGCCCCAGCTGCTGTTCCAGGTGCTCTCTGATACCAGAGATCTCCGTGTGTCGTGTCATGACACTGTCTCCAGCACTGACCCTCAGGATAATGAGGATTCAAAACGAGGCAGGTCATATTGCCTTCAAAATTAAATCCAGGGAGGTTTGGCGGTATGTCAGAGGGTTAAGGGCTTGTGGCGCTCACGAAAAGGGGACAGGTGGAAGGATCTGGGGTCTGGCCCCCAGACCGCCACCTGCCGGGGAGTCGCTTTACAGGGGGTGAAGCAGGTCTTTAGGAGTTCTATCTTTCTCTCCCACCCTGTATTTCCTCTGCTCTCTCCTTTTGTGTCTGTCAGATGCAAGGTCAGTAACAACAACAACAACAACAACAACAACAATAACCACCACAGTGACCAAGCAACAAGGGCAGCGAAAGGGGAACAAATGGAGTGCAGGAGCTGTGGATTATTCGTGGTGCAGGCACTCAGCTGTGGCAATAACCCCTTGAGGCAATCAATCCATAAATGAAGAAGTAATACAGGTAACAGAGACTTATATGTCCCAGTGTGTTTCCACTGAGTTAATGTAAATGCACTTTTAATTACTTCTTCATTTATTTATTACCTTGCCACGAGAATTTCTTTTCATTGCTAAAAAAAAGTGCCCCTTCAAGGGTACCAGGTGGTGCCACACCCAGTTAAGCACTCATGTTACAATGCAGGAGGACTGGGCTTCAACACCCTGGTCCCCACCTGCCAGGGGAAATCTTTACAAGTGGTGCAGAAGTGCTGCAGGTGTTTCTCTCTGTGTCTCAAACTCTCTCTCCCTCCCTTCCCTCTCAATTCCTATCTATTTATTCCAGTGAATAATCAAGAAAATAGAAAGTAATAAAAGAAAAAGGAAAAGGAAATATGCCACGACTTCAAATGGGCTACTCAGGAAAATGCTTTCCTTGTTAAGATCCTCACAGCATTCCATATGCAGAAAGGCAAAGACACCATGTATTTTTTAACACAGATTTTATATTTATTTATTTGTTTATTTATTTAGGTGCTTACTCACTTTTGTTATTGTTGAATTAATGTTTTACATTTGACATTGACTAAGGATCTGACACCAGGGGTCTCCAGTACCCCTAGATGGTACTCTCCCTCTACAAAACCCATCCATTGACCTGTCCATCCATCCATCCACCCATCCATCTATCCATCCATCCATCCATCCATCCATCCATCCATCCATCCATCCATCCATCCATCCAGCAGTCAACCAAGCTAAGTACAAAAGGAGATCTCTCCTTGAATGGTGAAGAGAATCAACGATGCACAGGTAGGTTGCAAAGGGGCCAGTTTGGCTGAATAGGGCAGAGAGGCTGAACCAGGGAATGTGTTGGGGCGTGTGGGTTTGGGTGGAGTGAGCCGGAGACCCTGTGAGCTGGGTCACATTAGGGGCAGGCAGGGGGTGGAAGGGGATGCGAACAGCTGTCACTGGAGAACCATCACAAGTGCTGGAGCTGGTGAGCAGGGCACCTGGAAGAGAGGACAGACAAAGGAGAGAAGCAAAGTGCAGAGGAGAGGAGAGGGGAGAGGATGGTGAGGACAGGAGAGGACAGGAGAGGACAGGAGTGGAGGGGACCTGAGAAACCTACCTGGACAAAGGCAGCATACAGACATCCAGGAAGGCAGGCAGGCATGCAGGCAGCTCTGGCCTGGGCTCCCTGGATCCCGGGCACACCTCCACCTGTCTTCTCTTGGCTGCCAGCCCTGAGGTCCCTCTTCGGTCAGCACTGTCTTCCCATCCTTCCGTCCCTCTGTGCCAGGGCCCAGGCGTCTGGGCGCTGTTGCCTCACCTAGTGGCAGGGCAGTTGGGCTACCCAGTGCCAGTGTGGCCAGCACAGATTGCCAGGGGCTAGGACATCACAGAGGGCTCCTGTGGTTGCTAGGCTACGGGGACCCTGCCCATCCAGTTGACCAGCAGCCATGACCCCCACGCTGAACTTGACCTGAGGGGTGGTGGCCAGCCACCAGAGCCAGAGCCCCAGGGCAAAGCAGGTGCTGGTCGGCCGGGACAAGGGGCTATGGGCAGATTGGTGTGTGTCTGGGCATGGGGCTGGCATCTGACAGCCCAGGGCTGGGGACCAAGGTCCGCCAGGCCCCTGTCCCACCATGTGCACTGACACACAGTCTTGCTGACTGACTGACAGTTCCCGCCCCAGAGATACCCACACCAGGTCCCTGGGTGCCCTGAGCTGCCCCTGAGGGTTGGTGGGTGCCTGCCTGGACACCTGCCTCCGTAATGGAGGCCTCTATTAATCCCGTTGCCTACTGACAGCTGCCCTCCTGCCCCTCCTACTCCTCCTCCTCTTCTTCCTCCTCCTCTTCCTCCTCCTCCTCCTCCTCCTCCTCCTCCTCCTTCTACTCCTCCTCCTCTACCTCCTCCTCTTCTTCCTCATCCTCAGAGGGACTCAATCAGGGCCCTTGGCCTAGGCAAGCCAGGGCTGCTGCTCTGGCTGCTGCAGCTTCTATCCAGTGGGTGGGTGCAGGAATCTGTTCCTGTCAGTCCCTGATTCCTGGGACCTTCCATGCCTCCAGCTCCCCCCACTCTCTAGTCCATACCCCTCCTCAAGGATGCCCCCTTTCCCCTTGCCCTCTGTCCCCCAGCTCCCCAACTAACATCTACTGTGTGCTTCCCTGTGCTACTTTACTGCCACCCTGCTTCTGCCCTTCAGCCCTGAGGGCCCAGGGCCAGCCCAGCTGCCATCTCACCATCCAGAGGGGGACCTGCCCTTACCCCCTGCCACCACACCCACACACACAGCCCTGCACACACTCACGGGCTCCCTTGCCTGTAGCCTGCCTCTCAAACAGTCTCCTTCTGCCCCCTAGCCCCCTTACAGCCTGTGCCACGGCCCCCCACAGACACCTGGGCATCAGCAGCGCAGACATGCAAACAGCTCCCCTCACCCCCACTCCATTTGCTCCAAGGTTGTCAAGAGTCTTTTTTTCATGCTGTAGGGGAGGGAGTTGAGACAGTCCAATGTCCTGGGGAGCAAGAACTGCAAACAGTCCATCTACATTGTAACATTTGGGTCTCCTGCCGCCCAATCCCTAGTGTGCTGTGCAGACCTTTGACTGGCAAAAACACCCCAGCTGAGCGTGAGATATGGCTGGGCTAGTGGCTCTTTCTGTGGACTAAGAGACAGACAGACAGAGTTTTCAGGTTCAAAACCTATACTTTCCAGAAGATGGTCATTCACTTCGGTTTAAAAAAAAAAAAAAAAAAAAAAAGGCTTTTTATTTTTTTCGCCCTGCCTGGGTAACCTGTCTGCTGCCAGTTTCAAAGTGAAAAAAGGGAAAAATCTTTTTTGGAGGGAAAAGGACCAAAATGCAGGCAGGTGGACTCCGTGGAGGGTGGATGAGGAGTTGCTCCTGCCCTGGCACTAGAGCCCCAGCTGCTGTTCCAGGTGCTCTCTGATACCAGAGATCTCCGTGTGTCGTGTCATGACACTGTCTCCAGCACTGACCCTCAGGATAATGAGGATTCAAAACGAGGCAGGTCATATTGCCTTCAAAAGTAAATCCAGGGAGGTTTGGCGGTATGTCAGAGGGTTAAGGGCTTGTGGCGCTCACGAAAAGGGGACAGGTGGAAGGATCTGGGGTCTGGCCCCCAGACCGCCACCTGCCGGGGAGTCGCTTTACAGGGGGTGAAGCAGGTCTTTAGGAGTTCTATCTTTCTCTCCCACCCTGTATATCCTCTGCTCTCTCCTTTTGTGTCTGTCAGATGCAAGGTCAGTAACAACAACAACAACAACAACAACAACAACAACAATAACCACCACAGTGACCAAGCAACAAGGGCAGCGAAAGGGGAACAAATGGAGTGCAGGAGCTGTGGATTATTCGTGGTGCAGGCACTCAGCTGTGGCAATAACCCCTTGAGGCAATCAATCCATAAATGAAGAAGTAATACAGGTAACAGAGACTTATATGTCCCAGTGTGTTTCCACTGAGTTAATGTAAATGCACTTTTAATTACTTCTTCATTTATTTATTACCTTGCCACGAGAATTTCTTTTCATTGCTAAAAAAAAGTGCCCCTTCAAGGGTACCAGGTGGTGCCACACCCAGTTAAGCACTCATGTTACAATGCAGGAGGACTGGGCTTCAACACCCTGGTCCCCACCTGCCAGGGGAAATCTTTACAAGTGGTGCAGAAGTGCTGCAGGTGTTTCTCTCTGTGTCTCAAACTCTCTCTCCCTCCCTTCCCTCTCAATTCCTATCTATTTATTCCAGTGAATAATCAAGAAAATAGAAAGTAATAAAAGAAAAAGGAAAAGGAAATATGCCACGACTTCAAATGGGCTACTCAGGAAAATGCTTTCCTTGTTAAGATCCTCACAGCATTCCATATGCAGAAAGGCAAAGACACCATGTATTTTTTAACACAGATTTTATATTTATTTATTTGTTTATTTATTTAGGTGCTTACTCACTTTTGTTATTGTTGAATTAATGTTTTACATTTGACATTGACTAAGGATCTGACACCAGGGGTCTCCAGTACCCCTAGATGGTACTCTCCCTCTACAAAACCGATCCATTGACCTGTCCATCCATCCATCCACCCATCCATCTATCCATCCATCCATCCATCCATCCATCCATCCATCCATCCAGCAGTCAACCAAGCTAAGTACAAAAGGAGATCTCTCCTTGAATGGTGAAGAGAATCAACGATGCACAGGTAGGTTGCAAAGGGGCCAGTTTGGCTGAATAGGGCAGAGAGGCTGAACCAGGGAATGTGTTGGGGCGTGTGGGTTTGGGTGGAGTGAGCCGGAGACCCTGTGAGCTGGGTCACATTAGGGGCAGGCAGGGGGTGGAAGGGGATGCGAACAGCTGTCACTGGAGAACCATCACAAGTGCTGGAGCTGGTGAGCAGGGCACCTGGAAGAGAGGACAGACAAAGGAGAGAAGCAAAGTGCAGAGGAGAGGAGAGGGGAGAGGATGGTGAGGACAGGAGAGGACAGGAGAGGACAGGAGTGGAGGGGACCTGAGAAACCTACCTGGACAAAGGCAGCATACAGACATCCAGGAAGGCAGGCAGGCATGCAGGCAGCTCTGGCCTGGGCTCCCTGGATCCCGGGCACACCTCCACCTGTCTTCTCTTGGCTGCCAGCCCTGAGGTCCCTCTTCGGTCAGCACTGTCTTCCCATCCTTCCGTCCCTCTGTGCCAGGGCCCAGGCGTCTGGGCGCTGTTGCCTCACCTAGTGGCAGGGCAGTTGGGCTACCCAGTGCCAGTGTGGCCAGCACAGATTGCCAGGGGCTAGGACATCACAGAGGGCTCCTGTGGTTGCTAGGCTACGGGGACCCTGCCCATCCAGTTGACCAGCAGCCATGACCCCCACGCTGAACTTGACCTGAGGGGTGGTGGCCAGCCACCAGAGCCAGAGCCCCAGGGCAAAGCAGGTGCTGGTCGGCCGGGCCAAGGGGCTATGGGCAGATTGGTGTGTGTCTGGGCATGGGGCTGGCATCTGACAGCCCAGGGCTGGGGACCAAGGTCCGCCAGGCCCCTGTCCCACCATGTGCACTGACACACAGTCTTGCTGACTGACTGACAGTTCCCGCCCCAGAGATACCCACACCAGGTCCCTGGGTGCCCTGAGCTGCCCCTGAGGGTTGGTGGGTGCCTGCCTGGACACCTGCCTCCGTAATGGAGGCCTCTATTAATCCCGTTGCCTACTGACAGCTGCCCTCCTGCCCCTCCTACTCCTCCTCCTCTTCTTCCTCCTCCTCTTCCTCCTCCTCCTCCTCCTCCTCCTCCTCCTCCTTCTCCTCCTCCTCCTCTACCTCCTCCTCTTCTTCCTCATCCTCAGAGGGACTCAATCAGGGCCCTTGGCCTAGGCAAGCCAGGGCTGCTGCTCTGGCTGCTGCAGCTTCTATCCAGTGGGTGGGTGCAGGAATCTGTTCCTGTCAGTCCCTGATTCCTGGGACCTTCCATGCCTCCAGCTCCCCCCACTCTCTAGTCCATACCCCTCCTCAAGGATGCCCCCTTTCCCCTTGCCCTCTGTCCCCCAGCTCCCCAACTAACATCTACTGTGTGCTTCCCTGTGCTACTTTACTGCCACCCTGCTTCTGCCCTTCAGCCCTGAGGGCCCAGGGCCAGCCCAGCTGCCATCTCACCATCCAGAGGGGGACCTGCCCTTACCCCCTGCCACCACACCCACACACACAGCCCTGCACACACTCACGGGCTCCCCTGCCTGTAGCCTGCCTCTCAAACAGTCTCCTTCTGCCCCCTAGCCCCCTTACAGCCTGTGCCACGGCCCCCCACAGACACCTGGGCATCAGCAGCGCAGACATGCAAACAGCTCCCCTCACCCCCACTCCATTTGCTCCAAGGTTGTCAAGAGTCTTTTTTTCATGCTGTAGGGAAGGGAGTTGAGACAGTCCAATGTCCTGGGGAGCAAGAACTGCAAACAGTCCATCTACATTGTAACATTTGGGTCTCCTGCCGCCCAATCCCTAGTGTGCTGTGCAGACCTTTGACTGGCAAAAACACCCCATCTGAGCGTGAGATATGGCTGGGCTAGTGGCTCTTTCTGTGGACTAAGAGACAGACAGACAGAGTTTTCAGGTTCAAAACCTATACTTTCCAGAAGATGGTCATTCACTTCGGTTTAAAAAAAAAAAAAAAAAAAAAAAAAAAAAGGCTTTTTATTTTTTTCGCCCTGCCTGGGTAACCTGTCTGCTGCCAGTTTCAAAGTGAAAAAAGGGAAAAATCTTTTTTGGAGGGAAAAGGACCAAAATGCAGGCAGGTGGACTCCGTGGAGGGTGGATGAGGAGTTGCTCCTGCCCTGGCACTAGAGCCCCAGCTGCTGTTCCAGGTGCTCTCTGATACCAGAGATCTCCGTGTGTCGTGTCATGACACTGTCTCCAGCACTGACCCTCAGGATAATGAGGATTCAAAACGAGGCAGGTCATATTGCCTTCAAAAGTAAATCCAGGGAGGTTTGGCGGTATGTCAGAGGGTTAAGGGCTTGTGGCGCTCACGAAAAGGGGACAGGTGGAAGGATCTGGGGTCTGGCCCCCAGACCGCCACCTGCCGGGGAGTCGCTTTACAGGGGGTGAAGCAGGTCTTTAGGAGTTCTATCTTTCTCTCCCACCCTGTATTTCCTCTGCTCTCTCCTTTTGTGTCTGTCAGATGCAAGGTCAGTAACAACAACAACAACAACAACAACAACAACAATAACCACCACAGTGACCAAGCAACAAGGGCAGCGAAAGGGGAACAAATGGAGTGCAGGAGCTGTGGATTATTCGTGGTGCAGGCACTCAGCTGTGGCAATAACCCCTTGAGGCAATCAATCCATAAATGAAGAAGTAATACAGGTAACAGAGACTTATATGTCCCAGTGTGTTTCCACTGAGTTAATGTAAATGCACTTTTAATTACTTCTTCATTTATTTATTACCTTGCCACGAGAATTTCTTTTCATTGCTAAAAAAAAGTGCCCCTTCAAGGGTACCAGGTGGTGCCACACCCAGTTAAGCACTCATGTTACAATGCAGGAGGACTGGGCTTCAACACCCTGGTCCCCACCTGCCAGGGGAAATCTTTACAAGTGGTGCAGAAGTGCTGCAGGTGTTTCTCTCTGTGTCTCAAACTCTCTCTCCCTCCCTTCCCTCTCAATTCCTATCTATTTATTCCAGTGAATAATCAAGAAAATAGAAAGTAATAAAAGAAAAAGGAAAAGGAAATATGCCACGACTTCAAATGGGCTACTCAGGAAAATGCTTTCCTTGTTAAGATCCTCACAGCATTCCATATGCAGAAAGGCAAAGACACCATGTATTTTTTAACACAGATTTTATATTTATTTATTTGTTTATTTATTTAGGTGCTTACTCACTTTTGTTATTGTTGAATTAATGTTTTACATTTGACATTGACTAAGGATCTGACACCAGGGGTCTCCAGTACCCCTAGATGGTACTCTCCCTCTACAAAACCGATCCATTGACCTGTCCATCCATCCATCCACCCATCCATCTATCCATCCATCCATCCATCCATCCATCCATCCATCCATCCATCCATCCATCCAGCAGTCAACCAAGCTAAGTACAAAAGGAGATCTCTCCTTGAATGGTGAAGAGAATCAACGATGCACAGGTAGGTTGCAAAGGGGCCAGTTTGGCTGAATAGGGCAGAGAGGCTGAACCAGGGAATGTGTTGGGGCGTGTGGGTTTGGGTGGAGTGAGCCGGAGACCCTGTGAGCTGGGTCACATTAGGGGCAGGCAGGGGGTGGAAGGGGATGCGAACAGCTGTCACTGGAGAACCATCACAAGTGCTGGAGCTGGTGAGCAGGGCACCTGGAAGAGAGGACAGACAAAGGAGAGAAGCAAAGTGCAGAGGAGAGGAGAGGGGAGAGGATGGTGAGGACAGGAGAGGACAGGAGAGGACAGGAGTGGAGGGGACCTGAGAAACCTACCTGGACAAAGGCAGCATACAGACATCCAGGAAGGCAGGCAGGCATGCAGGCAGCTCTGGCCTGGGCTCCCTGGATCCCGGGCACACCTCCACCTGTCTTCTCTTGGCTGCCAGCCCTGAGGTCCCTCTTCGGTCAGCACTGTCTTCCCATCCTTCCGTCCCTCTGTGCCAGGGCCCAGGCGTCTGGGCGCTGTTGCCTCACCTAGTGGCAGGGCAGTTGGGCTACCCAGTGCCAGTGTGGCCAGCACAGATTGCCAGGGGCTAGGACATCACAGAGGGCTCCTGTGGTTGCTAGGCTACGGGGACCCTGCCCATCCAGTTGACCAGCAGCCATGACCCCCACGCTGAACTTGACCTGAGGGGTGGTGGCCAGCCACCAGAGCCAGAGCCCCAGGGCAAAGCAGGTGCTGGTCGGCCGGGACAAGGGGCTATGGGCAGATTGGTGTGTGTCTGGGCATGGGGCTGGCATCTGACAGCCCAGGGCTGGGGACCAAGGTCCGCCAGGCCCCTGTCCCACCATGTGCACTGACACACAGTCTTGCTGACTGACTGACAGTTCCCGCCCCAGAGATACCCACACCAGGTCCCTGGGTGCCCTGAGCTGCCCCTGAGGGTTGGTGGGTGCCTGCCTGGACACCTGCCTCCGTAATGGAGGCCTCTATTAATCCCGTTGCCTACTGACAGCTGCCCTCCTGCCCCTCCTACTCCTCCTCCTCTTCTTCCTCCTCCTCTTCCTCCTCCTCTTCCTCCTCCTCCTCCTCCTCCTTCTCCTCCTCCTCCTCTACCTCCTCCTCTTCTTCCTCATCCTCAGAGGGACTCAATCAGGGCCCTTGGCCTAGGCAAGCCAGGGCTGCTGCTCTGGCTGCTGCAGCTTCTATCCAGTGGGTGGGTGCAGGAATCTGTTCCTGTCAGTCCCTGATTCCTGGGACCTTCCATGCCTCCAGCTCCCCCCACTCTCTAGTCCATACCCCTCCTCAAGGATGCCCCCTTTCCCCTTGCCCTCTGTCCCCCAGCTCCCCAACTAACATCTACTGTGTGCTTCCCTGTGCTACTTTACTGCCACTCTGCTTCTGCCCTTCAGCCCTGAGGGCCCAGGGCCAGCCCAGCTGCCATCTCACCATCCAGAGGGGGACCTGCCCTTACCCCCTGCCACCACACCCACACACACAGCCCTGCACACACTCACGGGCTCCCCTGCCTGTAGCCTGCCTCTCAAACAGTCTCCTTCTGCCCCCTAGCCCCCTTACAGCCTGTGCCACGGCCCCCCACAGACACCTGGGCATCAGCAGCGCAGACATGCAAACAGCTCCCCTCACCCCCACTCCATTTGCTCCAAGGTTGTCAAGAGTCTTTTTTTCATGCTGTAGGGAAGGGAGTTGAGACAGTCCAATGTCCTGGGGAGCAAGAACTGCAAACAGTCCATCTACATTGTAACATTTGGGTCTCCTGCCGCCCAATCCCTAGTGTGCTGTGCAGACCTTTGACTGGCAAAAACACCCCATCTGAGCGTGAGATATGGCTGGGCTAGTGGCTCTTTCTGTGGACTAAGAGACAGACAGACAGAGTTTTCAGGTTCAAAACCTATACTTTCCAGAAGATGGTCATTCACTTCGGTTTAAAAAAAAAAAAAAAAAAAAAAAAAAAAGGCTTTTTATTTTTTTCGCCCTGCCTGGGTAACCTGTCTGCTGCCAGTTTCAAAGTGAAAAAAGGGAAAAATCTTTTTTGGAGGGAAAAGGACCAAAATGCAGGCAGGTGGACTCCGTGGAGGGTGGATGAGGAGTTGCTCCTGCCCTGGCACTAGAGCCCCAGCTGCTGTTCCAGGTGCTCTCTGATACCAGAGATCTCCGAGTGTCGTGTCATGACACTGTCTCCAGCACTGACCCTCAGGATAATGAGGATTCAAAACGAGGCAGGTCATATTGCCTTCAAAAGTAAATCCAGGGAGGTTTGGCGGTATGTCAGAGGGTTAAGGGCTTGTGGCGCTCACGAAAAGGGGACAGGTGGAAGGATCTGGGGTCTGGCCCCCAGACCGCCACCTGCCGGGGAGTCGCTTTACAGGGGGTGAAGCAGGTCTTTAGGAGTTCTATCTTTCTCTCCCACCCTGTATTTCCTCTGCTCTCTCCTTTTGTGTCTGTCAGATGCAAGGTCAGTAACAACAACAACAACAACAACAACAACAATAACCACCACAGTGACCAAGCAACAAGGGCAGCGAAAGGGGAACAAATGGAGTGCAGGAGCTGTGGATTATTCGTGGTGCAGGCACTCAGCTGTGGCAATAACCCCTTGAGGCAATCAATCCATAAATGAAGAAGTAATACAGGTAACAGAGACTTATATGTCCCAGTGTGTTTCCACTGAGTTAATGTAAATGCACTTTTAATTACTTCTTCATTTATTTATTACCTTGCCACGAGAATTTCTTTTCATTGCTAAAAAAAAGTGCCCCTTCAAGGGTACCAGGTGGTGCCACACCCAGTTAAGCACTCATGTTACAATGCAGGAGGACTGGGCTTCAACACCCTGGTCCCCACCTGCCAGGGGAAATCTTTACAAGTGGTGCAGAAGTGCTGCAGGTGTTTCTCTCTGTGTCTCAAACTCTCTCTCCCTCCCTTCCCTCTCAATTCCTATCTATTTATTCCAGTGAATAATCAAGAAAATAGAAAGTAATAAAAGAAAAAGGAAAAGGAAATATGCCACGACTTCAAATGGGCTACTCAGGAAAATGCTTTCCTTGTTAAGATCCTCACAGCATTCCATATGCAGAAAGGCAAAGACACCATGTATTTTTTAACACAGATTTTATATTTATTTATTTGTTTATTTATTTAGGTGCTTACTCACTTTTGTTATTGTTGAATTAATGTTTTACATTTGACATTGACTAAGGATCTGACACCAGGGGTCTCCAGTACCCCTAGATGGTACTCTCCCTCTACAAAACCGATCCATTGACCTGTCCATCCATCCATCCACCCATCCATCTATCCATCCATCCATCCATCCATCCATCCATCCATCCATCGATCCATCCAGCAGTCAACCAAGCTAAGTACAAAAGGAGATCTCTCCTTGAATGGTGAAGAGAATCAACGATGCACAGGTAGGTTGCAAAGGGGCCAGTTTGGCTGAATAGGGCAGAGAGGCTGAACCAGGGAATGTGTTGGGGCGTGTGGGTTTGGGTGGAGTGAGCCGGAGACCCTGTGAGCTGGGTCACATTAGGGGCAGGCAGGGGGTGGAAGGGGATGCGAACAGCTGTCACTGGAGAACCATCACAAGTGCTGGAGCTGGTGAGCAGGGCACCTGGAAGAGAGGACAGACAAAGGAGAGAAGCAAAGTGCAGAGGAGAGGAGAGGGGAGAGGATGGTGAGGACAGGAGAGGACAGGAGAGGACAGGAGTGGAGGGGACCTGAGAAACCTACCTGGACAAAGGCAGCATACAGACATCCAGGAAGGCAGGCAGGCATGCAGGCAGCTCTGGCCTGGGCTCCCTGGATCCCGGGCACACCTCCACCTGTCTTCTCTTGGCTGCCAGCCCTGAGGTCCCTCTTCGGTCAGCACTGTCTTCCCATCCTTCCGTCCCTCTGTGCCAGGGCCCAGGCGTCTGGGCGCTGTTGCCTCACCTAGTGGCAGGGCAGTTGGGCTACCCAGTGCCAGTGTGGCCAGCACAGATTGCCAGGGGCTAGGACATCACAGAGGGCTCCTGTGGTTGCTAGGCTACGGGGACCCTGCCCATCCAGTTGACCAGCAGCCATGACCCCCACGCTGAACTTGACCTGAGGGGTGGTGGCCAGCCACCAGAGCCAGAGCCCCAGGGCAAAGCAGGTGCTGGTCGGCCGGGCCAAGGGGCTATGGGCAGATTGGTGTGTGTCTGGGCATGGGGCTGGCATCTGACAGCCCAGGGCTGGGGACCAAGGTCCGCCAGGCCCCTGTCCCACCATGTGCACTGACACACAGTCTTGCTGACTGACTGACAGTTCCCGCCCCAGAGATACCCACACCAGGTCCCTGGGTGCCCTGAGCTGCCCCTGAGGGTTGGTGGGTGCCTGCCTGGACACCTGCCTCCGTAATGGAGGCCTCTATTAATCCCGTTGCCTACTGACAGCTGCCCTCCTGCCCCTCCTACTCCTCCTCCTCTTCTTCCTCCTCCTCTTCCTCCTCCTCCTCCTCCTCCTCCTCCTCCTCCTCCTTCTCCTCCTCCTCCTCTACCTCCTCCTCTTCTTCCTCATCCTCAGAGGGACTCAATCAGGGCCCTTGGCCTAGGCAAGCCAGGGCTGCTGCTCTGGCTGCTGCAGCTTCTATCCAGTGGGTGGGTGCAGGAATCTGTTCCTGTCAGTCCCTGATTCCTGGGACCTTCCATGCCTCCAGCTCCCCCCACTCTCTAGTCCATACCCCTCCTCAAGGATGCCCCCTTTCCCCTTGCCCTCTGTCCCCCAGCTCCCCAACTAACATCTACTGTGTGCTTCCCTGTGCTACTTTACTGCCACCCTGCTTCTGCCCTTCAGCCCTGAGGGCCCAGGGCCAGCCCAGCTGCCATCTCACCATCCAGAGGGGGACCTGCCCTTACCCCCTGCCACCACACCCACACACACAGCCCTGCACACACTCACGGGCTCCCCTGCCTGTAGCCTGCCTCTCAAACAGTCTCCTTCTGCCCCCTAGCCCCCTTACAGCCTGTGCCACGGCCCCCCACAGACACCTGGGCATCAGCAGCGCAGACATGCAAACAGCTCCCCTCACCCCCACTCCATTTGCTCCAAGGTTGTCAAGAGTCTTTTTTTCATGCTGTAGGGAAGGGAGTTGAGACAGTCCAATGTCCTGGGGAGCAAGAACTGCAAACAGTCCATCTACATTGTAACATTTGGGTCTCCTGCCGCCCAATCCCTAGTGTGCTGTGCAGACCTTTGACTGGCAAAAACACCCCATCTGAGCGTGAGATATGGCTGGGCTAGTGGCTCTTTCTGTGGACTAAGAGACAGACAGACAGAGTTTTCAGGTTCAAAACCTATACTTTCCAGAAGATGGTCATTCACTTCGGTTTAAAAAAAAAAAAAAAAAAAGGCTTTTTATTTTTTTCGCCCTGCCTGGGTAACCTGTCTGCTGCCAGTTTCAAAGTGAAAAAAGGGAAAAATCTTTTTTGGAGGGAAAAGGACCAAAATGCAGGCAGGTGGACTCCGTGGAGGGTGGATGAGGAGTTGCTCCTGCCCTGGCACTAGAGCCCCAGCTGCTGTTCCAGGTGCTCTCTGATACCAGAGATCTCCGTGTGTCGTGTCATGACACTGTCTCCAGCACTGACCCTCAGGATAATGAGGATTCAAAACGAGGCAGGTCATATTGCCTTCAAAAGTAAATCCAGGGAGGTTTGGCGGTATGTCAGAGGGTTAAGGGCTTGTGGCGCTCACGAAAAGGGGACAGGTGGAAGGATCTGGGGTCTGGCCCCCAGACCGCCACCTGCCGGGGAGTCGCTTTACAGGGGGTGAAGCAGGTCTTTAGGAGTTCTATCTTTCTCTCCCACCCTGTATTTCCTCTGCTCTCTCCTTTTGTGTCTGTCAGATGCAAGGTCAGTAACAACAACAACAACAACAACAACAACAACAATAACCACCACAGTGACCAAGCAACAAGGGCAGCGAAAGGGGAACAAATGGAGTGCAGGAGCTGTGGATTATTCGTGGTGCAGGCACTCAGCTGTGGCAATAACCCCTTGAGGCAATCAATCCATAAATGAAGAAGTAATACAGGTAACAGAGACTTATATGTCCCAGTGTGTTTCCACTGAGTTAATGTAAATGCACTTTTAATTACTTCTTCATTTATTTATTACCTTGCCACGAGAATTTCTTTTCATTGCTAAAAAAAAGTGCCCCTTCAAGGGTACCAGGTGGTGCGACACCCAGTTAAGCACTCATGTTACAATGCAGGAGGACTGGGCTTCAACACCCTGGTCCCCACCTGCCAGGGGAAATCTTTACAAGTGGTGCAGAAGTGCTGCAGGTGTTTCTCTCTGTGTCTCAAACTCTCTCTCCCTCCCTTCCCTCTCAATTCCTATCTATTTATTCCAGTGAATAATCAAGAAAATAGAAAGTAATAAAAGAAAAAGGAAAAGGAAATATGCCACGACTTCAAATGGGCTACTCAGGAAAATGCTTTCCTTGTTAAGATCCTCACAGCATTCCATATGCAGAAAGGCAAAGACACCATGTATTTTTTAACACAGATTTTATATTTATTTATTTGTTTATTTATTTAGGTGCTTACTCACTTTTGTTATTGTTGAATTAATGTTTTACATTTGACATTGACTAAGGATCTGACACCAGGGGTCTCCAGTACCCCTAGATGGTACTCTCCCTCTACAAAACCGATCCATTGACCTGTCCATCCATCCATCCACCCATCCATCTATCCATCCATCCATCCATCCATCCATCCATCCATCCATCCAGCAGTCAACCAAGCTAAGTACAAAAGGAGATCTCTCCTTGAATGGTGAAGAGAATCAACGATGCACAGGTAGGTTGCAAAGGGGCCAGTTTGGCTGAATAGGGCAGAGAGGCTGAACCAGGGAATGTGTTGGGGCGTGTGGGTTTGGGTGGAGTGAGCCGGAGACCCTGTGAGCTGGGTCACATTAGGGGCAGGCAGGGGGTGGAAGGGGATGCGAACAGCTGTCACTGGAGAACCATCACAAGTGCTGGAGCTGGTGAGCAGGGCACCTGGAAGAGAGGACAGACAAAGGAGAGAAGCAAAGTGCAGAGGAGAGGAGAGGGGAGAGGATGGTGAGGACAGGAGAGGACAGGAGAGGACAGGAGTGGAGGGGACCTGAGAAACCTACCTGGACAAAGGCAGCATACAGACATCCAGGAAGGCAGGCAGGCATGCAGGCAGCTCTGGCCTGGGCTCCCTGGATCCCGGGCACACCTCCACCTGTCTTCTCTTGGCTGCCAGCCCTGAGGTCCCTCTTCGGTCAGCACTGTCTTCCCATCCTTCCGTCCCTCTGTGCCAGGGCCCAGGCGTCTGGGCGCTGTTGCCTCACCTAGTGGCAGGGCAGTTGGGCTACCCAGTGCCAGTGTGGCCAGCACAGATTGCCAGGGGCTAGGACATCACAGAGGGCTCCTGTGGTTGCTAGGCTACGGGGACCCTGCCCATCCAGTTGACCAGCAGCCATGACCCCCACGCTGAACTTGACCTGAGGGGTGGTGGCCAGCCACCAGAGCCAGAGCCCCAGGGCAAAGCAGGTGCTGGTCGGGCGGGCCAAGGGGCTATGGGCAGATTGGTGTGTGTCTGGGCATGGGGCTGGCATCTGACAGCCCAGGGCTGGGGACCAAGGTCCGCCAGGCCCCTGTCCCACCATGTGCACTGACACACAGTCTTGCTGACTGACTGACAGTTCCCGCCCCAGAGATACCCACACCAGGTCCCTGGGTGCCCTGAGCTGCCCCTGAGGGTTGGTGGGTGCCTGCCTGGACACCTGCCTCCGTAATGGAGGCCTCTATTAATCCCGTTGCCTACTGACAGCTGCCCTCCTGCCCCTCCTACTCCTCCTCCTCTTCTTCCTCCTCCTCTTCCTCCTCCTCCTCCTCCTCCTCCTCCTCCTTCTCCTCCTCCTCCTCTACCTCCTCCTCTTCTTCCTCATCCTCAGAGGGACTCAATCAGGGCCCTTGGCCTAGGCAAGCCAGGGCTGCTGCTCTGGCTGCTGCAGCTTCTATCCAGTGGGTGGGTGCAGGAATCTGTTCCTGTCAGTCCCTGATTCCTGGGACCTTCCATGCCTCCAGCTCCCCCCACTCTCTAGTCCATACCCCTCCTCAAGGATGCCCCCTTTCCCCTTGCCCTCTGTCCCCCAGCTCCCCAACTAACATCTACTGTGTGCTTCCCTGTGCTACTTTACTGCCACCCTGCTTCTGCCCTTCAGCCCTGAGGGCCCAGGGCCAGCCCAGCTGCCATCTCACCATCCAGAGGGGGACCTGCCCTTACCCCCTGCCACCACACCCACACACACAGCCCTGCACACACTCACGGGCTCCCCTGCCTGTAGCCTGCCTCTCAAACAGTCTCCTTCTGCCCCCTAGCCCCCTTACAGCCTGTGCCACGGCCCCCCACAGACACCTGGGCATCAGCAGCACAGACATGCAAACAGCTCCCCTCACCCCCACTCCATTTGCTCCAAGGTTGTCAAGAGTCTTTTTTTCATGCTGTAGGGAAGGGAGTTGAGACAGTCCAATGTCCTGGGGAGCAAGAACTGCAAACAGTCCATCTACATTGTAACATTTGGGTCTCCTGCCGCCCAATCCCTAGTGTGCTGTGCAGACCTTTGACTGGCAAAAACACCCCATCTGAGCGTGAGATATGGCTGGGCTAGTGGCTCTTTCTGTGGACTAAGAGACAGACAGACAGAGTTTTCAGGTTCAAAACCTATACTTTCCAGAAGATGGTCATTCACTTCGGTTTAAAAAAAAAAAAAAAAAAAAAAAAAAAAGGCTTTTTATTTTTTTCGCCCTGCCTGGGTAACCTGTCTGCTGCCAGTTTCAAAGTGAAAAAAGGGAAAAATCTTTTTTGGAGGGAAAAGGACCAAAATGCAGGCAGGTGGACTCCGTGGAGGGTGGATGAGGAGTTGCTCCTGCCCTGGCACTAGAGCCCCAGCTGCTGTTCCAGGTGCTCTCTGATACCAGAGATCTCCGTGTGTCGTGTCATGACACTGTCTCCAGCACTGACCCTCAGGATAATGAGGATTCAAAACGAGGCAGGTCATATTGCCTTCAAAAGTAAATCCAGGGAGGTTTGGCGGTATGTCAGAGGGTTAAGGGCTTGTGGCGCTCACGAAAAGGGGACAGGTGGAAGGATCTGGGGTCTGGCCCCCAGACCGCCACCTGCCGGGGAGTCGCTTTACAGGGGGTGAAGCAGGTCTTTAGGAGTTCTATCTTTCTCTCCCACCCTGTATTTCCTCTGCTCTCTCCTTTTGTGTCTGTCAGATGCAAGGTCAGTAACAACAACAACAACAACAACAACAACAACAACAATAACCACCACAGTGACCAAGCAACAAGGGCAGCGAAAGGGGAACAAATGGAGTGCAGGAGCTGTGGATTATTCGTGGTGCAGGCACTCAGCTGTGGCAATAACCCCTTGAGGCAATCAATCCATAAATGAAGAAGTAATACAGGTAACAGAGACTTATATGTCCCAGTGTGTTTCCACTGAGTTAATGTAAATGCACTTTTAATTACTTCTTCATTTATTTATTACCTTGCCACGAGAATTTCTTTTCATTGCTAAAAAAAAGTGCCCCTTCAAGGGTACCAGGTGGTGCCACACCCAGTTAAGCACTCATGTTACAATGCAGGAGGACTGGGCTTCAACACCCTGGTCCCCACCTGCCAGGGGAAATCTTTACAAGTGGTGCAGAAGTGCTGCAGGTGTTTCTCTCTGTGTCTCAAACTCTCTCTCCCTCCCTTCCCTCTCAATTCCTATCTATTTATTCCAGTGAATAATCAAGAAAATAGAAAGTAATAAAAGAAAAAGGAAAAGGAAATATGCCACGACTTCAAATGGGCTACTCAGGAAAATGCTTTCCTTGTTAAGATCCTCACAGCATTCCATATGCAGAAAGGCAAAGACACCATGTATTTTTTAACACAGATTTTATATTTATTTATTTGTTTATTTATTTAGGTGCTTACTCACTTTTGTTATTGTTGAATTAATGTTTTACATTTGACATTGACTAAGGATCTGACACCAGGGGTCTCCAGTACCCCTAGATGGTACTCTCCCTCTACAAAACCGATCCATTGACCTGTCCATCCATCCATCCACCCATCCATCTATCCATCCATCCATCCATCCATCCATCCATCCATCCATCCATCCAGCAGTCAACCAAGCTAAGTACAAAAGGAGATCTCTCCTTGAATGGTGAAGAGAATCAACGATGCACAGGTAGGTTGCAAAGGGGCCAGTTTGGCTGAATAGGGCAGAGAGGCTGAACCAGGGAATGTGTTGGGGCGTGTGGGTTTGGGTGGAGTGAGCCGGAGACCCTGTGAGCTGGGTCACATTAGGGGCAGGCAGGGGGTGGAAGGGGATGCGAACAGCTGTCACTGGAGAACCATCACAAGTGCTGGAGCTGGTGAGCAGGGCACCTGGAAGAGAGGACAGACAAAGGAGAGAAGCAAAGTGCAGAGGAGAGGAGAGGGGAGAGGATGGTGAGGACAGGAGAGGACAGGAGAGGACAGGAGTGGAGGGGACCTGAGAAACCTACCTGGACAAAGGCAGCATACAGACATCCAGGAAGGCAGGCAGGCATGCAGGCAGCTCTGGCCTGGGCTCCCTGGATCCCGGGCACACCTCCACCTGTCTTCTCTTGGCTGCCAGCCCTGAGGTCCCTCTTCGGTCAGCACTGTCTTCCCATCCTTCCGTCCCTCTGTGCCAGGGCCCAGGCGTCTGGGCGCTGTTGCCTCACCTAGTGGCAGGGCAGTTGGGCTACCCAGTGCCAGTGTGGCCAGCACAGATTTCCAGGGGCTAGGACATCACAGAGGGCTCCTGTGGTTGCTAGGCTACGGGGACCCTGCCCATCCAGTTGACCAGCAGCCATGACCCCCACGCTGAACTTGACCTGAGGGGTGGTGGCCAGCCACCAGAGCCAGAGCCCCAGGGCAAAGCAGGTGCTGGTCGGCCGGGCCAAGGGGCTATGGGCAGATTGGTGTGTGTCTGGGCATGGGGCTGGCATCTGACAGCCCAGGGCTGGGGACCAAGGTCCGCCAGGCCCCTGTCCCACCATGTGCACTGACACACAGTCTTGCTGACTGACTGACAGTTCCCGCCCCAGAGATACCCACACCAGGTCCCTGGGTGCCCTGAGCTGCCCCTGCGGGTTGGTGGGTGCCTGCCTGGACACCTGCCTCCGTAATGGAGGCCTCTATTAATCCCGTTGCCTACTGACAGCTGCCCTCCTGCCCCTCCTACTCCTCCTCCTCTTCTTCCTCCTCCTCTTCCTCCTCCTCCTCCTCCTCCTCCTCCTTCTCCTCCTCCTCCTCTACCTCCTCCTCTTCTTCCTCATCCTCAGAGGGACTCAATCAGGGCCCTTGGCCTAGGCAAGCCAGGGCTGCTGCTCTGGCTGCTGCAGCTTCTATCCAGTGGGTGGGTGCAGGAATCTGTTCCTGTCAGTCCCTGATTCCTGGGACCTTCCATGCCTCCAGCTCCCCCCACTCTCTAGTCCATACCCCTCCTCAAGGATGCCCCCTTTCCCCTTGCCCTCTGTCCCCCAGCTCCCCAACTAACATCTACTGTGTGCTTCCCTGTGCTACTTTACTGCCACCCTGCTTCTGCCCTTCAGCCCTGAGGGCCCAGGGCCAGCCCAGCTGCCATCTCACCATCCAGAGGGGGACCTGCCCTTACCCCCTGCCACCACACCCACACACACAGCCCTGCACACACTCACGGGCTCCCCTGCCTGTAGCCTGCCTCTCAAACAGTCTCCTTCTGCCCCCTAGCCCCCTTACAGCCTGTGCCACGGCCCCCCACAGACACCTGGGCATCAGCAGCGCAGACATGCAAACAGCTCCCCTCACCCCCACTCCATTTGCTCCAAGGTTGTCAAGAGTCTTTTTTTCATGCTGTAGGGAAGGGAGTTGAGACAGTCCAATGTCCTGGGGAGCAAGAACTGCAAACAGTCCATCTACATTGTAACATTTGGGTCTCCTGCCGCCCAATCCCTAGTGTGCTGTGCAGACCTTTGACTGGCAAAAACACCCCATCTGAGCGTGAGATATGGCTGGGCTAGTGGCTCTTTCTGTGGACTAAGAGACAGACAGACAGAGTTTTCAGGTTCAAAACCTATACTTTCCAGAAGATGGTCATTCACTTCGGTTTAAAAAAAAAAAAAAAAAAAAAAAAAAAAAAGGCTTTTTATTTTTTTCGCCCTGCCTGGGTAACCTGTCTGCTGCCAGTTTCAAAGTGAAAAAAGGGAAAAATCTTTTTTGGAGGGAAAAGGACCAAAATGCAGGCAGGTGGACTCCGTGGAGGGTGGATGAGGAGTTGCTCCTGCCCTGGCACTAGAGCCCCAGCTGCTGTTCCAGGTGCTCTCTGATACCAGAGATCTCCGTGTGTCGTGTCATGACACTGTCTCCAGCACTGACCCTCAGGATAATGAGGATTCAAAACGAGGCAGGTCATATTGCCTTCAAAAGTAAATCCAGGGAGGTTTGGCGGTATGTCAGAGGGTTAAGGGCTTGTGGCGCTCACGAAAAGGGGACAGGTGGAAGGATCTGGGGTCTGGCCCCCAGACCGCCACCTGCCGGGGAGTCGCTTTACAGGGGGTGAAGCAGGTCTTTAGGAGTTCTATCTTTCTCTCCCACCCTGTATTTCCTCTGCTCTCTCCTTTTGTGTCTGTCAGATGCAAGGTCATTAACAACAACAACAACAACAACAACAATAACCACCACAGTGACCAAGCAACAAGGGCAGCGAAAGGGGAACAAATGGAGTGCAGGAGCTGTGGATTATTCGTGGTGCAGGCACTCAGCTGTGGCAATAACCCCTTGAGGCAATCAATCCATAAATGAAGAAGTAATACAGGTAACAGAGACTTATATGTCCCAGTGTGTTTCCACTGAGTTAATGTAAATGCACTTTTAATTACTTCTTCATTTATTTATTACCTTGCCACGAGAATTTCTTTTCATTGCTAAAAAAAAGTGCCCCTTCAAGGGTACCAGGTGGTGCCACACCCAGTTAAGCACTCATGTTACAATGCAGGAGGACTGGGCTTCAACACCCTGGTCCCCACCTGCCAGGGGAAATCTTTACAAGTGGTGCAGAAGTGCTGCAGGTGTTTCTCTCTGTGTCTCAAACTCTCTCTCCCTCCCTTCCCTCTCAATTCCTATCTATTTATTCCAGTGAATAATCAAGAAAATAGAAAGTAATAAAAGAAAAAGGAAAAGGAAATATGCCATGACTTCAAATGGGCTACTCAGGAAAATGCTTTCCTTGTTAAGATCCTCACAGCATTCCATATGCAGAAAGGCAAAGACACCATGTATTTTTTAACACAGATTTTATATTTATTTATTTGTTTATTTATTTAGGTGCTTACTCACTTTTGTTATTGTTGAATTAATGTTTTACATTTGACATTGACTAAGGATCTGACACCAGGGGTCTCCAGTACCCCTAGATGGTACTCTCCCTCTACAAAACCGATCCATTGACCTGTCCATCCATCCATCCACCCATCCATCTATCCATCCATCCATCCATCCATCCATCCATCCATCCATCCATCCATCCATCCATCCAGCAGTCAACCAAGCTAAGTACAAAAGGAGATCTCTCCTTGAATGGTGAAGAGAATCAACGATGCACAGGTAGGTTGCAAAGGGGCCAGTTTGGCTGAATAGGGCAGAGAGGCTGAACCAGGGAATGTGTTGGGGCGTGTGGGTTTGGGTGGAGTGAGCCGGAGACCCTGTGAGCTGGGTCACATTAGGGGCAGGCAGGGGGTGGAAGGGGATGCGAACAGCTGTCACTGGAGAACCATCACAAGTGCTGGAGCTGGTGAGCAGGGCACCTGGAAGAGAGGACAGACAAAGGAGAGAAGCAAAGTGCAGAGGAGAGGAGAGGGGAGAGGATGGTGAGGACAGGAGAGGACAGGAGAGGACAGGAGTGGAGGGGACCTGAGAAACCTACCTGGACAAAGGCAGCATACAGACATCCAGGAAGGCAGGCAGGCATGCAGGCAGCTCTGGCCTGGGCTCCCTGGATCCCGGGCACACCTCCACCTGTCTTCTCTTGGCTGCCAGCCCTGAGGTCCCTCTTCGGTCAGCACTGTCTTCCCATCCTTCCGTCCCTCTGTGCCAGGGCCCAGGCGTCTGGGCGCTGTTGCCTCACCTAGTGGCAGGGCAGTTGGGCTACCCAGTGCCAGTGTGGCCAGCACAGATTGCCAGGGGCTAGGACATCACAGAGGGCTCCTGTGGTTGCTAGGCTACGGGGACCCTGCCCATCCAGTTGACCAGCAGCCATGACCCCCACGCTGAACTTGACCTGAGGGGTGGTGGCCAGCCACCAGAGCCAGAGCCCCAGGGCAAAGCAGGTGCTGGTCGGCCGGGCCAAGGGGCTATGGGCAGATTGGTGTGTGTCTGGGCATGGGGCTGGCATCTGACAGCCCAGGGCTGGGGACCAAGGTCCGCCAGGCCCCTGTCCCACCATGTGCACTGACACACAGTCTTGCTGACTGACTGACAGTTCCCGCCCCAGAGATACCCACACCAGGTCCCTGGGTGCCCTGAGCTGCCCCTGAGGGTTGGTGGGTGCCTGCCTGGACACCTGCCTCCGTAATGGAGGCCTCTATTAATCCCGTTGCCTACTGACAGCTGCCCTCCTGCCCCTCCTACTCCTCCTCCTCTTCTTCCTCCTCCTCTTCCTCCTCCTCCTCCTCCTCCTCCTCCTTCTCCTCCTCCTCCTCTACCTCCTCCTCTTCTTCCTCATCCTCAGAGGGACTCAATCAGGGCCCTTGGCCTAGGCAAGCCAGGGCTGCTGCTCTGGCTGCTGCAGCTTCTATCCAGTGGGTGGGTGCAGGAATCTGTTCCTGTCAGTCCCTGATTCCTGGGACCTTCCATGCCTCCAGCTCCCCCCACTCTCTAGTCCATACCCCTCCTCAAGGATGCCCCCTTTCCCCTTGCCCTCTGTCCCCCAGCTCCCCAACTAACATCTACTGTGTGCTTCCCTGTGCTACTTTACTGCCACCCTGCTTCTGCCCTTCAGCCCTGAGGGCCCAGGGCCAGCCCAGCTGCCATCTCACCATCCAGAGGGGGACCTGCCCTTACCCCCTGCCACCACACCCACACACACAGCCCTGCACACACTCACGGGCTCCCCTGCCTGTAGCCTGCCTCTCAAACAGTCTCCTTCTGCCCCCTAGCCCCCTTACAGCCTGTGCCACGGCCCCCCACAGACACCTGGGCATCAGCAGCGCAGACATGCAAACAGCTCCCCTCACCCCCACTCCATTTGCTCCAAGGTTGTCAAGAGTCTTTTTTTCATGCTGTAGGGAAGGGAGTTGAGACAGTCCAATGTCCTGGGGAGCAAGAACTGCAAACAGTCCATCTACATTGTAACATTTGGGTCTCCTGCCGCCCAATCCCTAGTGTGCTGTGCAGACCTTTGACTGGCAAAAACACCCCATCTGAGCGTGAGATATGGCTGGGCTAGTGGCTCTTTCTGTGGACTAAGAGACAGACAGACAGAGTTTTCAGGTTCAAAACCTATACTTTCCAGAAGATGGTCATTCACTTCGGTTTAAAAAAAAAAAAAAAAAAAAAAAAAAAAAAGGCTTTTTATTTTTTTCGCCCTGCCTGGGTAACCTGTCTGCTGCCAGTTTCAAAGTGAAAAAAGGGAAAAATCTTTTTTGGAGGGAAAAGGACCAAAATGCAGGCAGGTGGACTCCGTGGAGGGTGGATGAGGAGTTGCTCCTGCCCTGGCACTAGAGCCCCAGCTGCTGTTCCAGGTGCTCTCTGATACCAGAGATCTCCGTGTGTCGTGTCATGACACTGTCTCCAGCACTGACCCTCAGGATAATGAGGATTCAAAACGAGGCAGGTCATATTGCCTTCAAAAGTAAATCCAGGGAGGTTTGGCGGTATGTCAGAGGGTTAAGGGCTTGTGGCGCTCACGAAAAGGGGACAGGTGGAAGGATCTGGGGTCTGGCCCCCAGACCGCCACCTGCCGGGGAGTCGCTTTACAGGGGGTGAAGCAGGTCTTTAGGAGTTCTATCTTTCTCTCCCACCCTGTATTTCCTCTGCTCTCTCCTTTTGTGTCTGTCAGATGCAAGGTCAGTAACAACAACAACAACAACAACAACAACAACAACAATAACCACCACAGTGACCAAGCAACAAGGGCAGCGAAAGGGGAACAAATGGAGTGCAGGAGCTGTGGATTATTCGTGGTGCAGGCACTCAGCTGTGGCAATAACCCCTTGAGGCAATCAATCCATAAATGAAGAAGTAATACAGGTAACAGAGACTTATATGTCCCAGTGTGTTTCCACTGAGTTAATGTAAATGCACTTTTAATTACTTCTTCATTTATTTATTACCTTGCCACGAGAATTTCTTTTCATTGCTAAAAAAAAGTGCCCCTTCAAGGGTACCAGGTGGTGCCACACCCAGTTAAGCACTCATGTTACAATGCAGGAGGACTGGGCTTCAACACCCTGGTCCCCACCTGCCAGGGGAAATCTTTACAAGTGGTGCAGAAGTGCTGCAGGTGTTTCTCTCTGTGTCTCAAACTCTCTCTCCCTCCCTTCCCTCTCAATTCCTATCTATTTATTCCAGTGAATAATCAAGAAAATAGAAAGTAATAAAAGAAAAAGGAAAAGGAAATATGCCATGACTTCAAATGGGCTACTCAGGAAAATGCTTTCCTTGTTAAGATCCTCACAGCATTCCATATGCAGAAAGGCAAAGACACCATGTATTTTTTAACACAGATTTTATATTTATTTATTTGTTTATTTATTTAGGTGCTTACTCACTTTTGTTATTGTTGAATTAATGTTTTACATTTGACATTGACTAAGGATCTGACACCAGGGGTCTCCAGTACCCCTAGATGGTACTCTCCCTCTACAAAACCGATCCATTGACCTGTCCATCCATCCATCCACCCATCCATCTATCCATCCATCCATCCATCCATCCATCCATCCATCCATCCAGCAGTCAACCAAGCTAAGTACAAAAGGAGATCTCTCCTTGAATGGTGAAGAGAATCAACGATGCACAGGTAGGTTGCAAAGGGGCCAGTTTGGCTGAATAGGGCAGAGAGGCTGAACCAGGGAATGTGTTGGGGCGTGTGGGTTTGGGTGGAGTGAGCTGGAGACCCTGTGAGCTGGGTCACATTAGGGGCAGGCAGGAGGTGGAAGGGGATGCGAACAGCTGTCACTGGAGAACCATCACAAGTGCTGGAGCTGGTGAGCAGGGCACCTGGAAGAGAGGACAGACAAAGGAGAGAAGCAAAGTGCAGAGGAGAGGAGAGGGGAGAGGATGGTGAGGACAGGAGAGGACAGGAGAGGACAGGAGTGGAGGGGACCTGAGAAACCTACCTGGACAAAGGCAGCATACAGACATCCAGGAAGGCAGGCAGGCATGCAGGCAGCTCTGGCCTGGGCTCGCTGGATCCCGGGCACACCTCCACCTGTCTTCTCTTGGCTGCCAGCCCTGAGGTCCCTCTTCGGTCAGCACTGTCTTCCCATCCTTCCGTCCCTCTGTGCCAGGGCCCAGGCGTCTGGGCGCTGTTGCCTCACCTAGTGGCAGGGCAGTTGGGCTACCCAGTGCCAGTGTGGCCAGCACAGATTGCCAGGGGCTAGGACATCACAGAGGGCTCCTGTGGTTGCTAGGCTATGGGGACCCTGCCCATCCAGTTGACCAGCAGCCATGACCCCCACGCTGAACTTGACCTGAGGGGTGGTGGCCAGCCACCAGAGCCAGAGCCCCAGGGCAAAGCAGGTGCTGGTCGGCCGGGCCAAGGGGCTATGGGCAGATTGGTGTGTGTCTGGGCATGGGGCTGGCATCTGACAGCCCAGGGCTGGGGACCAAGGTCCGCCAGGCCCCTGTCCCACCATGTGCACTGACACACAGTCTTGCTGACTGACTGACAGTTCCCGCCCCAGAGATACCCACACCAGGTCCCTGGGTGCCCTGAGCTGCCCCTGAGGGTTGGTGGGTGCCTGCCTGGACACCTGCCTCCGTAATGGAGGCCTCTATTAATCCCGTTGCCTACTGACAGCTGCCCTCCTGCCCCTCCTACTCCTCCTCCTCTTCTTCCTCCTCCTCTTCCTCCTCCTCCTCCTCCTCCTCCTCCTTCTCCTCCTCCTCCTCTACCTCCTCCTCTTCTTCCTCATCCTCAGAGGGACTCAATCAGGGCCCTTGGCCTAGGCAAGCCAGGGCTGCTGCTCTGGCTGCTGCAGCTTCTATCCAGTGGGTGGGTGCAGGAATCTGTTCCTGTCAGTCCCTGATTCCTGGGACCTTCCATGCCTCCAGCTCCCCCCACTCTCTAGTCCATACCCCTCCTCAAGGATGCCCCCTTTCCCCTTGCCCTCTGTCCCCCAGCTCCCCAACTAACATCTACTGTGTGCTTCCCTGTGCTACTTTACTGCCACCCTGCTTCTGCCCTTCAGCCCTGAGGGCCCAGGGCCAGCCCAGCTGCCATCTCACCATCCAGAGGGGGACCTGCCCTTACCCCCTGCCACCACACCCACACACACAGCCCTGCACACACTCACGGGCTCCCCTGCCTGTAGCCTGCCTCTCAAACAGTCTCCTTCTGCCCCCTAGCCCCCTTACAGCCTGTGCCACGGCCCCCCACAGACACCTGGGCATCAGCAGCGCAGACATGCAAACAGCTCCCCTCACCCCCACTCCATTTGCTCCAAGGTTGTCAAGAGTCTTTTTTTCATGCTGTAGGGAAGGGAGTTGAGACAGTCCAATGTCCTGGGGAGCAAGAACTGCAAACAGTCCATCTACATTGTAACATTTGGGTCTCCTGCCGCCCAATCCCTAGTGTGCTGTGCAGACCTTTGACTGGCAAAAACACCCCATCTGAGCGTGAGATATGGCTGGGCTAGTGGCTCTTTCTGTGGACTAAGAGACAGACAGACAGAGTTTTCAGGTTCAAAACCTATACTTTCCAGAAGATGGTCATTCACTTCGGTTTAAAAAAAAAAAAAAAAAAAAAAAAAAAGGCTTTTTATTTTTTTCGCCCTGCCTGGGTAACCTGTCTGCTGCCAGTTTCAAAGTGAAAAAAGGGAAAAATCTTTTTTGGAGGGAAAAGGACCAAAATGCAGGCAGGTGGACTCCGTGGAGGGTGGATGAGGAGTTGCTCCTGCCCTGGCACTAGAGCCCCAGCTGCTGTTCCAGGTGCTCTCTGATACCAGAGATCTCCGTGTGTCGTGTCATGACACTGTCTCCAGCACTGACCCTCAGGATAATGAGGATTCAAAACGAGGCAGGTCATATTGCCTTCAAAAGTAAATCCAGGGAGGTTTGGCGGTATGTCAGAGGGTTAAGGGCTTGTGGCGCTCACGAAAAGGGGACAGGTGGAAGGATCTGGGGTCTGGCCCCCAGACCGCCACCTGCCGGGGAGTCGCTTTACAGGGGGTGAAGCAGGTCTTTAGGAGTTCTATCTTTCTCTCCCACCCTGTATTTCCTCTGCTCTCTCCTTTTGTGTCTGTCAGATGCAAGGTCAGTAACAACAACAACAACAACAACAACAACAACAACAATAACCACCACAGTGACCAAGCAACAAGGGCAGCGAAAGGGGAACAAATGGAGTGCAGGAGCTGTGGATTATTCGTGGTGCAGGCACTCAGCTGTGGCAATAACCCCTTGAGGCAATCAATCCATAAATGAAGAAGTAATACAGGTAACAGAGACTTATATGTCCCAGTGTGTTTCCACTGAGTTAATGTAAATGCACTTTTAATTACTTCTTCATTTATTTATTACCTTGCCACGAGAATTTCTTTTCATTGCTAAAAAAAAGTGCCCCTTCAAGGGTACCAGGTGGTGCCACACCCAGTTAAGCACTCATGTTACAATGCAGGAGGACTGGGCTTCAACACCCTGGTCCCCACCTGCCAGGGGAAATCTTTACAAGTGGTGCAGAAGTGCTGCAGGTGTTTCTCTCTGTGTCTCAAACTCTCTCTCCCTCCCTTCCCTCTCAATTCCTATCTATTTATTCCAGTGAATAATCAAGAAAATAGAAAGTAATAAAAGAAAAAGGAAAAGGAAATATGCCATGACTTCAAATGGGCTACTCAGGAAAATGCTTTCCTTGTTAAGATCCTCACAGCATTCCATATGCAGAAAGGCAAAGACACCATGTATTTTTTAACACAGATTTTATATTTATTTATTTGTTTATTTATTTAGGTGCTTACTCACTTTTGTTATTGTTGAATTAATGTTTTACATTTGACATTGACTAAGGATCTGACACCAGGGGTCTCCAGTACCCCTAGATGGTACTCTCCCTCTACAAAACCGATCCATTGACCTGTCCATCCATCCATCCACCCATCCATCTATCCATCCATCCATCCATCCATCCATCCATCCAGCAGTCAACCAATCTAAGTACAAAAGGAGATCTCTCCTTGAATGGTGAAGAGAATCAACGATGCACAGGTAGGTTGCAAAGGGGCCAGTTTGGCTGAATAGGGCAGAGAGGCTGAACCAGGGAATGTGTTGGGGCGTGTGGGTTTGGGTGGAGTGAGCCGGAGACCCTGTGAGCTGGGTCACATTAGGGGCAGGCAGGGGGTGGAAGGGGATGCGAACAGCTGTCACTGGAGAACCATCACAAGTGCTGGAGCTGGTGAGCAGGGCACCTGGAAGAGAGGACAGACAAAGGAGAGAAGCAAAGTGCAGAGGAGAGGAGAGGGGAGAGGATGGTGAGGACAGGAGAGGACAGGAGAGGACAGGAGTGGAGGGGACCTGAGAAACCTACCTGGACAAAGGCAGCATACAGACATCCAGGAAGGCAGGCAGGCATGCAGGCAGCTCTGGCCTGGGCTCCCTGGATCCCGGGCACACCTCCACCTGTCTTCTCTTGGCTGCCAGCCCTGAGGTCCCTATTCGGTCAGCACTGTCTTCCCATCCTTCCGTCCCTCTGTGCCAGGGCCCAGGCGTCTGGGCGCTGTTGCCTCACCTAGTGGCAGGGCAGTTGGGCTACCCAGTGCCAGTGTGGCCAGCACAGATTGCCAGGGGCTAGGACATCACAGAGGGCTCCTGTGGTTGCTAGGCTACGGGGACCCTGCCCATCCAGTTGACCAGCAGCCATGACCCCCACGCTGAACTTGACCTGAGGGGTGGTGGCCAGCCACCAGAGCCAGAGCCCCAGGGCAAAGCAGGTGCTGGTCGGCCGGGCCAAGGGGCTATGGGCAGATTGGTGTGTGTCTGGGCATGGGGCTGGCATCTGACAGCCCAGGGCTGGGGACCAAGGTCCGCCAGGCCCCTGTCCCACCATGTGCACTGACACACAGTCTTGCTGACTGACTGACAGTCCCCGCCCCAGAGATACCCACACCAGGTCCCTGGGTGCCCTGAGCTGCCCCTGAGGGTTGCTGGGTGCCTGCCTGGACACCTGCCTCCGTAATGGAGGCCTCTATTAATCCCGTTGCCTACTGACAGCTGCCCTCCTGCCCCTCCTACTCCTCCTCCTCTTCTTCCTCCTCCTCTTCCTCCTCCTCCTCCTCCTCCTCCTCCTCCTCCTCCTTCTCCTCCTCCTCCTCTACCTCCTCCTCTTCTTCCTCATCCTCAGAGGGACTCAATCAGGGCCCTTGGCCTAGGCAAGCCAGGGCTGCTGCTCTGGCTGCTGCAGCTTCTATCCAATGGGTGGGTGCAGGAATCTGTTCCTGTCAGTCCCTGATTCCTGGGACCTTCCATGCCTCCAGCTCCCCCCACTCTCTAGTCCATACCCCTCCTCAAGGATGCCCCCTTTCCCCTTGCCCTCTGTCCCCCAGCTCCCCAACTAACATCTACTGTGTGCTTCCCTGTGCTACTTTACTGCCACCCTGCTTCTGCCCTTCAGCCCTGAGGGCCCAGGGCCAGCCCAGCTGCCATCTCACCATCCAGAGGGGGACCTGCCCTTACCCCCTGCCACCACACCCACACACACAGCCCTGCACACACTCACGGGCTCCCCTGCCTGTAGCCTGCCTCTCAAACAGTCTCCTTCTGCCCCCTAGCCCCCTTACAGCCTGTGCCACGGCCCCCCACAGACACCTGGGCATCAGCAGCGCAGACATGCAAACAGCTCCCCTCACCCCCACTCCATTTGCTCCAAGGTTGTCAAGAGTCTTTTTTTCATGCTGTAGGGAAGGGAGTTGAGACAGTCCAATGTCCTGGGGAGCAAGAACTGCAAACAGTCCATCTACATTGTAACATTTGGGTCTCCTGCCGCCCAATCCCTAGTGTGCTGTGCAGACCTTTGACTGGCAAAAACACCCCATCTGAGCGTGAGATATGGCTGGGCTAGTGGCTCTTTCTGTGGACTAAGAGACAGACAGACAGAGTTTTCAGGTTCAAAACCTATACTTTCCAGAAGATGGTCATTCACTTCGGTTTAAAAAAAAAAAAAAAAAAAAAAAAAAAAGGCTTTTTATTTTTTTCGCCCTGCCTGGGTAACCTGTCTGCTGCCAGTTTCAAAGTGAAAAAAGGGAAAAATCTTTTTTGGAGGGAAAAGGACCAAAATGCAGGCAGGTGGACTCCGTGGAGGGTGGATGAGGAGTTGCTCCTGCCCTGGCACTAGAGCCCCAGCTGCTGTTCCAGGTGCTCTCTGATACCAGAGATCTCCGTGTGTCGTGTCATGACACTGTCTCCAGCACTGACCCTCAGGATAATGAGGATTCAAAACGAGGCAGGTCATATTGCCTTCAAAAGTAAATCCAGGGAGGTTTGGCGGTATGTCAGAGGGTTAAGGGCTTGTGGCGCTCACGAAAAGGGGACAGGTGGAAGGATCTGGGGTCTGGCCCCCAGACCGCCACCTGCCGGGGAGTCGCTTTACAGGGGGTGAAGCAGGTCTTTAGGAGTTCTATCTTTCTCTCCCACCCTGTATTTCCTCTGCTCTCTCCTTTTGTGTCTGTCAGATGCAAGGTCATTAACAACAACAACAACAACAACAACAATAACCACCACAGTGACCAAGCAACAAGGGCAGCGAAAGGGGAACAAATGGAGTGCAGGAGCTGTGGATTATTCGTGGTGCAGGCACTCAGCTGTGGCAATAACCCCTTGAGGCAATCAATCCATAAATGAAGAAGTAATACAGGTAACAGAGACTTATATGTCCCAGTGTGTTTCCACTGAGTTAATGTAAATGCACTTTTAATTACTTCTTCATTTATTTATTACCTTGCCACGAGAATTTCTTTTCATTGCTAAAAAAAAGTGCCCCTTCAAGGGTACCAGGTGGTGCCACACCCAGTTAAGCACTCATGTTACAATGCAGGAGGACTGGGCTTCAACACCCTGGTCCCCACCTGCCAGGGGAAATCTTTACAAGTGGTGCAGAAGTGCTGCAGGTGTTTCTCTCTGTGTCTCAAACTCTCTCTCCCTCCCTTCCCTCTCAATTCCTATCTATTTATTCCAGTGAATAATCAAGAAAATAGAAAGTAATAAAAGAAAAAGGAAAAGGAAATATGCCATGACTTCAAATGGGCTACTCAGGAAAATGCTTTCCTTGTTAAGATCCTCACAGCATTCCATATGCAGAAAGGCAAAGACACCATGTATTTTTTAACACAGATTTTATATTTATTTATTTGTTTATTTATTTAGGTGCTTACTCACTTTTGTTATTGTTGAATTAATGTTTTACATTTGACATTGACTAAGGATCTGACACCAGGGGTCTCCAGTACCCCTAGATGGTACTCTCCCTCTACAAAACCGATCCATTGACCTGTCCATCCATCCATCCACCCATCCATCTATCCATCCATCCATCCATCCATCCATCCATCCATCCATCCATCCATCCATCCATCCAGCAGTCAACCAAGCTAAGTACAAAAGGAGATCTCTCCTTGAATGGTGAAGAGAATCAACGATGCACAGGTAGGTTGCAAAGGGGCCAGTTGGGCTGAATAGGGCAGAGAGGCTGAACCAGGGAATGTGTTGGGGCGTGTGGGTTTGGGTGGAGTGAGCCGGAGACCCTGTGAGCTGGGTCACATTAGGGGCAGGCAGGGGGTGGAAGGGGATGCGAACAGCTGTCACTGGAGAACCATCACAAGTGCTGGAGCTGGTGAGCAGGGCACCTGGAAGAGAGGACAGACAAAGGAGAGAAGCAAAGTGCAGAGGAGAGGAGAGGGGAGAGGATGGTGAGGACAGGAGAGGACAGGAGAGGACAGGAGTGGAGGGGACCTGAGAAACCTACCTGGACAAAGGCAGCATACAGACATCCAGGAAGGCAGGCAGGCATGCAGGCAGCTCTGGCCTGGGCTCCCTGGATCCCGGGCACACCTCCACCTGTCTTCTCTTGGCTGCCAGCCCTGAGGTCCCTCTTCGGTCAGCACTGTCTTCCCATCCTTCCGTCCCTCTGTGCCAGGGCCCAGGCGTCTGGGCGCTGTTGCCTCACCTAGTGGCAGGGCAGTTGGGCTACCCAGTGCCAGTGTGGCCAGCACAGATTGCCAGGGGCTAGGACATCACAGAGGGCTCCTGTGGTTGCTAGGCTACGGGGACCCTGCCCATCCAGTTGACCAGCAGACATGACCCCCACGCTGAACTTGACCTGAGGGGTGGTGGCCAGCCACCAGAGCCAGAGCCCCAGGGCAAAGCAGGTGCTGGTCGGCCGGGCCAAGGGGCTATGGGCAGATTGGTGTGTGTCTGGGCATGGGGCTGGCATCTGACAGCCCAGGGCTGGGGACCAAGGTCCGCCAGGCCCCTGTCCCACCATGTGCACTGACACACAGTCTTGCTGACTGACTGACAGTTCCCGCCCCAGAGATACCCACACCAGGTCCCTGGGTGCCCTGAGCTGCCCCTGAGGGTTGGTGGGTGCCTGCCTGGACACCTGCCTCCGTAATGGAGGCCTCTATTAATCCCGTTGCCTACTGACAGCTGCCCTCCTGCCCCTCCTACTCCTCCTCCTCTTCTTCCTCCTCCTCTTCCTCCTCCTCCTCCTCCTCCTCCTCCTCCTTCTCCTTCTCCTCCTCTACCTCCTCCTCTTCTTCCTCATCCTCAGCGGGACTCAATCAGGGCCCTTGGCCTAGGCAAGCCAGGGCTGCTGCTCTGGCTGCTGCAGCTTCTATCCAGTGGGTGGGTGCAGGAATCTGTTCCTGTCAGTCCCTGATTCCTGGGACCTTCCATGCCTCCAGTTCCCCCCACTCTCTAGTCCATACCCCTCCTCAAGGATGCCCCCTTTCCCCTTGCCCTCTGTCCCCCAGCTCCCCAACTAACATCTACTGTGTGCTTCCCTGTGCTACTTTACTGCCACCCTGCTTCTGCCCTTCAGCCCTGAGGGCCCAGGGCCAGCCCAGCTGCCATCTCACCATCCAGAGGGGGACCTGCCCTTACCCCCTGCCACCACACCCACACACACAGCCCTGCACACACTCACGGGCTCCCCTGCCTGTAGCCTGCCTCTCAAACAGTCTCCTTCTGCCCCCTAGCCCCCTTACAGCCTGTGCCACGGCCCCCCACAGACACCTGGGCATCAGCAGCGCAGACATGCAAACAGCTCCCCTCACCCCCACTCCATTTGCTCCAAGGTTGTCAAGAGTCTTTTTTTCATGCTGTAGGGAAGGGAGTTGAGACAGTCCAATGTCCTGGGGAGCAAGAACTGCAAACAGTCCATCTACATTGTAACATTTGGGTCTCCTGCCGCCCAATCCCTAGTGTGCTGTGCAGACCTTTGACTGGCAAAAACACCCCATCTGAGCGTGAGATATGGCTGGGCTAGTGGCTCTTTCTGTGGACTAAGAGACAGACAGACAGAGTTTTCAGGTTCAAAACCTATACTTTCCAGAAGATGGTCATTCACTTCGGTTTAAAAAAAAAAAAAAAAAAAAAAAAAAAAGGCTTTTTATTTTTTTCGCCCTGCCTGGGTAACCTGTCTGCTGCCAGTTTCAAAGTGAAAAAAGGGAAAAATCTTTTTTGGAGGGAAAAGGACCAAAATGCAGGCAGGTGGACTCCGTGGAGGGTGGATGAGGAGTTGCTCCTGCCCTGGCACTAGAGCCCCAGCTGCTGTTCCAGGTGCTCTCTGATACCAGAGATCTCCGTGTGTCGTGTCATGACACTGTCTCCAGCACTGACCCTCAGGATAATGAGGATTCAAAACGAGGCAGGTCATATTGCCTTCAAAAGTAAATCCAGGGAGGTTTGGCGGTATGTCAGAGGGTTAAGGGCTTGTGGCGCTCACGAAAAGGGGACAGGTGGAAGGATCTGGGGTCTGGCCCCCAGACCGCCACCTGCCGGGGAGTCGCTTTACAGGGGGTGAAGCAGGTCTTTAGGAGTTCTATCTTTCTCTCCCACCCTGTATTTCCTCTGCTCTCTCCTTTTGTGTCTGTCAGATGCAAGGTCATTAACAACAACAACAACAACAACAACAATAACCACCACAGTGACCAAGCAACAAGGGCAGCGAAAGGGGAACAAATGGAGTGCAGGAGCTGTGGATTATTCGTGGTGCAGGCACTCAGCTGTGGCAATAACCCCTTGAGGCAATCAATCCATAAATGAAGAAGTAATACAGGTAACAGAGACTTATATGTCCCAGTGTGTTTCCACTGAGTTAATGTAAATGCACTTTTAATTACTTCTTCATTTATTTATTACCTTGCCACGAGAATTTCTTTTCATTGCTAAAAAAAAGTGCCCCTTCAAGGGTACCAGGTGGTGCCACACCCAGTTAAGCACTCATGTTACAATGCAGGAGGACTGGGCTTCAACACCCTGGTCCCCACCTGCCAGGGGAAATCTTTACAAGTGGTGCAGAAGTGCTGCAGGTGTTTCTCTCTGTGTCTCAAACTCTCTCTCCCTCCCTTCCCTCTCAATTCCTATCTATTTATTCCAGTGAATAATCAAGAAAATAGAAAGTAATAAAAGAAAAAGGAAAAGGAAATATGCCATGACTTCAAATGGGCTACTCAGGAAAATGCTTTCCTTGTTAAGATCCTCACAGCATTCCATATGCAGAAAGGCAAAGACACCATGTATTTTTTAACACAGATTTTATATTTATTTATTTGTTTATTTATTTAGGTGCTTACTCACTTTTGTTATTGTTGAATTAATGTTTTACATTTGACATTGACTAAGGATCTGACACCAGGGGTCTCCAGTACCCCTAGATGGTACTCTCCCTCTACAAAACCGATCCATTGACCTGTCCATCCATCCATCCACCCATCCATCTATCCATCCATCCATCCATCCATCCATCCATCCATCCATCCATCCATCCAGCAGTCAACCAAGCTAAGTACAAAAGGAGATCTCTCCTTGAATGGTGAAGAGAATCAACGATGCACAGGTAGGTTGCAAAGGGGCCAGTTTGGCTGAATAGGGCAGAGAGGCTGAACCAGGGAATGTGTTGGGGCGTGTGGGTTTGGGTGGAGTGAGCCGGAGACCCTGTGAGCTGGGTCACATTAGGGGCAGGCAGGGGGTGGAAGGGGATGCGAACAGCTGTCACTGGAGAACCATCACAAGTGCTGGAGCTGGTGAGCAGGGCACCTGGAAGAGAGGACAGACAAAGGAGAGAAGCAAAGTGCAGAGGAGAGGAGAGGGGAGAGGATGGTGAGGACAGGAGAGGACAGGAGAGGACAGGAGTGGAGGGGACCTGAGAAACCTACCTGGACAAAGGCAGCATACAGACATCCAGGAAGGCAGGCAGGCATGCAGGCAGCTCTGGCCTGGGCTCCCTGGATCCCGGGCACACCTCCACCTGTCTTTTCTTGGCTGCCAGCCCTGAGGTCCCTCTTCGGTCAGCACTGTCTTCCCATCCTTCCGTCCCTCTGTGCCAGGGCCCAGGCGTCTGGGCGCTGTTGCCTCACCTAGTGGCAGGGCAGTTGGGCTACCCAGTGCCAGTGTGGCCAGCACAGATTGCCAGGGGCTAGGACATCACAGAGGGCTCCTGTGGTTGCTAGGCTACGGGGACCCTGCCCATCCAGTTGACCAGCAGCCATGACCCCCACGCTGAACTTGACCTGAGGGGTGGTGGCCAGCCACCAGAGCCAGAGCCCCAGGGCAAAGCAGGTGCTGGTCGGCCGGGCCAAGGGGCTATGGGCAGATTGGTGTGTGTCTGGGCATGGGGCTGGCATCTGACAGCCCAGGGCTGGGGACCAAGGTCCGCCAGGCCCCTGTCCCACCATGTGCACTGACACACAGTCTTGCTGACTGACTGACAGTTCCCGCCCCAGAGATACCCACACCAGGTCCCTGGGTGCCCTGAGCTGCCCCTGAGGGTTGGTGGGTGCCTGCCTGGACACCTGCCTCCGTAATGGAGGCCTCTATTAATCCCGTTGCCTACTGACAGCTGCCCTCCTGCCCCTCCTACTCCTCCTCCTCTTCTTCCTCCTCCTCTTCCTCCTCCTCCTCCTCCTCCTCCTCCTCCTTCTCCTTCTCCTCCTCTACCTCCTCCTCTTCTTCCTCATCCTCAGCGGGACTCAATCAGGGCCCTTGGCCTAGGCAAGCCAGGGCTGCTGCTCTGGCTGCTGCAGCTTCTATCCAGTGGGTGGGTGCAGGAATCTGTTCCTGTCAGTCCCTGATTCCTGGGACCTTCCATGCCTCCAGTTCCCCCCACTCTCTAGTCCATACCCCTCCTCAAGGATGCCCCCTTTCCCCTTGCCCTCTGTCCCCCAGCTCCCCAACTAACATCTACTGTGTGCTTCCCTGTGCTACTTTACTGCCACCCTGCTTCTGCCCTTCAGCCCTGAGGGCCCAGGGCCAGCCCAGCTGCCATCTCACCATCCAGAGGGGGACCTGCCCTTACCCCCTGCCACCACACCCACACACACAGCCCTGCACACACTCACGGGCTCCCCTGCCTGTAGCCTGCCTCTCAAACAGTCTCCT